>NC_045451.1:64202132-64397765 GCF_002776525.5 Piliocolobus tephrosceles | reverse complement strand
TTTTTTTTTTTTTTTTTTTTTTGAGACGGAGTCTCGCTCTGTCGCCCGGGCTGGAGTGCAGTGGCCGGATCTCAGCTCACTGCAAGCTCCGCCTCCCGGGTTCACGCCATTTTCCTGTCTCAGCCTCCCGAGTAGCTGGGACTACAGGCGCCCGCCTCGTCGCCCGGCTAGTTTTTTGTATTTTCTATTAGAGACGGGGTTTCTCCGTATTAGCCAGGGTGGTCTCGATCTCCTGACCTCGTGATCCGCCCGTCTCGGCCTCCCAAAGTGCTGGGATTACAGGCTTGAGCCACCACGCCCGGCCAATAATGCTAACTTTTTCAAGGTCTATAGATACAGGTACATTGGGGATTTGTATTCTTTATGATTTTGTTATTCTCATCAACATACAGCATTAAAACAAGACTTGTAATGTATAGGCCAGTAGAAACCCCCACCTATTTACATTCTTGTCTGTTTGACGGGTGCTTTCTCTTAGGATTTACAGAGGCAAACCCTTTAGCTGCTAAAGTAATACATTTTATAATCTTATTACAGTTGAATGGGCTAAAGTGAAATACATGATGCATACATAAAATAAGTAATGGACAGTATTTTTTGCCCACTATTCTTTTCTTTCTTTTTTCAGACAGGGCCTCACTCCTTACCCAAGTTGGAGTGCAGTGGCGCAATCATGGCTCACCCCAGCCTCGACCTCCCAAGTAGCTGGGACTATAGGCATGCACCCCATGCTGATTTTTGTATTTTTGGTAGAGGCGGCGTTTTGCCATGTTGCCCAGGCTGGTCTTGAACTACTGAACTCAAGCAATCCGCCCACCTCGGCCGCCCAAAGTGCTGGGATTACAGGCGTGAGGCACTGTGCCCAGCCTGCGCACTATTATTTTCAAACTTGACCTTCTAACGTTTGAAAAAGAAAAATTAACAAATTATATTGACAGTTGAAAAGGAAAAATTGTCAAATTATCTCAATTCTGAGGCATGTTTTACATGTTGTCAACAATTCTGAAATTAGAATGTAGCTTATTTATAATCAGTATGTATTTTATTTTGTTTATTTTATTTTATTTATTTTTTTGAGATGGAGTCTCGCTCTGTTGCCCAGGCTGGAGTCCAGTGGGGCGATCTCAGCTCACTGCGAGCTCCGCCTCCCGGATTCAGGCCATTCTCCTGCCTCAGCCTCCCGAGTAGCTGGAACTACAGGCACCCGCCACCATGCCCGGCTACTTTTTTTGTATTTTTAGGAGAGACGGGGTTTACCGTGTTAGCCAGGATGGTCTTGATATCCTGACCTCGTGATCTGCCTGCCTGGGCCCCCCAAAGTGCTGGGATTACAGGCATGAGCCACCGCGCCCGGCCATCAGTATGTATTTTAATGTTGTATGTTTATTTTCCTCTGAAACATTATTATTAAATTAATGGTGGATCCTCCAACTGATGATATTTTTGAAACAAAGAAATTTGGTGGTAGGCATTAATGCCTACTTCATGTCTGTGTGGGAAGGATCTAAAAAGAGTATTACTATGAAGTAACTTTTTAGACTTGTTTTTTAAATTACTTTTTCAACTTTTATTATGAACTTTTTCTTTTTTTGTGTGAGACGGAGTTTCGCTTTTGTTGCCCAGTCTGGAGTGCAATGGTGCGATCTTGGCTCACCGCAACGTCCGCCTCCTGGGTTCAAGCTATTCTCCTGCCTCAGCCTCCCAAGTAGCTGGGATTACAGGCATGTGCCACAACATGCAGCTACTTTTGTATTTTTAGTAGAGACGGGGTTTGTTGGTCTAGCTGGTCTTGACCTCCTGACCTCAGGTGATCCACCAGCCTCGGCCTCCCAAAGTGCTGGGATTACAGGCATAAGCCACCATGCCCGGCCTATTATGAACATTTTTAAACATGCACAAAAGTAGAGAGTTTAACATGATGAGTACCCATGTATTCATCACCTGCTTCAACAACTGGTCAGTCTTATCTCCCCCATTAGTAGTTATTGTTGTCAGAGTATTTTTAAGAAAATCCAGGGCCAGGTGTGGTGGCTCATACCTGTAATCCCAGCACTTTGGGAGGCCAAGGCAGGAGGATCGCTTGAGATCAGGAGTTCAAGACCAGTATAGCCAACATGGTGAAATACCATTTCTACTAAAAATACAAAAATTAGCCAGGTGCAATGGCACGCGCCTGTAATCCCAGCAACTTGGAAGGCTGAGGCAGGAGAATTGCTTAAATTCAGAGGAAGAAGTTGTGGCAAACTGAGATTGTGCCACTGCACTCTAGCCTGGGCACCAGAGTGAGACTCCGTCTCCAAAAAAAAACAAAAGAAAGAAAGAAAGAAAATCCAAGGGCATCCTGTCACTTCCTTATGTAGCTCACACTTATAGAAGACATTTTTTAAAATATAATCATAGGCCATGTGCAGTGGCTCACGCCTATAATCCTAGCACTTTGGGAGGCTGAGGCAGGCAGATCACTTGAGGTCAGGAGTTCTAGACCAGCCTGGCCAACATGGTGAAACCCCATCTCTAGTAAAAATACAAAACTTAGCCATGTATGGAGGCGGGCCCCTGTAATCCCAGCTACTCAGGAGGCTGAGGCAGAGAATCGCTTGAACCCATGAGGTGGAGGTTGCAGTGAACCGACGTCGTAGCTACTGCACTCCAGCCTGGGTGACAGAGCGAGGTTCTGACTCAAAAAAGGTAAAATATTATCATGCATTATCATACCTAAAAAAAAAAAAACAATAATTTTTTTCTTTTTTTTAAAGACAGAGTCTTGCTCTTGTCACCCAGGCTGGAGTGCAATGGCACGATTTCAGCTAACTACAACCTCTTCCTCCTGGGTTCAAGCAATTCTTCTGCCTCATCCTCCTGAGTAGCTGGGATTACAGGCACCCGCCACCATGCCCAGCTAATTTTTGTGTTTTTAGTAGAGACAGGGTTTCACCGTGTTGGCCAGTCTGGTCTTCAACTCCTGACCTCAGGTGATCCACCCGTCTCAGCCTCCTGAAGTGCTGGGGTTACAGGGGTGAGCCACAGTGCCCGGCCAATAATTTCTTAATTAGATTTAACATCTACTGTAAATCATGTTAAGTAAATTTACTAAATGCACCAAACTAGTGGTGTCAAAGAGTAGTGAATTTTTCCCTAGGGAAATCATTTTTTTGTGAAATGGAGCCTGGAAAATAACAGTTGTCATCAGATTGGGGATGTCCTCACTGTGTCCAGTGCCTCACTCACAGCTCCAGTCTGCTCCTCCTGCCTGACCCCTGTCAAATGACTGACTAGCTTATCGCTTGCCTTTATGAGCAAGTTAGGAAATTCATTAACGGGTTTCTGTAAAACGCATACATGGGTTTCCTTTGCTTTTTCATATTATGAGTGCAAACAACTTGGCAGTGGAAAAGTAAATCTCCTTGACATTTGCCCCTGTTAGTGCCACTGCAGACTCACCTGAGTGTTGACCCCCAAGCACAATTAGGTCTTTGCCCTGGTGACAGGTAAACAAGGTACCTCTCAGCAGCGGAGGAAGCAGGGGTAGGTTTCAGTAAGAAAGTCTTAGTTGTATCATCTTATTTACTTTTCTCCTTGTGGACCTACTCACGATTTATCAGATTTTCCTAGGAAAAATGCCAACAACTAAGGAACAGTGACATCCCGTGCCACTGTTCAGTAGCACAAACTGTCTTTCAGATTTCAGTTCTCAAATTTGGTTCTCCTTCTAGCTTCCTGATTGGTGTTCTCTCTCTTTTTCTTGCTTTGTCTTCCTTTCTTTCATTTTCTTTTCTTTCTTTTGGCAGAGTCTTGCCCTGTGACCCAGGCTGGAGTGCAGTGATGGGCTCATAGCTCACTGTAGCCTGGACATCCTGGGCCCAAGTGATCCTCTCCCCTCAGCCTCCTGAGTAGCTGTGACTACAGGTGGACACCACCATGCCTGGCTAATTTAAAAAAAATTTTTTTTTTTTTTTTTTTTGAGACGGAGTCTCGCTCTGTCGCCCAAGCTGGAGTGCAGTGGCCGGATCTCAGCTCACTGCAAGCTCCGCCTCTGGGGTTCACGCCATTCTCCTGCCTCAGCCTCCCGAGTAGCTGGGACTACAGGCGCCCACCACCTCGCCCGGCTAGTTTTTTGTACTTTTTAGTAGAGACGGGGTTTCACCGTGTTAGCCAGGATGGTCTCGATCTCCCGACCTTGTGATCCGCCCGCCTCGGCCTCCCAAAGTGCTGGGATTACAGGCTTGAGCCACCGCGCCCGGCCCCTAAAAATTTTGTAGAGACAGATTCTCGCTGTGTCGCCCAGGCTGATCTCAAACTCCTGGCCTCAAGCAATCCCCCTACTTTCACCTCCCAAAATGCCAAAATTACAGGCATGAGCCACCCACCCAGCTCCTGGCTGGCTTTCAACAGGACTCTTGGAAACTACTTATCTGATGTTTTCTTTTAATTGGCCTTTCAATCTGAGACTTGATCTACCTCTCTCAACCCAATTCTATAATGATGTGTGAGGATACTCATTGTATAAAGATTTAGGAAAGACTAAAGGAGCTAGGAAAACAAGTCGATTGTATTCTAATACAATAACATATATTTGAAAGGTTGAAAATCTTGTCAGAAAACCAGCTTCTCAGCCTATGTTCAGGATGAAAGAGAAACGTATTTGTATTTTGAAATGTACACTGCTGGCAAAGTCCCAAGATAGTGAACATGAGGGAACTGCCCAACCATCTGTTGTTCCAGGCCTAATTTGTTGTTCCAGCTGAACTGGGTATCGCCCTGGTGTTCCTGTCATGCCCTGTGTATTTGTCCTTCGGATAATTCCCACATTATTTTATAATAATCGATGTATCTTTCTCCTCTACTAAAAAAGTAAGCTTTCTGAAAACAGAAATTATTCTTGTCTTACTCATCTTTATATCACCAGACCCTCTGACGCATAACAGGGGATCAGTACATATGTATTTGAGTCCTTGAAATATTCTGGAAATTCTGTTTTATAAAAGTATTTTACTTAGCAAAACCTTTCTTCCTAATTAGCTAAAAAAAATACTTAATAAGTAATATCTTAGTCATTTCAGGCTGCTATAACCAAATACCCCAGACTGGGTAATTTATAAACAGTAGAAATGTATTGCTTACAGTTCTGGAGGCTGGGAAGTCCAAGATCAAGACACTGGCAGGTGTGGTGTCTGGTGAGGGCTACTCTCTGTTTTGAAGACGGCGCCTTCTTGCTGCAGCCTCATGCTGGAGGGAGCGGACAAGATTACTGGACCTCCTTGATAAGCGTAGTAACCCTATTCATGAGGACTCTGTCCCTGAGACCTACTCCCCTCCTATAGGCCCCCTCTCTTACTATTATACATTGGCGATTAGGGTTCAACGTATGAATTTCAGACGAGCACAGACATTCAGACCATAGCAAGTAACTAACAGTTCTTGTTGCCAGAAGCTGGAAAGGTGTTCCCGTGACAGACGATGAGCCCTTCTGATCAGGACAAGGATATGGAAGAGAGATAGGCACCTGCCACAGAAGTGATGGAAAGCACTTCCGTGTGGGACACGTGGCTAGTCCAGATGAAGTTCATGTGTCCTGTCTCATTCTTAAGACACAATTCCATTCCACAAACACTTGAAGCCTTTCTCTATTTTTTCATGCTTTAAGAGACACGAAATAGGAGCTTCAAACTACTAGGATTCCAAAATTCTAGTCAGTGCAGTGGCAAACCCTGCGCCCAGGACAGAGTCACCAGTTTCAAATGTTGCCAATACAGATCAGGGAGAATCGGACCGTAAGGCAGTAGCAACCCTCCCCAGGAAGAAGGGAGAATATCAGTGCATGAAAGAATATTCATCTTGTCCTCACAATACCCCTGACGATGGCCTAGAGACTTTGACAGGTGCTGTTTTATTTGCCCTCACAACAGCTCTCTGGCAGTATCTTGTCCAAGGTCACAGAAAACAGAAGTGTCTGATAGAACAGATACACGTGAATAACATTTGACAAGATAATGATACTTTGTGTTGCCTGGCACTGTCCTCCTTAAAGCCCGCCATACAGATCTGTCCCTGACTCCTTGGCAACCACCACTCTGTTCTGATAACTGGGCCTAGAGTCGCAGAGGGCCTTTGTTTCACTAATTCTCTGACTTAACCTTTTCTTTTTTTATAAGAGGGCCGGTAAGGAAGAGAGGCCAGTCCCACTTGGCAGGCATAGCCAAATTCTAAGCAACCAGCTTTTGTTTGTTTTAATTCTGTGCACACCAGAAAAACAGCTTTGATAAATGGGTCCAGCACAGATCCCTCCATCCCTTGGCCAAGCCAGAACTCAGAAATAGGCAGTAGCAGCTAAAGATAAGCAGAACAACCATGTTCATGTTCATATTCATGTAAGAATGTGTTTTCTTAAATGACTCCCTGAATTCAAAATATGACGCATCCATGGCGCAAAAAAAAAAAAAAAGTTTGGAAAATAACCTGTTTACTCACTGGAAATTTGAGGTTCAGAGATTGCATGTGGGATAGTTGTAATCATCTTTCTCTGTCGGAGAGTTGCAGAAGAAAGAGTTCATCTAATTTTAAATAGTTATTTAGTTATGAATTATTTTGTGATGTCATTATGCTAATTGTGACAGCTGCTTTTGGCCTCCCAGGGCTGGAAAACACTTTCCTAGTTCACCTGAAACTGATCAAATGTGGGTAACAAAAGGCAGACCGAAAACAAGCATTTAGAGTGGCCCAGGAGCCTCAAGCTATCTTTTGAACAGTGTAACTCTACATTCTTTGGGTGTGTGGAATTACTGTTTTCCCTGATGAAAGCAAAGCAGAGCAAAGACTTCAGTTCTTGTTTTAAACCTTCAACCCCAACCGTCGATAGTACTTTTTTTTTTTTTTGGCTCGATCATAAAATAAAGAAACTGCGGTGAGTGGGGTTTCCTCCAAGCCAAGACAGCTGACAGAATGCTTGTTCCCGCAGCACTTGAAGTAAAATGATACGAGCTCTTCTCAGACAATGAAGCCCTTGTGTGAAACAGCTGTCTCAGGGAGATGGCTCAGTGCTATTTGACAGTGGCTTGTATGTTACATAGATACGTCTGGTATTATCTAACCGGGGATGAAACGACCAGATGGAGCTGAATGCCTCCAACTAGGAATGCAGCCTACCACGGTGGGGAAAGAATAGAGGCTCAAGTTTCAATGGCCCTAAGATGAAATACTGGTGATTGTACTTCGAAATCTGTCTTTGCCTTCTGAATTGTAGACAACGAATACGTGGAATTTTCAGGCTTTATCTGAAACCAACTGATAAACCTAGAGCATGTGCCGGAGGCAGATTAATTCTTCTACTTTAATTTTGCCTGGTAATAGCATCCAAGCTAGTGAAACTTGGCCTGCAGGCCCCCAGAAGGCTTGGGACCCTTGGCAGGGAATGCGGGGCTGGTAATGACACCTGAAATGGGGTTTGCCTGGTTTCAGGTTTGGTTACGGAAGCTGTGCACAGTCATTGTGACGGTCTATCGGTGCCATCACCAGGGTTTATCTGCCTGGGATTGCCTCTGCTGTGTCTCTGCAGCCTGTGAAACAGTGGATGGCAGACAAAGCTGCATCTGTGAGTTCTGCAATTCATCTGCCTCCAGCCCGTGTGTGTTTCCAAGTGGGGAGCAGTGGCTGCATTCTAGCCTAGCTCCCTTCTGTTTTATTCTCATCTTACTGTTGCAGTGAACCCTCCAAGGTCCCTCCCACTCCACCGCGCGCGCACACACACACACACACACACACACACACACTTGCATGTCTCTTTTTGTAAGCTCCAGACAACCTGAAATTAGTGACCACAGAGGAAGTGGCAGTAATGAAAAGGAAATCGGCTATAATGTGCCATATGTTTAACCTCGAGAATGCTCCATTCATGCCGCTTTGCACAGAGCTGGTGCCAGAAGGCCATTAGACACCATCCTTTTGTGGATGTGCCTCTTGAGGGTGGTGTCTCCCAGCTCAGGAGGGCACGAAAGCATGAAGAGGTGAAGTGATGTGGTTAATTGGGGGCAGAACTGGGCCTGGAAACAGATCTGTTCCTAGGCCAGTGGTGTTTCTGTCATTCCAGAGAAGGCAGAGAGAGGGACTGGTTCACGGAGCAAGACCCCCTATCATTTACTCCAATAACTATTTCTGTGAAATGTAAATGCAATGGACTGGTGTGGCGCAGTGGCTCATGCCTATAATGCCAGCACTTTGGAAGGCTGAGGCAGGCAGATCATGAGGTCAGAGTTCGAGACCAGCCTGGCCAACATGGTTGAAACTCCATCTCTACTAAAAATACAAAAATTAGCCGGGCTTCGTGGCGCATACATGTAATTCCAGCTACTTGGGAGGCTGAGGCAGGATAATTGCTTGAACCCAGAAGGCGGAGGTTGCAATGAGCTGAGATCACGCCACTGCACTCCAGCCTGGGTGACAGAGCAAGACTCTGTGTCGAAAATAAATAAATAAATAAATAAATAAACGCAATGGACTTCAAATAAAATATTTAGGTTCTTTCTTCATTTAGATTACCTAGGGAAGCATAAACTAATTCCATTTCATCCAACTTTCAAAGACTCAAAACTGTCTTTATCTATATGATGTATATGATGTTATTGTTTTGTGGCTGATATAAGTCAAGATATGGATCCAAAGAGTGACCATCTTCTACGAGTGGCCATCTTCCTGCAGGGAATGGGACTGGGGAAAAAAAATTAAAATTAGCTTAGTTTTTGAAAAACTTGCTCTTTCAAAACAAAAAAATGTGGTCCCCCCCCCCCCCCCCAGAACACTATGGAAACTCTGGTGTTAGTCTATGGGAAAACTTCTACTAGAGAATCCATTCTTTATTCATTAGCCACCAAGTTTCAGCTAAAAACAAAACAAAACAAAACAAAAAAAGCACTGTTGTGCAATGCAGAACAGCAACTGCCAGTCAGGAATGAAACAGATCCACATTTTCTATGGAGACGTTTTGTTGACAGCAGCTCCAGATCACAAGTGTGTCTGAAAAGCAGCTGCTGGGCAGTAGGTTGGGGAAATGTGGACCACAAGGACACACTCATAAATGAGAATGTCTCCACATGGATAATCCCAATGCCCTGTAATCACACAGACTCAGACTGACAAATCCACATGACTTTCATTTATTTATTTATTGAGACAGGGTCTCACAATGTTACACAGGCTGGTCTCGAACTCCTAGGTTCAAGTGATCTGCCTGCCTCAGCCGCTCAAAGTGCTGGGATTATAGGCAAGAGCCACTGTGCCTACCTGACTTAATTTTTTTGAAACAAATTTTGTGTATATTTGAGGATTATATGGTATAGGATACAGATATATAGTAAGTTGGTTATTATGATGAAGCAAATTAACATATCTGTCATCTCACATAGTTACGTTTTTTGTGAAAGAGCAGCTAAAGTCTACTTATTCCACAAGATGCCCTAATACAAGATAATTTAATTAGCTATCGTCCTCATGCTGGCATTAGATCTCTGGACTTATCCCTCCCATGCATCTCCTACTTTGTAGCCTTTGACCTGCATCTCCCCGTTTCCTCCACCTGTAACCACTGTATCATTCTCTATCTCTGTATATTTGATCTTATTTTTTTGTTTGTTTGTTTGTTTTTTGAGACGGAGTCTAGCTCTGTCGCCCGGGCTGGAATGCAGTGGCCGGATCTCAGCTCACTGCAAGCTCCGCCTCCCGGATTTATGCCATTCTCCTGCCTCAGCCTCTGTAGTAGCTGGGACTACAGGCGCCCGCCACCTCGCCCGGCTAGTTTTTTTGTATTTTTTAGTAGAGACGGGGTTTCACCGTGTTAGCCAGGATGGTCTCGATCTCCTGACCTCGTGATCCGCCCGTCTCAGCGTCCCAAAGTGCTGGGATTACAGGCTTGAGCCACCGCGCCCGGCCTTTTGATCTTATTTTTTCAATTCCAATATAAATGATATAATGCAGTATTATTCTTTCTGTGTGTGGCTTATTTTACTTAGCATAATGTCCTCCAGTCCATCTATGTTGTGGCAAATGGCAGGAGCTCCTTCTTTTTTAGGGCTGAATAATATTCACTATATGTATGTGGTGTATGTATACCACAGTTTCTTTCTTTTTTTTAAAATTGAGACAAGGTCTCACTTCATCACTGAGGCTGGAGTGCAGTGGTATGATGACAGCTTACTGCAGTCTCAACTGCCCAGGCTCAATCAATTCTCCCACCTCAGTCTCCTCAGTAGCTGGGACCACAGATGTGTGCCATCAGACCCAACTCATTTTTTTAAAAATATTATTTGTGGATACAAGATCCCACGATGTTGCCTCAGCTGGTCTTGAACACCTGGGCTCAAACATTCTTCCGGCCTTGGCCTCCCAAAATGCTGGGATTACAGAGAAGAGCAACTGCACCTGGCCACTTGTTATGTCTCCTTTAGAGAAATGTCTATTCAGATCTTTTGCCTATTTTTGTTTCTTCTGGTTTTGTTTGTTTTTCTTGTTTTGTCTTGTTCAAACCCTGTGTCAAGGACTTTTGCCCATTTGTTTTTGTTTGTTTGTTTTTTAAGACAGAGTCTTGTTCTGTCGCCCAGGCTGGAGTGCAGTGGTGCAATCTCAGGTCACTGCAAGCTCCGCCTCCTGAGTTCACACCATTCTCCTCATTCAGCCTCCCAATGTAGCTGGGACTACAGGTGCCCACCACCACGCCCGGCTAATTTTTTTTTTTTTTTTTTTTTTTGAGACGGAGTCTCACTCTGTCACCTGGGCTGGAGTGCAGTGGCCGGATCTCAGCTCACTGCAAGCTCCGCCTCCCGGGTTTACGCCATTCTCCTGCCTCAGCCTCCCGAGTAGCTGGGACTACAGGCACCAGCCACCTTGCCCGGCTAGCTTTTTGTATTTTTTAGTAGAGACGGGGTTTCACCATGTTAGCCAGGATGGTCTCGAACTCCTGACCTCGTGATCCGCCCGTCTCGGCCTCCCAAAGTGCTGGGATTACAGGCTTGAGCCACCGCGCCCGGCCTAATTTTTTGTATATTTGATAGAGACGGGGTTTCACCGTGTTAGCCAGGATGGTCTCGATCTCTTGACCTCGTGACCCACCCACCTCGACCTCCCAAAGTGCTGGGATTACAGGCGTGAGCCACCGTGCCTGGCCGGACCTTTGCCCATTTTTAAATTGAGGTTTTTGGGGTTATTTGCTTTCCTGCTATGGAGTTGTAAGAGTTCTTCATTAATTTTGGATTTATGGTCTACAAACCTTATTGGTTATGTGGTTTGCAAATATTTTTTCCCTGGTTGTAGGATGCCTTTTTATTTTTATTTTTTAAATTGTATTTATTTATTTATTTATTGAGATGGAGTCTCATTCTGTCGCCCAGGCTGGAGTGCAGTGGCACGATCTTGGCTCACTGCAAGCTCCGTCTCCTAGGTTCAAGTGATTCTACTGCCTCAGCTTCCTGAGTAGCTGGGATTACAGGCATGCACCACTCTGCCCAGCTAATTTTTTCTGTATTTTTTAGTAGAGACGGAGTTTCACCATGTTGGCCAGGCTGGTCTTGAACTGCTGACCTCAGGTGATTCACCTACCTCAGCCTCCCAAAGTGCTGGGATTACAGGCGTGAGCCACTGTGCCTGGCCTTTTTATTCTGTTGATTGTTTCCTCTGCTAACAGAAACTTTTTCATTTTGTACAGTCTTATTTACTTATTTTTGCTTTTGTAACCTGAGCTTTTGTTGTGATATCCAAAACATTATTGCCAAGGCTAATGTTGAGGGCCCTTTCCCTTCTGTTTTCTTTTGGGAGTTGTGTGGTTTCTGGTCCTACACTTAGGCTATCCTTTTCCCATTGTATCCTCTTGGTGCCGTTGTCAAAAATTAGTTGACTGAAAAAAAAATAAAAATTAAAATTAAAAAAAAAAAAAAATTAGTTGACTGCGGCCGAGCTCAGTGGCTCACGCCTGAAATCCCAGCTCTTTGGAAGGCCGAGGTGGGCAGATCATCTGAGGTCAGGGGTTTGAGACCAACCTGGCCAACATGGTGAAACCCCGTCTCTACTAAACATACAAAAAAATAGCCAGGAGTGGTGGCGAGCCCCTTTAGTCCCAGCTACTTGGGAAGCTGAGGTGGGAGAATTGCTTCAACCTGGAAAGTGGAGGTTGCAGTGAGCCGAGATCGTGCCACTCCACTCCAGCCTGGGCAACAGAGTGAGGTCTTAAAAAAAAAAAAAAAAAGCCGGGCGCGGTGGCTCAAGCCTGTAATCCCAGCACTTTGGGAGGCCGAGACGGGCGGATCACGAGGTCAGGAGATCGAGACCATCCTGGCTAACCCGGTGAAACCCCGTCTCTACTAAAAATACAAAAAACTAGCCGGGCGAGGTGGCGGCGCCTGTAATCCCAGCTACTCGGGAGGCTGAGGCGGGAGAATGGCGTAAACCCGGGGGGCGGAGCTTGCAGTGAGCTGAGATCCAGCCACTGCACTCCAGCCTGGGCGACAGAGCGAGACTCCGCCTCAAAAAAAAAAAAAAAAAAAAAGGAAAAAATTAGTTGACTGCAGGTGTCTTTAAATTAAGTGGATGGACCCACTTTTTAAATTTCCTTTCTCTGTCTTCACCCCTAAAGTCTACAACATTGGGGAAAAAAAGCCAGGCGGGAGGCCAAGTGCAGCGCTCACACCTGTAATCCCAGCACTTTGAGAGGCCAAGGTGGGTGGATCACTTGAGGTCAGGACTTTGAAACCAGCCTGGTCAAGATGGTGAAACCCCGTCTCTACTAAAAACACAAAAATCAGCCAGGCGTGGTGGGCGCCTGTAATCCCAGCTACTCAGGAGGCTGAGGCAGGAGAATCACTTGAATCCGGGAGGCGGAGGTTGCAGTGAGACGAGATCGCGCCATTGCACTCCAGTCTGGGCAGCAAGAGTGAAACTCTGTTTAAAAAAAGAAAGAAAGAAAGAAAGAAAAAGGCAAGTGGGTAAAAAGGAAGGCAAAATTTGAATATAAGGAAATGTGATTCATCATCCACAAACACAACTCAACTTATCCTAGATAGTGTGACTTCCAGGCTAGTCACTACAAAGAGCATGACAAACAGCAATGCAAGAGGAATAATACCCCCGCTAAGACTGTATGAGCTAATTAATCAACACTATAATTTAAAAAGTGGTGCTAGACATGATAAAACCTTGAAGAATTAGAATGCTCAGGGATCAGAATATCACAGGTAGTTTTCTTTTTTTTTTTTTTTTTTTTTGAGGCGGAGTCTCGCTCTGTCGCCCGGACTGGAGTGCAGTGGCCGGATCTCAGCTCACTGCGAGCTCTGCCTCCCGGGTTTATGCCATTCTCCTGCCTCAGCCTCCGGAGTAGCTGGGACTACAGGCGCCCGCCACCTCGCCCGGCTAGTTTTTGTATTTTTAGTAGAGACGGGGTTTCACCGTGTTAGCCAGGATGGTCTCGATCTCCTGACCTCGTGATCCGCCCGTCTCGGCCTCCCAAAGTGCTGGGATTACAGGCTTGAGCCACCGCACCCGGCCAACAGGTAGTTTTCTTTTCTGGTTGATAGAGAATCTGTAAATAACTCAGTTAATTTCTAAACGTATTCCTTCAGTGGAGATAACAGGAGTTAGTTACATGGGCACAGTCTAGGCCATCAAAGAGCTCACATTCTGGTTGGAAATCAGACATATTAATGGAACATGTTGAAAAGAATGAGCAAAAGGTAGAGACAGCTATGCAGGAGAATTTTAGAAGCAGTGAGGCCGGCGCGGTGGCTCAAGCCTGTAATCCCAGCACTTTGGGAGGCCGAGACGGGCGGATCACGAGGTCAGGAGATCGAGACCATCCTGGCTAACACGGTGAAACCCCGTCTCTACTAAAAAATACAAAAAACTAGCCGGGCGATTTGGCGGGCGCCTGTAGTCCTGGCTACTTGGGAGGCTGAGGCAGGAGAATGGCGGGAACCTGGGAGGCGGAGCTTGCAGTGAGCTGAGATCCGGCCACTGCACTCCAGCCTGGGCGACAGAGCGAGACTCCGTCTCAAAAAAAAAAAAAAAAAAAAAAAAAAAAAAAGAAGCAGTGAGGAGGGAGAGGTGAAAGGAGGTAAGGCTTTCTGGCAAGGTACACCCAAGCTGAATCATAAGGATGAGGACTGCTAGATACAGGGAGAGGGGCTTGCTTAGGGCATCAAGGGGAGGAGACAGTCTCAGCTTAGTGCTTGGTGTGAAGAAGATACTTAGGAGAGAAAGACCTTGGGGATCTGGGAAGCCGTGGGCGCTTGGAGCACGGAAGGAGTCAGCAGAGAGAAACTGGACAGCTTGGCCTGCACCTGCCCTGTTGAAGGGGGCTTTGGGTTTATCATATGGAGCAGGGGAACCAAAGAAAAGTCAGCATGAGAGTTAACATGAGATAAGAAAACCCTGCAGTTCCCTTAATGAAACCAAATCTCCAAGATTGTCAAGGGATGGAGAACATTTATGCTATGGATAGATTGATCAAGCCTTGTACCCCTAATTGTAATCAACAAGGGAATCCTGAGGGGAACACGGATTTGGGGAGACAGGAGGCGTTGAGCTGGTGGTTACACATGCTCCTCGAAAGCGTCTGGGGTCAGTACCCAGTGGAGTCACAAATTCGAGAAAGCGGAATGAAGGAAGTGAGTGGAGAAGTGAGCTCGGGATTACATTTTGTGTTCAACATTTACGAGGTGGAGTGAGAGAAATTCTAGCAAGCACAGGGAAGGCAGCATCAGGGAAGGGCAGTGAGCCAGAGACCGTTGTTGGGAGACCCAAGGGATCTGAGTTTCCTTCGTGCCAAAGGCAGGGTCCAGAAGGTGAAGAGGGTGGAGACAGCCGGGCTGCAGGGAGTGGAGACAATGGAGAGCAGAAGAAATACGAGGGCAAAGGCATGCTGCCCTTTGGAGAATGGGAGTTTGAAGGGAATGTGTTAATTTGCTAGGGTTGCCATAATAAAGTACCCATGGAGCAGGTCGCTTAAACAGGAGAAATTAATTTTCTCACAGTTTTGGAGGCTGGAAGTTCGACATCAAGGGGCTGGTTCCCCCTCAGGTCGCGCTCTTTGGCTTGCAGACCGCCGCCCTTTCCCTGAGTCTGCCCTGTGTGTGTGTATCTGTGTTCTCACTTCCAATTCTTAGAAGGACGTCAGTCATAGTGGATTAGGGCCCATGGGAATGACCTCTTTGTAATTTAATCACCTCTTTAAGGACCTTATCTCCAGAGTCACATTCTGAGGTACTGGAGGTTAGGAATTTTACATGTAAATTTTAGGAAAATGCAATTCAGCCAATAACAGGGGAGAAGAGGAATTTTATGTTAGCTGGAGGGCACCTTAGGGTTGGGAGGAGTTGCCCCACTTAGAATGGGAAAGACTTGAGGATGCTGCCAGACATCTCCGGTAAGGCACTGGCAGAAGGAGTTCAGAGAGAGGGACTGGCTCACACAGCAAGGCCTCAGGGTAGCAGGGACAGAATCAGACCAAGGACACACGTAGATGGGAAAACTGGATGTAGAGAAGACACTAGGGTGGGGGCAGAAAGGTTTAGGAGACTAGTGGGGGAGGAGCATTAGGAGAGACAGAACATTGAGAGTGTTTGCCGTTGTTTGTGTTGTTCCAACAAAATACCAAAGACTGGGTAGTTTTTTTTTAAATTTTAAGTTCTGGGATACATGTGCTGAACGTGCAGGTTTGTTATATAGGTAGACAAGTGCCAGGGTGGTTTGCCGCACCTATCAACCTGTCGTCTAGGTTTAAAGCCTCACATGCATTAGGTATTTGTCCTAATGCTCAAGACTGGGTAATTTTTAAACAATACAAATTTACTTCTCATTGCTCTAGTTGCTGAGAAATCCAAGCTCAAGGTGTCAGCAGGTTGTGTGTCTGGTGAGGGCTGCTCTCTGCTTCCAAGATGAGGCCTGTTGCTGCATCCTTCAGAGGGGACAAACTCTGTGTCCTTGCGTGGCAAAAGGGTCAGAAGGGCAAGAGGCGGTCCCTTCAACCTTGAGTCCTTTAATAAAGGCACTAACCTCATTCATGACCACAGAGCTCTCATGACTTAATCACCTCCTAATGCCCCACCTCTTATTGTTATTGCATTGGGGATTCAGTTTCAACGTCCATTTTGGAGGAGACACTGTCATCTGATCCCAGCGGTGTTCATGCCTGATGCCTTCCATTTTCATCTCATAGGAGGCAAGGTTGCTGAAGATGAGGAAATAGGGGCTGAGTTGAGAATGGATAAGATTCAGGAAATCAGGGTTAGAGAGGGAGGTAACCAAACACATCGCGAAGAACTAATGGGCAGCAGCGAAGGATCAGCCAAGTTTAGAGACCATTGGTTTATGGTGTCATCAAGTCACATGGCTAAGCACTATCTGGAAAATAAAATGGAAATGTAGCTGTAGAGGCTAGCAGGGTTTATCCGCCATCACCTCTGTACCTGAAGAAGCTGCCATTCTTAAGGAGTGTTCTGACCCTTCATTTTGCAGTGAATCTGTTTTCCAAGTAAAGCTCTGATTGAATGTCCAGTGTGCTTTGAGGTCCTGTCTCCTCTGTGTGTCTGTGTCACCCAGCAGTCAGCTGGCCACTGTTCGAGCTCTGATGGCTGGGGGAAGCTGTGCTAGATTATACAGAGAGGCACTACAATCTGAGCCCCTGAAAAACTGTTATGGATTTCTTTTTTTTTTTTTTTTTTGAGACAGAGTTTCGCTCTTGTTGCCCAGGCTGGAGTACAGTGGCGCGATCTCCAGCTCACCGCAACTTCCGCCTTCTGGGTTCAAGCAATTCTCCTGCCTCAGCCTCCCAAGCAGCTGGGATTACGGGCGTGTGCCACCACACCCGGTTAATTGTGTATTTTTAGTAGAGACAGGGTTTCTCCATGTTGGTCAGGCTGGTCTTGAATGGATTTCTTATACACATAAAAAAAGAAATTATTCACCAATCAGTGACACTTGTGAAAATCTGCCTGAATAAAAGCCAGCAAAAAAGGACATCAAATTATTTCACACTACTGGAGAGAGAAGTTGGAGTGTAAAGATTTGCAGGAGAAATCATGTCGTTTTTTGGATACTGCCACCTTTTAGGTAAATACCCAAGAACTAAAGAATGTGGATCAGTTATAGGAGTTGTAATTCCTACTGCACTCTCACGTTTACCTATATTATTCCATTAAGTCATCAGCAATGCTATGAAGATGATATTATGGCCTTTAAAGGAAAAAGGGTCTGAGTCTGATCAACTTTCCCAAGATCAATAGCTGGTAATTGGTGAGCTGATTGTTCCGACCCCACACCTACACTTTTTCCCACACACAGGCACACCTCGTTTCACTGGCATTGCTTTATTGCACTTTGAAGATACTGCTTTTTTTTTTTTTTTTTTTTTAAACAAATTGAAGGTTTGTGGCAACCCTGACTTGACCAAGTCTATCAGCACCATCTTTTCAAAAGCATATGCTCCTTTTCTGTTTTTGTGTCAGATTTTGGTAATTCTCACAGTATTTCAAGTGTTTTCATTACTATCATATCTGCTGTGGTGATTTGTGCTCAGTGATCCTTGATGTTACTGTTGTCATTGTTTTGGAGCTCCATGAACCATGCCCATATAAGACAGTGAACTTAATCAATAAATGGTGTTTATGGGCCGGGCGCGGTGGCTCAAGCCTGTATTCCCAGCACTTTGGGAGGCCGAGACGGGCGGATCATGAGGTCAGGAGATTGAGCCCATCCTGGCTAACACGGTGAAACCCCGTCTCTACTAAAAAATACAAAAAACTAGCCAGGCAAGGTGGCGGGCGCCTGTAGTCCCAGCTACTCGGGAGGCTGAGGCAGGAGAATGGCGTGAACCCGGGAGGCGGAGCTTGCAGTGAGCTGAGATCCGGCCACTGCACTCCAGCCTGGGCGGCAGAGCGAGACTCCGTCTCAAAAAAAAAAAAAAAAAAAAATGGTGTTTATGTTCTGAGTACTCCACTGACCCGTCGTTTCCCTGTCTCTCTCCCTCTCCTCAGGCCTTCCTGTGCCTTGAGTCACAATAATATTTAAATTAGGCCAATTAATAACCCAATAATGGCCTCTGTGTGTTCAAATGAAGAGTTACAATCTGTCATTTTTAATCAAAAGCAATCAATGATTAAGCTTAGTGATTCCTCACTAAGTCATGTCACTAAGGCATGTCAAAAGTCAAAACAAGCCAGAAGCTAGGCTTCTTGTGCCAGATAGCCATGTTGTGAATGCAAAGGAAAACTTCTTGAAGGAAGTTAAAAGTGCTACCCAAGTGAACATACAAATGATAAGGAAGCAAAACAGCCTTTTTGTTGATATGGATGAAGTCTGAGTGGTCTGGAGAGAAGAACAAACCAGGCACAACATTCCGTTAAGCCAAAGCTTAATCAGAGAGACATTGTAAATCTCTTCTCTTTTTTTTTGAGACGGAGTTTCTGTCTTGTCCAGGCTGGAGTGCAGTGGCGCGATCTTGGCTCACTGCAACCTCCGCCTCCCGGGTTCAAGCGATTCTCCTGCCTCAGCCTCCCAAGTAGCTGGGATTACAAGCATGCGCCACCATGCCTAATTGTGTATTTTTAGTAGAGACAGGGTTTCTCCATGTTGCTCAGGCTGGTCTTGACCTCTTGACCTCAGGTGATCCACCCGCATCAGCCTCCCAAAGTGCTGGGATTACAGTCGTGAGCCACCGCGCCTGGCCAACTCTCTTTAATTCTATGAAAGCTGAGAGGTGAGGAAGCTGAAGAAGAAAAGTTTGAAGCTAGCAAATGTTGATTCATGAAGTTTAAAGAGAGAAACTGTCTCCGTAATATAAACGTGCAAGGTGAATTCCTAGTGCTGATGGAGAAGCTGCAGTACGTTATCCAGAAGATCTAGCTAAGATCATTGATGAAGATGATTACAGTAAACAACAGATTTTCAATGTAGACCAAACAGCCTTCTATTGGAAGGAGATGCCATGTAGGCCTTTCATAGCTTCAAAGGACAGGCTCAGTCTCCTGTTAGGGGCTCAGGCAGCTGGTGACTTGAAGTCGAAGTCAAGGCTCATTTACCATTCTGAAAAACCTAGGGCTCTTAACAATTATGCTACATTTATGTGCTCTTATAAAGTGTGCTCTATAAGTAAAACAACAGAGCCTAGATGAGAGTATCTCCGTTCACAGCATGGTTTACTGAACACTTTAAGCCCACTGTTGAGACCTGTGACTCAGAAAAAAAGATTTCTTCCAAAATATTGCTGCTCATTGACAATGCACCTAGTCAGCCAAGAGCTCTGATGGAGATGTACATGGAGATGAATGTCGTTTTCATGCCTGCAGACATGACATCTGATTTGGTTTGGTTGTGTCCCCACCCAAATCTCATCTTGAATTGTAGCTCCCATAATTTCCACATGTTGTGGGAAGGACCTGGTAGGAGATGATTAAATCATGGGGGTGGTTCCCCCATACTGTTCTCATGGTAGTGAATAAGTCTCATGAGATCTGGTGATTTTATAAGGGGTTTCCCCTTTTGCTTGTCTATCATCATTTTCTCTTATCTACCACCATGTAAGATGTGCCTTTCACCTTCCACAATGACTGAGGCCTCCCCAGCCATGTGGAACTGTGAGTCCATTAAGCGTCTCTCCTTTATAAATTACCTAGTCTCAGGTATTTCTTTATCAGTAGCATGAAAACAGAGGAATACAACATCCATTCTGCAGCCTATGGATCAAAGAGTCATTTTGACTTGCAAGTCTTCTTAGTTAAAAATACATTCCATAAGGCTATATCTGCCATAGATAGTGAGTCTCTTGATGGACCTGGGCAAAGTCCATTGAAAATCTTCTGGAGGATTATTTGTAATCTAAAGGATAAATGCTTGAGGGGATGGATACCCCATTCTCCATGATGTGCTTACGTCACACTGCATGCTTGTATCAAAACATCTCATGTACCCCATAAATATATACACCATGCAGCCACAAAAATTTGAAAAAATAATTTAAAAATTAAAAAAAAAAAAAAAGAAAACCTTCTGGAACGGAATCTCCATTCTAGATGCCATTAAGAACATTTATGATTTATGGGAAAAGGTCAAAATACCAATATTAACAGGAGTTTAGAGGTTGATTCCAACCTTCGCAGATGACTTTGAGGGGTTCAAGACTTCAGTGGAGGAAGGAACTGCAGGTGTGGTAAAAAGTGCAAGAGAACTAGAATGAGAAATGAAGCCTGTAAGTGTGACCGAATTGCTATAATTTCATGATCAAACTTGAACAGAGGAGGAGTTATTTCTTGTGGATGAGCCAAGAAAATAGTCTTGAGATGGAAACTGCTCTTGGTGAAGATGCTGTGAACACTGTTGAAATGACCACAAAGGATTTAAAATATTACATCAACTTAGTTGATAAAACAGTGGTAAGTTTCAAGAGGATTTTCACTCCAATTTTTTTTTTTTTTTTTGAGACAGAGTCTCCTCTGTTGCCCCGACTGGAGTGCGGTGGCACAATCACAGCTCACTGCAGCCTCAACTTCCCAGGCTCAGGTGATCCTCCCAACTCAGCCTCCTGAGCAACTGGGACTTCAGGGATGTGCCACCATGCCTACTAATTTTTTCTATTTTTTGTAGAGATGGGGTTTTGCCATGTTGCCTAGGCTGGTCTTGAACTCCTGGGCTCAAGTAATCCTCCTATCTTGGCCTGCCAAAATGCTGGGATTACAGGTCTGAGCCACCACTCCCAACCTTGACTCCAGTTGGTTTTTTTTTTTTTTTTTTTTTTGAGACAGAGTCTCACTCTGTTGCCCAGGCTGGAGTGCAGTGGCATGATCTTGGCTCACTGCAAGCTCCGTCTCCTGGGTTCACACCATTCTCTTGCCTCAGCCTCCTGAGTCGCTGGGTCTACGGGCGCCCGCCAGCACCCCTGGCTAATTTTTTCTATTTTTTAGTAGGGACGGAGTTTCACCGTGTTAGCCAGGATGGTGATCCGCCCGCCTCAGCCTCCCAAAGTGCTGGGATTACAAGAGTGAGCCACCACGCCTGGCCCCTTGACTCCAATTTTGAAAAAAGTTTTACTGTAGGTAAAATGCTGTCAAACAAATATTGCATGCAACAAAGAAATATTTCATGAAAGGAAAAGTCAACTGATGTGGCAAACTTCATTGTTGTCTTATTTTTAAAATTGCCACAGCCAGCCAGGGCAGTGACTCATACCTGTAATGCCAGCAGTTTGGGAGTCCAAGATGAGAGGATCGCTTGAGGCCAGAAGCTTGAGACCAGCCTGGGCAACATAGCGAGATCCTGTCTCTACAAAAAATAAAAAATGAAAAAAAAATTATTTTAAGAAGAGACATTGCCACAGCCACCCCTACCTTCAGCAACTTCCACCTTGATCACAGCAGCCATCCACATCGAGGCAAGACCCTCCCTTAGCAAGAAGATTGTGACTTGCTGATGGTTCAGATGACCGTTAGCATTTTTTAGCAATAAAGTATTAGGTACTTTTTTTTTTTTTTTTTTTGAGACAGAGTCTCGCTCTGTCGCCCAGGCGGGAGTGCGGTGGCGCGATATCCACTCACTGCAAGCTCCGCCTCCCGGGTTCACGCCATTCTCCTGCCTCAGCCTCCCACGTAGCTGGGACTACAGGCGCCCGCCACTGCGTCCGGCCAATTTTTGTATTTTTAGTAGGGACGGGGTTTCACCGTGTTAGTCAGGATGGTCTCGATCTCCTGACTTCGTGATCCGCCCGTCTCGGCCTCCCAAAGTGCTGGGATTATAGGCGTGAGCCACTGCGCCCGGCCGGTACTTTTTCTTTTGACATTATGCTATTGCACACTTAACAGACTACAGTATAGTGTAAACATAACTTTTACATGCACTGGGAAACAAAAACCTCATGTGACTCACTTTATTGTGATATTCATTTATTGTAGCGGTCTGGAACTCAACCCACAGTATGTCTGAGGCGTGCCTGGATTGCCCAGAGAGACAGTTAGACTAAAATGAAACATACTAGGTGAATTACAGTGTAGGTGGCAGAAAAATGTGACAAGTTCTATGCAGCATATGTACCGTAGTAACCTTCACCACGGGGAGCCTGTCAGATGTAATCCATTGCAGGGGTGTCTGTCGTGTCCGGGCTTCAGGGAACCTACTTTGAGGATATAAGAAATATGTCTATTCTTCTCTGTTTCTGAGGCCCTAAAGTAAGGTCTGATGATCGTGAAGTCAGGTGTAGTATCATGTAAGAATTAGAAGCACTCAGAGAGGCCAGGCGCAGTGGCTCATGCCTGTAATCCCGGATACTCGGGAGGTTGAGGCAGGACGATCACTTGAACCCGGGAGGTGGAGGTTGCAGTGAGCCGAGGTCGTGCCACTGCACTCCAGCCTGGGTGACAGAGTGAGACTCTTGTCTCAAAAAAAAAAAAAAAAAAAAAAAAAGCAATCAGAGAAATGAGCATGTCTGCCTTTTCAGTTCTAGAGACCTAACTTCTCTTGAAATAGGAAAGGATACATATGCTGCTTATGCTTAAGGATTTGTAATCCTGATTTTTAACCCAGCAAAAAGATCACCAGCGTACTGAAACTCCTTGCAGCTTTGTCACAGACACACTGGAAGGGTTAAAAGAAAGTGTTTTTTCTCTTCATCCTTGTTTCTCTTATACTACCTCCTTTTCTCAAAATAACAACCTATCCCACAGAGGTCAGTGGGAAAGAGGAGGTATGTTGTCTTCTAAATGGCTGGGTCTTTGAATGGAGTCAGGAGATTTCAAATCATAGTTTGCATAAAAGACTCCCCTTTCCCACAGCCAAAATAATTGTTCTCTGCTTCTCATTATGACATATAATATTTAAAAGAAAAACAGAAATTGAAACTCACACCCACCATCTCTTTCAAGGTGGCCTTGGTTCCTCTTTTCTTTTCAGGATTGAAATTGTCTTGCCTGCCAGTCACTTCAGGTGGAGGGATGTGGTTTGCTCCTGCTTCCTAATGTGGGACAGTGATCAGGTTCAGCTCTTGCTTCCTAATGTGGCACAGTGATCAGGTTTGGCTCCTGCTTCCTAATGTGGGACAGTGCTCAGGTCTGGCTCTTGCTTCCTAATGTGGGACAGTGATCAGGTCTGGCTCTTGCTTCCTGATGTGGGACAGTGATCAGGCTTGGCAAATTTCTTCCAACTCTCGCACTGACTTATTACGCCACTCACCCCTTTCCATTGGCACTGGCTGGGAAATGTTGATAAAGAAATTACATGCAACCTGGCATAGTGGTTCATGCCTGCAGTCCCAGCTGCTCAGAAGGCTATGGCAAGGAGTTCAGGGCTATAGTACCCCATGATCATGCCTATGAATAGCCACTGCCCTCCACCCTGGACAACATACTGAGACCCCATTCATAAATAAATAAACAAATAAATAGAAATCACACTCAGTGGATAAATGGAATGTGGTATATACATACAATGAAATATTATTCAGCTTTGAAAAAGAAGGAGATTCTGCCATATGCAACAACATGGATGAGCCTGGGGGACTATATGCTAAGTGGAATAAGCCAGTTACTGGAGAACAAATACTGCATGATTCTGCTTATATGAGGTATCTAAAATAGTCAAACTCAAGAAACAGAGTGGAATGGTGGGTGCCAGGGTCTAGGGGGAAGGGGAAATGGGAATTTCTGTTCAGTGGATCTAAAGTTATGCAAGGTGAATAAGTTCTTGAGATCTGCTGTACAACACTGCGCCACCATTAACAAAACTGTATTGTGTACTTAAATATTTGTTAAGAGGGTAGATTTCATGTTAAGTGTTCTTACCACAGTAGAGAAAAAAAAAGAAGGAAATCACACTCAGATACCTTCCACTTAAGTAGATTCAGACACAATTTTCAGTGAGTGTAGAGAGAAGAGAGCCCAACTAGACTGGGGTCAGAAGATAGGGACTGGCCACAGCAGGTGTCCCTGGGGAAGAGACTTTGTAGTTTGAGCACAAGTTTTCTCAAATGCAGTTATCGGCTCTGCCTCACAGGGTCCTGTGAGGATCTAATTAGATGCCTGTTTGTGAGTCTTGAAATACCAAGTGATGATAATTTAAGTAAACACATACTCACAAAGGCCTCCCGAAAGTTCTTCCTGACTTTGTGTGATTCACTAACCCAGGGCTGTCCTCTCTATTGTGGGTCTTTTTAAATATCTGTTGTGGAGTAAGAGGTTTGAAGAACTGTAAGTGGGGGGGGTTTATAAAGAGTGCTTACTTAAGTAGGAGGAATTCCATTCAACTGTGTTTCTGTTTTGTCCTGTACTTCCATTGAGGGACAGATTCACAGAGTAGCTGGGGGAGGAAAGGAAAGGGAGGAGTCTATAAGCCTTGCCATCAGGTGCCTATACGGGTCTGGGGAGGCTGGATTTACTTAGATAAAAAGAACTGCCCAGCAATACAAGGCTTACTCTCTGATTAAGTATTACACAAATACATGGTATGAATCATAGTTAAATGGCTTGCCTGGGTGACACAGCAGAGATAATTATTCTGTAAGATGCACTTGAATGTGCCCTAAGGGAGATGGGTGGAAAAACTGTTAACCACATCTGGGTTGAACAATCTGGGGAAAAAAAAAAAAAAAAAAAAGCATGACCAGAATGTGAAAGAGATCAACTCAACACCCACAGAGCTTTAACACCCCCATTCTAACTTTCAGAGAAAATCTGCTGCTGTTGGCTAGGGGGTCTCAACTGTGCTAGTGACATTGCCCCAATCTAACACTCAAAAAGACCCTTAGCTATCACCTTCCCAGGACCAGGAAAGACACCTGATGAACTCAGTGATGGGACTGAAATGGTCATTCTCTACTGCAGTGGTTTCCTCTGGGGATGAAAAGGAATGGGATGGGCTGGGCGCGGTGGCTCACGCCTGTAATCCCAGCACTTTGGGAGGCTGAGGTGGGCGGATCACGAGGTCAGGAGATCAAGACCATCCTGGCTAACATGGTGAAACCCCGCCTCTTCCAAAAAATACAAAAAATTAGTCTGGTCTGGTGGCGCCTGTAGTCCCAGCTACTCAGGAGGCTAAGCCAGGAGAATGGCGTGAACCTGGGAGGTGGAGCTTGCAGTGAGCCTAGGTCGCACCACTGCACTCCCGCCTGGGTGACAGAGCGAGATTCCGTCTCAAAAAAAAAAAAAAAAAGGAATGGGATAGGAGTGGAGAACATTTACTTTGTCTGTAGGGCTTCATTTCATAGGAGAGAGAGAAAAGGGAAAAAGAAAACAAATTCAGCAGGATATGGTGGCTAGAATCCCAGCACTCTGGGAGGCTGAGGTGAGAGGACTGCTTAAGTCCAGGAGTTCAAGACCAGCCTGGGCCACATAGTGAGACCCAAGGTTGGTTTAACCCACAGATGCAAAACCCATGGATACAGAGGGCCAACTGTATTTTTTTTTTCCACCCTGAAGGTTGGTATTGAACATTTTAGAGTAGTTTCGAAACAACATCGAGATGCTTCTTTCTTCTTCATTTCATTTCTTTACCAACTTTCAGCCTTTTTATTTCCGCTTTTTACTTCTACTGGTGTTTACCATTTATTGTTTATTAATTTCAACTTCCTCAAGGCATGGGCAACAAATGTGAAATTTACTTTTGGAAGAAAGAACTTACCTCACACACACAAGAGTGTCTAATGGAAAAAAACAAAACAAAACAAAAACTCCACTACAGCTTCTTTCTTAAAATTAAAGTGAGTTTTTAGTTCTCTGGAAAAGAAAGTGTGGAGGACGAGGAAATATGAGTCGTCATCTGCTTCTCCCAAGCCTCCCTGTTTCATGATCTCATTCTAGGCCCAAGCAGTCATCTCCCCACCCTGGACCTAGGAAAGGTCATCTTCTGGACACAGGAATTGCAAGTATCCCGGAGCCTGTAGGGAATTTCCATGCAAGGAACATGACAGCAAAAGCCCGGGCAACAGAAGGGCCGCAACTCCACCCCAGATACTTTGCCAGGGCTCTTGCCAGGCCATGCTGAATGAAGAAAGATGTCCCTTGTTTTACTTTTGAGAAGACATCTGAGTTAGCCCTAACTTACGTGGTTGCATGTTGCCCGAATAATATAGAATAATAGAACAGTCCTGTCTCCTCTTTTGAGAATCACTGTCTTACTCGGTTACTTTTATTATGGGAGTCTAATATATAGCTCAGGCATCAGACGTAATTGAGAACCATCAGCTCAAAGTTTTTAGGTAAATCAGAATAGTTGGAGTTTCTGTGATAGCTCCCAGGAGCTGTGGAACCCAGCCATCTGAGTGGAGACCTAGGTACCCTGGTCATAACCTCCCAGGATTCATTCTGAGATTTGCCAGTCTCACAGTCCTACCCTTCAGCAAGGTAATTCAGAGAGGTTTCCATAAACCTCAGAGCTTACCTACAGCCGCATGCTCACTTAGGAAGTGCCTGCTCCATATACCTTCTCAGAGCTGGAAGAGGTCACCCAGAGAGCATACCTGTCCCAGGAGACCAAGATATTCAGTCACCTTAGATAATCCAGACTTTGTTTTTCCTCTTCTCTTCTAGCCAGGGCAAGTGTGGCTCTCACAGTGGGCACATCCATAGAAGAGGTAGAGGTTTCTGATCCTAGGTAATAACCAATAATTATTAAGTGCCTACTGTACATCCAACACAGCCTAAGCAATTCAAATACACTAATGCTTTTAACCTTCACAACAACCCTCCAAATAGGTACCATTAGCCCCATTTTACATATGGGAAAGTAAAGATGGTGACTTGTCCAGGCAGTAGATGGTGAGGACTCTGGCCCACTCAGGCCCTGTGTCTCCAGAAGCTGTCCTTTCTGGGGATGTTAAGCAAAGGAGAGGAGGTCCTGCACAATTGATTTATTAGTTAAAGAGGAAAAGGATAACCATTCCAAGAGATTTTAAAAGCAGAGCAGAAAAATAGTTAAAACTTAGGCCCAAGAAATTGCTGCTAGATAGTTGTCAAGGGAGACCCCTCAAGATCATGGAGGGAGGGGACAGGTGTCTGCCTGTGAGCTGTTTGGTGTGGCTGGTGACATATTAGAGGAAATATAAATGCACCGAGTGACTTGTGGGAATGCTGAAATAGTTGAGTAACGCCTGCATAGAATGCGCATCAGAAACCATTATCTAGCCTGGCAGTTTAAAACAAATGAAGGAGCAAATTGCTAGAAAACCCTGGGCCAGAATGGAGTTTCTTATTCTTCGATTTCTGTCACTCAGAATTTGTGGGGAATGAGGTTGAGAAAGGCTTCATTCCACTTGGGTGTCTGGCTCTGTAAATTCACAATATCCGATTGCTTCAATCCTGTACCGTATCTCCCCGTGAAGATTTCCAGAGGCGCAAGTGCTCTTCTGAGACGTTCTCCTGCTTTACTTTTCGATCCCTTCCTTCCCGACCATTAGGGCACGTTGAGAACACCCTGGTGCGTAGCAGGGCAGCTGCACCCAGTCCCAAGGTGTGCAGGCGAGCCCCAGGGACACTGCAGAGGTGGGTAGTGCTCAGCAGAGACCAGCCCTGCTCGGTCTGAGCACGCCTGCCGGCAGCTGAAAGGTGCCTTAGATTGCTGGGGAGACAAGAAGTAGCCTGCTTGCAGAGACGGAGATTCTCAGCACGGTGCCTAGGGAATTCACTCTATGTTAACAGGAAGATTGGGCTGCGGAGTGTAAAAGCTGGGATGGCCTTGGTGTTTTCTAGGCAACAGGCTGAACATGTTCACTCCTTAGAAAATACTTCAGTCAGTCACAGCTCTTTCCTAACAGTACCAGTGGCTGAGCTCCGGAAAAGTAAGAAAGGATATGGATGGGATATGGTGAGTGCCAAGAGATTCCCCCTCCAGTTTAGTATTGCTTTCCTCGTGTTTGGGCTTGTATTAGAAAAACAAGCCAGCCGACCATGACGGCTGACTCCATCAATCCAAAACTATACTGGTAAACACTTGAAATTCATCCTTGCGGTAAAGGAAGTTAAAAAAAAAAAAAAAAAAAAGCAACAACTGTTTGCTTCTCTTGGTAACATCCAGTTCTTGGTAACATCAGTGCTGGAAAACTCCATTGCTCCCAAGAAATATGCAGGAGGAGCATGTGTTTTTCCAAGTTGATTTTATGACTTTAACCCAGGAGCCTCTGTGACATAGACCAACAGGGTAACAACAGTGATCGGGCTGTGTGGGTGGGCATGAGTGTTCAGTGTGTGTGTGCCTTTTTCCCTAAGTATTACAGCATAACTTCCTCTTTGCTTTACCAGACTAAATCTCAACAATGAAGCGAGATGTGTAAATTTCTCGTATGTTTGCTCTTTTCAGTTCTAGGAAAAATCCGAACGGCAGTGGGCAGTGCTCAACTTCTCATGGCCCAGAAATTCTACCAGTTCAGAGAACTGTGTGAAGAGAACCTGGTAAGTAACACTCTCCTTCTACAGATTCCCTGCTAGTGCCATGAGAAGAACATGTTACCAAGACTGGCCCAACTAAAGTAAAACTGATTTTGAACCAAGTCAAGGTCCATTGGAGTCTGTCACTTGGAACAGAGAATTGTCTGATGAATCTTATTTCCTGACTGTCTGAAAATTAAAGTATTTATTTTTCACTTCAATAATCTTAGAAGAAAAGATTCAATCAAGTTAAAACTATTTCCTGCTTTTTTTGTAACTGAAAATTTTCCATTTTCCTGGCTTTCACATGGCATCTCTGATTTTATTGTTCTTATCAAAATACGAAGCAACTTGATATTTCAAAAATAATATTGCCCAAAAAAAATCATTTTGGATAGTGATTTTCTTTCTAAAATAGCAGTCAATGACTATTTCCTAATCTGAGTTCTCTGTTTTAATTCAAGAGCCAGAAGTCAAGGATGTTACAAAATGTAGATTTGATGTCCTTGAGACAGATGAAGAATTCATCCTTCTTGGACATGCAAAAACAAAGCAAAACAGCCTGGGCGCAATGGCTCATGCCTGTAATCCCAACACTTTGGGAGGCCAAGGCAGGCGGATCGCCTGAGGTCAGGAGTTCGAGACCAGCCTGGCCAAGATGGTGAAACCCTGTCTCTACTAAAGATATAAAAATTATCTGGGTGTGGTGGCACGTGCCAGTAATCCCATCTACTGGGGAGGCTGAGGGAAGAGAATCGCTTGAACATAGGAGGCAGAGGTTGCAACGAGCTGAGATTGCGCCATTGCACTCTAGCTTGGGCAACAGAGTGAGACTTCGTCTAAAAAAATAAAGTAAAATAAATCCCTGCAAGAATAGCTTTTATTGCTCAATTGTTGGTCAAGCTGGGTCTAAAACAAAGAAAATGAAAAGCAACTTGTTTACCTTGTGGCAAGTGAAAACAATTATTAGCAATCTAAATGACTTAAAATATGATCTTAGAGGTTTTTGTTTTTCTTTTATCCCCAACAATTGACAGGCATGATTTTTGAGTTTTTGTTTTGTTTTGTTTTGAGATGGAGCCTCGCTCTGTCGCCCAGGCTGGAGTGCAATGGCGTGATCTCGGCTCACTGCAACCTCTGCCTCCCAGGTTCAAGCGATTCTCCTGCCTCAGCCCCCCAAGTAGCTGGGACTACAGGCACTTGCCACCATGTCCAGCTAATTTTTTGTATTATTGTTATTTTAGTAGAGATGGGGTTTCACCGTGTAAGCCAGGATAGTCTCAAACTCCCGACCTTGTGATCCTCCCATCTCAGCCTCCCAAAATGCTGGTATTTACAGGTGTGAGCCACGGCACCCGGCCAGTTTTAGAGTTTTAACCACTTCTTGTTAACAAGGAGAAATACAGACTAAAAGAAATTTATGTAGACAGGGATCAACCAAGAGAAAATATAAAGTATGGAAAAGTTGGTAGTCTCCATCCCTCTTTTCTTTTTGTAATCTCTCTTTAGGGCTATTCCCACACCCTCCCACTGCCTGCCTAATGCACACACATTTATAATTCGTTCTCCCCTCTCTCAGAAAAAATAAACTCACCCTTCTTCCAATTTTTCAGAAATTTATTATGGTTTATGAGATCATTATTAGTAGTAAATGTATTAATAAGTGAATTCAGTCCAAAAAATATTCTTTTTTTCTTTTTTGAGACAGAGTCTCGCTCTGTCGCCCAGGCTGGAGTGCAGTGGTGCCATCTCGGCTCACTGCAAGCTCCGCCTCCCGGGTTTACGCCATTCTCCTGGCTTAGCCTCCTGAGTAGCTGGGACTACAGGCGCCCGCCACCTCGCCCGGCTAGTTTTTTGTATTTTTTAGTAGAGATGGGGTTTCACCGTGTAGACCAGGATGGTCTCGATCTCCTGACCTCTTGATCCACCAGTCTCGGACTCCCAAAGTGCTGGGATTACAGGCTTGAGCCACTGCGCCCGGCCCAAAAAATACTCTATCAAGCTTCAGCTATGGGCCAGGTACAGAACTCCTGCTAATTTGCAAACTTGCTAATGTGTCACAGATCTCAATTAACATGATTCTCTGTGCTTTAAATATAAGAAAGCTTATATAAAGCTGTATTGCTCAAACATGTACATGAGGAATAGGTACATGAGGAAGTCAATGTGTACACAATACAGAGAAAACACATCTTGTTAAAAGAAATATATGATGAGCAACTATATTATGAAGAAGAATGTAAACATTGTACAAATTTTAAAGATGAAATTGCAGACAAAAGTTTTGAAAAATTTGCCGATTTCTTTTTTTTTTTCTTTTGAGACGGAGTCTCGCTCTGTCGCCCAGGCTGGAGTGCAGTGGCTGGATCTCAGCTCACTGCAAGCTCCGCCTCCCGGGTTCATGCCATTCTCCTGCCTCAGCCTCCCGAGTAGCTGGGACTACAGGCGCCCGCCACCTCGCCCGGCTAGTTTTTTGTATTTTTTAGTAGAGACGGGGGTTTCACCGGGTTAGCCAGGATGGTCTCGATCTCCTGACCTCGTGATCCGCCCGTCTCGGCCTCCCAAAGTGCTGGGATTACAGGCTTGAGCCACCGCGCCCGGTCAATTTTGTATTTTTAGTAGACAGGGTTTCTCCATGTTGGTCAGGCCAGTCTCAGAGTCCTGACCTCAGGTGATCCGCCCACCTGGCCACCCAAAGTGTTGGGATTACAGGCATGGGCCACCGTGCCCAGCCCAGAGTTTCACTCTTGTTGCCCAGGCTGGAGTGCAATGGCGCAATCTCAGCTCAGTGCAACCTCCACCTCCTGGTTCAAGCTATTCTCCTGCCTCAACCTCCCAAGTAGCTGGGTTTACAGGTGCCCACCACCACACCCAGCTAATTTTTTGTATTTTTAGTAGAGACGGGGTTTTACCATGTTGGCTAGGTTGGCTAGGCTGGTCTTGAACTCCTGACCTCAGGTGATCCACCCTCCTCAGCCTCCCAAAGTGTAGGGATTACAGGTGTGAGCCACTGCACCGGGTCCAAAAAATGTGTAGATTTCTAGAAAATGTTAACCTCATTAAAGCCAGCTTTTGACGTTTCCTAGTTCCTTATGGGCTCACATTTCTTGGCCACTAGAAGGACATAGGTGGTAAAATATGCTTCTCATATTTTAGGTAGACTGAGGCACACTGGGGGAAGACAGTCACAATGCTGGTCAAACCAGGCCCCTCCAGAAAAAAGACAGGAGCCTGACACGTGCCTGACACCATGCTGACAGCGTTTACATTCCTGTTCTGGTTACATGCTCAAAAAGAACACACGGAGTTGATAGTGACTTTTTTTTTTTTTCCCCCGAGAAGGAGTTTCACTCTGTTGCTCAGGCTGGTAGTGCAGTGGCGCGATCTCGGATCATTGCAACCTCCGCCTCCCGGGATCAAGTGATTCTCCTGCCTCAGCCTCCTGCATAGCTGGGACTATAGGCGCCCACCACCACACCCAGCTAATTTTTTATATTTTTAGTAGAGACGGGGTTTCGCCATGTTAGCCAGGCTGGTCTCAAACTCCTGACCTTGTGATCCTCCAGCCTCAACCTCCCAAAGTGCTGGGATTACTGGCATGATCCACCTCACCTGGATGGAGTGGACTCAGCTCCATGCTCCTTTGCCCCAGGAGGCACCGTGGCCTGGTGGCAGCACTGCTTAGGTCCACAGCTGCATGAAAGTGGCACCATGATTTGTCAGAACCAGACCCAGCCTCCTTTGATGAGTTCCTATTCTGAGGAGAAAAATCATAGCTCTATTTTGAAAACACTTACTCATTATCACGAACTAGACTCTCAGGCTTAGAATGAATAGACAAAAGTTGGCCTCTTCCAACATAACTAAACCAAGGACTCCAGCCTCCCTTGACCCTCCCCACTCTCCCCTCCAGCCCCCACCTCTGGTCTCCAAGGCAGCCTGTCTTAGATTAAGGAGTGAGCTGCCGCTTGGTATATCACACGACTCACTGATTTGGAGAATGGCTGAGCCTAAACGCTTTCTCTCTGTTTCTCTATCTTCTTAATGATGTGGGAGCAAAGAGATTCTTTATGAGAAGGGAACAAATTGCCCATTATACAGAGTTAAATACATTTAAGAAAACACTGGCAGGGCGGAGTGGCTTGTACCTACAATCCCAGCACTTGGGAGGTCGAGGCAGGAGGATCTTGTGGCCAGGAGTTCAAGACCAGCCTGAGCAACAATGTGAGACCCCATCGCTACAAAAAACACAAAAATTAGCCAGGCGTGGTGGTGCACGCCTGTAATCCCAGCCGCTCAGGAGGCTGAGGCAGGAGAGTCACTTGAACCTGGGAGGCAGAGGTTGCAGTGAGCTGAGATTGTGCCATTGCACTTCAGCCTGGGTAAGAAGAGCGATGCTCTGTCTCAAAAATAAATAAATAAATAAATAAATAGATATATTTATAAATTTATAGTTCCCAAATTGCCCAATAGTTGTAAAGTTCATTAAAAAATAAATTTTAGGCCGGGCGCGGTGGCTCAAGCCTGTAATCCCAGCACTTTGGGAGGCCGAGACGAGCGGATCATGAGGTCAGGAGATCGAGACCATCCTGGCTAACACGGTGAAACCTTGTCTCTACTAAAAATACAAAAACTAGCTGGGCGAGGTGGCAGGCGCCTGTAGTCTCAGCTACTCGGGAGGCTGAGGCAGGAGAATGGCATAAACCCGGGAGGCGGAGCTTGCGGTGAGCTGAGATCCGGCCACTGCACTCCAGTCCGGGCGACAAAGCAAGACTCCTCCTCAAAAAAAAAAAAAAAAACAAAATTAAAGTTTGTGTTTGATTCAGTATTAAAATCTATTCTAACGATGTCTGAATTAATGAAAGGGTTTCTCTGTAGTATTCTGATTTAGTAAACTAAAACAAAAAAAAAAGGGTTTTCAATATTTAGGTTTTCAGAATAGACAGATACAAGCTTTGACAAAGGGCCTCTTAAATATAGTTTGATGCTCCTACAATCCATTTGGCCTCATTGGTAACTAAAAGTAAACTATTCATATTTTGTAAATCAATGAAGTCTTGAGGTCATCAGGCCTACTGGCTACATTGTTTCGGTACATCAATGTACGAAATGATAGTTCCGTGGAATCAGAGAGTATAGGTACACTGCAGTGTTTTCTTTTCTCTTTTCCTTTCTTTTTTTGAGACAGCCTCACTCTGTTGCCCAGGCAGGTGTGCAGTGGTACAATCGTGGCTCATTGTAGCCTCCCACCTCCCAGGCTCAAGCGATCCTCCCACTTCCGCCTCCTGGGTAGCTGACACCACGGACACGTGGTCAAAGCTTGTACCTGTCTATTCTGGAAATCTAAATATTGAGAAATCCTTTTTTTTGTTTTAGTTTACTAAATCAGAATACTACAGAGAAACGCTTTCATTAATTCAGACGTCATTGGAATAGATTTTAATAATGAATCAAACACTTACAAACTGTAAAATTTATTTCTTCTCATGAACTTTAGAACTTTTGGGCACTTTGGGAACTATACATTTATTAATAGAGCTATTTATCTATTTTTGAGACAGAATGTCACTCTTGTCACCCAGTGGCACAACCTTGGCTCACTGCAACCTCCACCTCCCGGGTTCAAGAGATTCTCTTGCCTCAGCCTCCTGAGCAGCTGGGATTACAGGCATATGCCATCGTGCCTGGCCTATTTTTGTATTTTTAGTAGAGATGGGGTTTTGTCAGGTTGGCCAGGCTGGTCTCGAACTCCTGACCTCAGGTGTTCCACCCACTTTGGCCTCCCAAAGTGCTGGGATTACAGTTGTGAGCCACCACACCCAGCCTTCATTTATTTTTATTTTGAGGTAGGCCAATAATATTGGTGCACCCAAGGACTTAAAACATCTTTCCAATCCATTATTTTGATGGTCATCAACCTTGTACTTTCCAAAATTCTGATATCAGTTTTATTAGGGGTTAGTTTTAAAAGCATACACTGGCCTCCTGTTATTATAGGATGTGGAGTTTCACAGTCTGTCCAGTTGCCTGAAATACCAAGAGGTCACCATAACAGATACCCGTTAGGATCTTTTTTTGTTTTTTTTTTTTTTTGAGACAGAGTCTCGCCCTGTCACCCAGGCTGGAGTGCAGTGGCGCAATCTCGGCTCACTGCAAGCTCCGCCTCCCGGGTTCACACCATTCTCCTGCCTCAGCCTCCCGAGTGGCTGGGACTGCAGGTGCCCGCCACCATGCCTAGTTAATTTTTTGTATTTTTAGTAAAGACAGGGTTTCACCGTGTTAGCCAGGATGGTGTCGATCTCCTGACCTTGTGATCTGCCTGCCTGGGCCTCGCAAAGTGCTGGGATTACAGGCGTGAGCCACTGCGCCCGGCCCTAAGATCTCTTGACATGTGGAGGCTGCTACCCATCTCACCATAATGCCTTTAGCTACTGCTGCAGGTAGTGATTAACAAAGAGTATGACATTTTCAGTCTCCTAGCTGTGTTTTTTCTGTCTTAGGGCATATAAATTTAGGTTTATACATTCTGTTATCAGGGATATGTGGATGGGGCAAAGAAAGTCAATCCTGAAACACTAAAGAATGTTTACTATTACTTAGCAAATGGGTCGTTACAGACTTGTAGATATATGTATGTAGAGATAATGTGGTCTCACATTTGCTATATGATTTTACGGTCAATTTAAAATGAATGGATTTCCAAATGATTTTGTCAAAGCAGTCATATGATAAAATTACTTCCTATATTATTAAACATCTTAATTATTGAACACATAGTGCTTTGAAAATCCAATATTTTATTACTAATCCTTTGTTTACCCTAGTGTTTTACTTGATATGAATATTTAAACTAATCTTATTTTAGATTCCTTATCTGTTCTCTGAATAAATTGTATGGCATGTAGTTGAATACAAACTCTAATAATATACTGTATTTTTTTTTCAAAAATGGCATTTCCATTTAAATACGGTGTTTTAAAATGCATCCTGCAGTAGATCACACGTTCTGGGATTTTTCATATGTTTAGACCCTTCCCCCATACCATATTGAATTGATAGATGTGGTATCACAACAGAAGAGTTTTACAACCTTGACATTTGAGAATCACTGACTCAAACGGATGAGTGTATAAAATTACCATTTGTAACCTCACTTTTACCTCATGTCTGAAAACCAAAAGGAACTCATCCTCCTTACGTTGTTTGAAATATTTGAAAATGCCTCTTTGGGCCTGTGCTTGTCAAGAATTGCCTCTAAAGCATGAATGTTTTTCTTTCTCTTGTGCAGAATCCTAATGCTCATCCAAGACCCACCTCCCAGGATTTGGCGGGGTTTTGGGACATGCTGCAGTTGTCCATAGAAAATATTAGTATGAAATTTGATGAACTTCATCAGTTAAAGGCCAATAATTGGAAACAGATGGATCCTCTTGACAAGAAGGTAGAACAATGTAGATTTTGTATGGTTCATTTAAAAACCTGCACAAACACTGGACAGTCTAAATAGGCTTCTGCATTCAGTCCTGCTGTTTACAATGTGAAATGGAGCTGATATCATATTAATTTCATTGTAATGACAATGTTTACATAGTAATCATTTGGGATATTATCTGTAATATGTTTCAGGCATATTTTTAAAGAAAAACCTGTCTCTGTGAATTGGAAAATGGGAATGTGGCTTTTTTGTTAATTAAACTTTAAGTTAAACCATTTTAGTCACTGGAAGGAACTGCCTCCATTTTGCTTTTTAAACTAAAATAAATGACATTTTCAGTGCATGAATCCATAGAACAAGAATTCAACTTCCTTACACCCCTAGGATGTGTTTTCAAGAAAAATAGGATGCCCTGAAAAATAACTGACTTTGATAATCATTTCATAAATATAGTAATAAAGAAATTACTGTTGTTCAAGTCTAAAAATATATATACCATAAAGTTTCACAGTAATTATATAAATGTTGGGATTTTTTTTTTTTTCAAAAGAGTTTTGCTTTTGGTTGATTTGCCTTGGGGAATATTGCTCACCGGGGTCCTCATGCAACAGTTTAGAAATAAAGACTTAAATTCTTTTACTTTAATTAATCAACTGTAATTTTCACGTTTGATTATGGTGTTCCACGAGGCTCACACAGGTATCCAACATCCAGCTCCCCAGGCTGGCATGTCGAACGTGACTTTTTTAACCCTTTGCTTTCCTATGGCCTCAGGTCAAATAATTCCAAGAGAATCAACCTCTGAAAATTGAATGGCTGTTCCCTTGAAATGCTGGTGGCCCTTTTCTTTTCAGGTCCCCTCACCCGTCAGAGAGCTAACAGCAATCTAATCCATTCTGCTGCCGCATAGCATGTTTTCAGGGTTCTTGGGGTCAGTGGGCTCCCAGGAAAAATCCAGTCCCAAGGGACCATCTGTAAGTGACAAGAGGGTGATGCTGTCATCGCTGTCCCCCATTTCCAATTCTGTCACCATCAAAATGGGGGTTGTAGTGTTAAGTTGGAAAGTACTGTTGATATACATGTGGCCTCTCAGTTGGGAAGCCAAACATTTGCACCCGATCTAGTTTTCTTGAATCTGTGTTTAAAACTATCTGCTAGATAAGCTTTAAATCAGTCTTATTTTAAGGAAATACTACAAGTGCACACACACTGGTAACTTAGTTTCCAGAGCTGATCAATCTAATTTCTTATTCTTTTAATTATATATATTTTTTAATAATCATTGTTGGCCGGGCGCGGTGGCTCATGTCTGTAATCCCAGCACTTTGGGAGGCCAAGGCGGGTGGATCACTTGAGTCCAGGAGTTCAAGACCAGCCTGGGCAACATGGTGAAACGCCATCTCTACAGAAAATACAAAAATTAGCTGGGCATGGCAGTGCACACTTATAGTGCCAGCTATTGGGAGGCTGAGGTGGGAGGACTGCTTGAAATCGAAGAGTTTGAGTCTGCAGTGAGCCATGATTGCGCCACTGCACTCCAGCCTGGGTGACAGAGCAAGACCTTCTCTCAAAAATAAAAATAATAATTGTTTAAAAAATCAAAATGTATAAGAAAAGGAAAATGACTAAAAAATTCCAGTATTCATATTTCTAAAAATATCTACTGAGTTATTCCACAATGAAGATTTAAAATGTCTAAAAGAAGTGACGCTAAGAATTGATATATGTAACCTGATATTTACATAGTAAATCATTAGTTAGCTTGATTTTTAAGTTTTTTAATGGACTTTGCCTATGATCAGAGCTTTTCATCACCCCATGAACCTGAGGAGAAAAATGAATAAGCATAATCAGACTTGGTAGAATATAGTTTGCACTCCAGGCTCTCCTTTTTTCTCTTTTAAGCCACACAGACTCCACCTTAGACAGCCGGTGGGGCAGCTCCAGGGTGAGAAGCTGAACTAGGCACTTGCCCTGGCAGGCAGGGAGGAATTGCTGTGTTGAGCATTGGTGTTAAGACACAAAGAGTGCCTATGGAGAATCACCGAATCTATATTTTAAGATAATGTTCCCGCTTCGTTTTATGAGAATGGAGGGTATTCTATTCAAAATGAAAGCATCAGTTTATCTGCACCCTTTCACAGTCTACAACTTCAACCTTCTTTCCCTAAAAATCCTTTGTGGTCTAGATGCCATTCTTTCCTGCTGCATTTTTTTTAATGCCAAAGAGATGACTGTCTTTTGTTTTTGCAGTGGCATTGAAAATATCCGCCCGTTTCATAGTTTGCTGCTGATAAGAGGAATGACCTCTTTCATCCTGTGTCAACTTTTCATGGCATAGTTTCTGCCCCTGTGATTGGAATTGCCTCCTGGGCCACCACAGTTATCCCGAGGTCCCTAGTCAGAGTCACCTTGGAACTGACTGAACTCTGGAGTGTAGGAAACATCTAATGGCGTCCCTCTCCCGTGACCCTGTATATTGTATATTGCTTGTGTGTTCGTGTGTGGTGTGCAAAAAGGTCTAACCTGGTGTAGCACCAACAAAGCTAAAGAATACAATCTGATATTTCTTCTTCCTCCTTTGGTTATTTAGGTTTGGTGGCAAGGGGAGGGTGGATGGGCCGGGGACAGGACGGACAAGTTTTTAAGCTCTGAACCAAGCTTGCACCCGGTGACTTGCGTCCTTAGAAGGGATGCAGGGGTTCTAAGATGCTGCTGCAGCCGCTGCTTCCTGGCCCATCTCTGGCACCAGGAGGAGTTTGGAGTCTCCAGAGAGAACCACACTCAATGTGCTGGGAGCCGCAGGCTTTCCGCAGGGGGCCTTTACAATACCCACTTCCTTCCCTTGGAGAGACCTAGTTCTGCAACCCAGCCTTACCCCGGGCCTTAAGCTTACCGGGATTTTTTTTTTTTTTTTTTTTTTTCCTGCATCTTTTGAATACCCAAGCCAGAATAAGGAAGAAAAAAGTAGATATGCAGTGTGCAGATCAGAACTAACCACCCCTAGGTAAAAAATGTGTGTTCTAACTACTGACCTATCCCAGTTTTTCCCAAGCTTGTCCTGAGAAGCTGTGTAATGTCCTGAACCTTCTGCTTTGATCAGGAGAGAAGGGCCCCTCCACCAGTGCCAAAGAAGCCGGCGAAGGGCCCCGCGCCGCTGATCCGGGAGCGCCCGCTGGAGAGCTCGCAGCGCCCGGAGGCCCGCCAGCGCCTGATGGCCGCCAAGCGCGCCGCGTCCGTCCGCCAGAACTCGGCCACCGAGAGCGCCGAGAGCATCGAGATCTACATCCCCGAGGCGCAGACCCGGCTCTGAGCGCCCTGCAGCCCGGCCGCCGCCGCCAAGTATCTGTCCCCCCCCCCCCCGCCACCCCTCTGCCGGCTCCCTCTTCCCCTCCGAGCCCGTCTGTTTCCGAGCTCAGTGACTTCCACTGTCGTGGTGTAGTTGTCCATCTCGCAGGAGCCGCCCCCCAGTCCCCCCGAAGCCCCCCACTTCCCCAACCCGTTTGCCCATCTTCTTCACCGAGCTTCGCCCCCTGTCCTGATGCCGTCACCCTGCCTCGTACTGAGATCCAACCCTTTATTTTCTGGGCAAAGCCAAACCCACCTGTGTAGAAGTGACGCCTTTAGGTCACCCGCCATCCTCAGTTCTCTCGAGCTAGTCTGTTCAGCAATATAAAACCATAGGGTATTTCAGAAATCCAGTATCACAGGGTGATCCTTTGGGACTTACCGTCTTCCACATGAAAGAAACTAGGCCTCCGATTCCCTTTATTTCCCCTAAATGGTTATTCTTTTTAAAAGGCAGATGGAGCACTTTATTCACAACCTCAGAAATCACACCATCTCACTGGAATCCATGAGGGACACAGAGAGAGGGGACCAAGCCTGGCCTGGGGGTGGGGGACCTGGATGTGTAGCAAGGATGGGAGAAGCGAAATCTGCAGGTGCTGGGGGGCACCTGCATACTCACAGCTGCACAAACTGCCTCACTGTTACTTCATCAATCACAGCTTCAAATGTTTCCATCAGCAGAAGATTGTAAATTCGATCTTTCAGGGAAATTAATCTATTCTGAAAGGCAATAACATGAAGCAAGGCAAAGGAGGCACTGATGGTTTAGGATACTACTTAAGGGATTTTTTTGTCCTATTATTAAGAAAATCTAGACCTGAAATGTTTTCTCAACTCTTATTGTACTGTGTATATTTATACTGTTGTCGTGGCGGCTGTTTTTAAAGGGAAAGTGTCGGTTCTATTAATTTGTTACTGTCCATCCAGGTAGGCCTACCTGATTCCACATATATAAGTACATATCTGCTTGTAAAGCGCTGTAAATGGCAGCAAGGCTGTTTTCAGAGAAGAGTTTGGGTTTTCCTACCATCCCTTTGAATGCTACACATCCGTCTATTTTAACCCAAGTAGTTCGTATTTCAGATATATTTTCTCCTTTCGTCTCCTCTCACTACTAGAGTCCAGTAGTACCTAGCATAGGATTCTGTCCTATGTCAAATGGCTAAAGTAAATTTTGACCCCAATAGACATGCTGCCTCATTCAAAAGAGCTAGCGCCGTCATCTTGAGGTTCCAGGTAGTGAGAGAAGAAATTCGACCTGCCAGGGTCAACAGCCATGAAGAGGTGGGGGGAGTCATGATTCATAAACACTGAAAGAAATCAAGGCTTTTGGCAGAGAGTGTTGATTTAGATTTTTAGTCATGATTGACGGGCAGTATGCATCGGTGTCTAGCTGAAGTTGTCTTTAAATGCCCTTACTCGTCGCAGTTTAAACGCTTAGGATGTGGCAATCTTAAGTATCCCTGGCATTTTATGTCCAGCTCACATCCTAAAGCATTAGAAATTAAAAACGAAAGACTTTTAAACACATACATCAAATATGCTTGCACCAGAGAAGCTTTTTAAAATACACTCTCATAGCCAGGTGCTAATTTAATTTTACTTATGAAATTAAGAGAGGTGATGGGTTCTAGCAACAAATATTTTCACGGACATACTCTAAAACCACTAGAGAATTCGCTACCTCTCAGAGCCATCGATGCTTTGAGCTACCTTTATAAACAGGGCACAAATGTTCATTGCTGTGGTTTACAAGAAAAGGGCTACTCACTTATTTTGAAACCAACCAACCAACTTTGAACTAGGGTGAACAAAGCACTTTGAGTGCTTTGTCAAATGGGAGCATACAGAGATTTTGAGCTTCAAGTATTTGCTAGTTTTAAAAAGAATACACCTTTTCTTTACCTTGTAGCAGCAATTAAAAGTCACACAAAGCTTGCATCCAGTAGGGCCAACTGCCACTTGGGTAGCCTATGGTCACATTCAATACTGAGAATGACTTGGAACTCACCGATTAATACGAAAGAAGCAGCGTTCATCCCAAGACTCATGCTCACAATTACAGCTCCGTGCCCTGAGGTAGAGTTAAGATTTGGATTAAGAAATAGATTTCCAATACGATTCAAGATCATCCTACAATATTTTCTGTGGAAACTAATTTAGCCCATGATATTTTAAAGAGAGACAAGAGAAGGCCTATTTATCCTGTCTAAGTGAACGGTATTTGTATATTCATAAGCTATTTTTGGTAAGAATTTTAAATCTTTTAGCTCAAGGCCTACAGGGCATCATGACCTTTGCCTTCCTTGAAAATACAATTTAAATTATACAAACACTTTATAAAAAACTAATTATTGATGTTAGACATGACCCCACACAATGCTGCTTGACCCCTGAAACTGACATTCATGAGCATAAGCTTTGTTACATCGTTCTTTTTGATGTAATTTGTAGAAATGTTTTTTAGTTCATAATGGAAAATGTATGTACCCTGAAAAATTACTTATTTTGTTTAACTTTGGTATAAAGGTGTTGGGCATTTTCTTGGGGAGGGGGGGATTACAAAAGAAGTTTGTCTCCCACATCAAAAAACGTTCAAAGAAATTAAGTATTTATTATATTTTTTGCAGATGTTTCCATACAATTCACATAACCTTTTTGTAAAGAGAGATGAAGAAATGGATTAAAGATTTTTAATATTTGAAATGGTAAATAGAACTAATTTATTTGTAATATATTTCTGTTATTTATAGATGTTTCCTTAATGTTTTACTGTGCATTACCACTTTCATTTAAGCCTTATCCTTGTGAATTTACCATTTCTTTTTTAAAACATGTCTAGATGCATATTTTAAATAACTGGAATGTAAATCACTAGCATATCTGAATTCCCAAATGTAATTTTTAAAAATTATTTTGGTTTGGAAAAAAAAGATTCATTTGAAAGCCTTCAGATGGAGGGGTGGGGAACATTTTTACGGCTTTATGAATTGGAATTTCATAGGCTTATTTACCTAGACTGTGTGTGAACAAAAAAAATTGTAAATAGATGAATGTTTCCCATAATGTAAAAAGAAGAAATTAATAAAATAATTAATGCACTGCTTTCAGGTTGGTGTGTTTTTTCTAAAGTCCCACTTCTTCCAAAATATAACTCATTGTCTTTTGAGGGGAATACTTCTGCAGTTAAGAAGCATATCATTCTAGGCCGGGCGCAGTGGCTCAAGCCTGTAATCCCAGCACTTTGGGAGGCCGACACGGGTGGATCGCGAGGTCAGGAGATCGAGACCATCCTGGCTAACACGGTGAAACCCCGTCTCTACTAAAAAATACAAAAATCTAGCCGGGCGAGGTGGCGGGCGCCTGTAGTCCCAGCTACTCGGGAGGCTGAGGCAGGAGAATGGCGTAAACCCGGGAGGCAGAGCTTGCAGTGAGCTGAGATCCGGCCACTGCACTCCCGCCCAGGTGACACAGCGAGACTCCGTCTCAAAAAAAAAAAAAAAAAAAAGAAGCATATCATTCTAACTTACACTGTACAGCACATGTGCTATTCATTGTTGATGAGGCAGGGAGAACTTACATCCTGTTTAAAGGGGTTTCAATACTGAAGAACTAAAAAAGTCCTTTTACTCTGATAATCACTCTGGTGAAGTTTCAGTTCAGAAGCTGAGACTAACTTTCTGTTTTATGAAGGAGTGATGAACCTTTCAAATGTGCAAATTCATGTCAGTTTTACCTACTTTGATTTCTTTGCATACATTTCATCCACTTTGTTTCCTATACAACTCTCAAGTGTAGGGAAAATCAGAAAAATGCTTTGTAGCTTTCATTCCATCCTTGCAATAATGAAAAACTGTGCCTCACTGAGGTTTAGTGACTTGCCCAACGTGCCACAATTATTAAAAGACAGGTTTGAGTCCAGAGCCCAGGGCTTTATTGAGCTCCTTTAGTGCCGTCGCTGTTATTCTTGCCACGTTTAAAATTGGTAATTATTTGCCATTGTCAATTTTATCTGGTTTTCATTTAGGTCATATTTGTAAACTTTATATATGTATAAAAAAAATACAAATTTGGCCAGGTGCAGTGGCTCACACCTGTAATCCCAATACTTTGGGAGGCTGAGGCGGGTGAATCACCTGAGGTCAAAAATTTGAGACCAGCCTGGCCAACATGGTGAAACCCTGTCTCTACTAAAAATACAAAATTAGCCAGACGTGTTGGCACATGTCTGTAATCCCAGCTACTCGGGAGGCTGAGTGAGGCAGGAGAAATGCTTGAACCCAAGAGGTGGAGGTTGCAATGAACAGAGATTACACCACTATACTCTAGCCTGGGTGACAGAACAAGACTCTGTTTCCAAAAAAAAAATACAAATTGACCCCAAAAAAGGGTAAATTAGAATTTTTTATGATGTGGACTTGCACTTATTTGTTACCTGAAAATGCCACAACTCTAAAACTTGTTTCCACAGTGCTTCCTCCTAATCCCCACCAACTTTTCACCTACACGCAACAACCTTGGAAATTAGTAAGTACATGAGCCACTTTTTCTCATTTTTGTACATAAGCAAGACCTATGCCAGTCATCAGAATAACACACTGTACTTTTGCAACTGCTTTGAAAGAGGAATGATCAAGTGACTAAATCTCTGTGAGGTTACAAAGGCCTCATTACTTTGGTTCATGCACTGACTATTCATGTAGTCTGAACCGTGATTATACTTTTTGCCTTTTCACAGATTAATTCATCTGTTTCATCGGGGCTCTTTAAACATTTTAGCTAATCCCAAAACAAAATGAGTTAGCTTTTGCATGTAGAAATCTGAATTTCAGTGAAGCCATTTCCCTTATTACAGAGTTCACCCTCCAAAAAAAAAAAAAATGTAACTTAGGTTTTATATACAAATTGAACAAAATTGTTTGTTCTGAACATGGCTTTTCTTTTTATATCTTTGAAATCCACCCCTTGAGAATATAAACTGATTTTGCTTTAAATAAATGACATCTTAAAAATCATGGCGTCTGAACGTGTTCATTCTTGAATGCCACTGATACTAAAGGGTGCTGAAATTTACCTCGGGTTTGCTCAATAGGCTGTTTGACTTGCAGCTGCTCAGCCAAGATCGAATCAACTCATTTTGCAAACAAACTAGTGGCCCTGTCTGAGAACCCTCTCTCAGCTCTAATTCAATTACCAGCACAAGTTTACTTACAGTGGCTGGGAGTCACTCATCCTCTCCCATAGTCCTGTGCTCTCCTCTGGGTTTACTGCTGGTCCAGGAAGGTGTCATCAGAAAATCGCAGGAATGTGAAGCTCCAGAGTGACTCCTGATTCCGGTGTCTTGGCTTAGACAGCCAAGGGATTATTCCTATAGGTCTTCTTTGTAAATGAGCACAGGCCTGGACTTAGAGAAGATGGCTGAGAGCAAGCAAACGGTTTCGTAAATGCCAGCTCAAGCTCTGCCATGCAGTTGATGGAGCTGTTGCTATTCATGGAGCAAAATATTGTCACTAGTGCTGATTACGATTGCCACATTCCCTCTTCACACTTCTTGTCTGTCTTCTTGAAGAAGTAGGTGCTAATTTCATCTGGAAACTTGATAGGTAAATTAGTGTTATTAGCAAGCTTCTTTTGAGATCTCAATGAAGAGGTTCTTCAATTGAAAAACTCTTCCCTTCACTTTGGAAAATGGGAAGTTGGAGCAAACAGAGCCTGCCATTTTTTCTTCTGTCACAGTGGGGGAAAACGCATTCTTCCTGTTGACTCTACAAGGAGATTATAAGCAACAATTTCAGATTTCTGTAGTCTTAAATCCAGATACTTTTACTGCTTCTGAGGACCAATGCGCTACAAATAAAAACCATCCCAGCATAGCTACCCTTCAGAGATTTGTAAATATAGTTTTCAGTTGATGAACACTTCCTTCTTTCTCTGAGCAGTTTCAATTATGAAAAGTAAGCAGAAACATCTAAGGAGCTGGAAGATACAATAGATGTCCCCATATGGTATTGTCGAAGAAACATCTCCCTAGGTTTCAATAAAAATATTCTACTAACTGAAAAAGGGAGGGTTCATTTTAGAGGATTTGTGTGTGTGCGCCTTAGGGAGTAAACACTTGCTATATGAAAATGTGTACTGCTGTATGTGACTTTTTAAAAAATACCAGATTTGTCACACCATTTCCTTTCTAGAATAAAATCTAATGTGCTTTATAACCTCAGCCGGTATGATGTTTGTCTGTAATTCCCAAGTGGAAGAAGAAGCAAATTTCAAAGACAGAACTTGAGCAAAAGTGAAAAGGGGATAGTTTAAATAATTTACCCTTAGATTCCTTTCCTGTTTGGTTTAATTTAACGTATTTCCTGAGAAGCCCCTCCTCCTCAACACGCTCCTGGAAAAAAGTCCTGCTTCCTTTACTGAGGAGGGGTTGACCTTTTCTCTTCTCTGCAGCCTGGCCGCTGGCCGGAGCAATACCTGGGAGGTCTTGGTGAGCCTGGCACTTCCAACATTGAGTTTGGCAAACATGAAAGCAACTCAACGGCTCCTGAACTTTTCCTTAACATTAGTCAAGCAAGGAAATGAGTCTGGAATGACTGAAGAGGGATACTTTCCAAGGAGCTGGTGCCTGTGTGTCTAGTTTTGAGTTAATGCACCAGGGATACCTTGACCAGCAGGTTGTTCAAAATGAAATCCAGGCAATCTTGCAGAGAGAGTGAAAATTGATCAATAGTTTGGAACACTGGAACAGTGGAGAGGGGTTGGCACAGGAAAATGGGGATTTGCAAACTGAATTCAAGTGAGGGTTAAGCACTTCGTCAATAATGGTGACGTGGGGGAATGATTATTTAGAGAATTCTGGGTAATTCTGCAGAAAAAAAAAGAAAGGAAAACTCTCTACCAAGGAGGACCTAAGATGTTTTGGCATCAACCTGTTCAAGGATCCATCAGTGGCTAAACTCATCGTGTTCTTAAGAGCACTTTATTTGAAGATAGGATGAGGAGGCCAATGACCAACTATTCTTCCAGCAAAGACAACACATTAGAATTGAGTTAAATATTCAACTGAGAGAATTTGGGTTAAATATTAAAGAAATGCTTATGTAAAAGAGAATACCGGCTCTTAACAGCCATGAGAAACTCAATACATCTCCCAAGATAAATCCTTCTGACAGAACCATGTCACTGGGACGAGTCTCCTGAAGAGGGCAGGTCTTCCATACCTATTAGTATTTGTCTGTTGGATGGTAGATGCATAAAAGACAGGGCTCCCTACTCCATGATCCCTGTTGGCTTCAGCCCAAAGTAGTGATTCCCCAGTAACTCCAGAGTCACAAAGACAGTGGGCAAGTCCTCACATACTCCACCAGACACACCCAGGTGTCATTTTGATGATCACATTCTGGCTTGGGGTCAGATAGGAAAGCATTTCCCTGGGCTTATAAGATGGTTACAAATATTTCCAGCATTTCTCTTGAAAGCTTGACTCACTCTCTCACCAGCCTCAAAATTTTGCCCAGCAGGTTCAGGGGCAAATGTAACTGGGTAAGAGCCTAGATTTGAAGCCAGATTACCTGGTTTGATCCCAGCTCTACCCTTTACTAGCTGTGTATTTTTTGGCAAGTTAGTTCATTTCTCTGTCCCTTACTTTTCCCATTTGTACAATTAGGATGAAAATAGTACCCATTTCAGCCTGGGCGCAGCGGCTCACACCCATAATCCCAGCATTTCGGGAGGCCAAGGTGGGTGGATCACCTAAGGTCAGGAGTTCGAGGCCAGCTTGACCAACATGGAGAAACCCCATCTCTACTAAAAATACAAAATTACCTGGCCATGGTGGTGCATGCCTGTAATCCCAGCTACTCAGGAGGCTGAGGCAGGAGAATTGCTTGAACCTGGGAGGCGTGGAGGTTGCAGTGAGCCGAGATCACGCCACTGTACTCGAGCCTGGGCAACAAGAGTGAAACTCCCATCTTCAAAAAAAAAAAAAGGAAGAAAGAAAGAAAATAGTACCCATTTCATAGGGTTTTTATAAGAATTAAATGAATTAACCTACGTAAAACTGTTAAACCAATCCCAGGTACATGGTCAGCACTAAATAAATGTTAAGTGCCATTATTATTATTATTATTATTACTATTAATTTGTGCCGTGGCTGGACTGTTTCATGTGTATTCTGTAGCTCAGTCCTTACGACAACCCTGTGCTATGAGGTGGTCACTACAAGTGAGTTACAGAACTCCGAGGAGGCTCCCAAGGTTCCTGGCAAGTGACAGATCGAGTATTTGAATTCAGTCTGACACGAGATCTTTTGTTCACACAGGTGTGATACGTGCAAGACAGAGCAATTTATTTGTTGCGTTCTTTTTGCTGATAAAAAGTACACAAGTTGCCGGGCGCGGTGGCTCAAGCCTGTAACTCCAGCACTTTGGGAGGCCGAGACGGGCGGATCACAAGGTTAGGAGATCGAGACCATCCTGGCTAACACGGTGAAACCCCGTCCCTACTAAAAATACAAAAAAACTAGCCGGGCGAGGTGGCGGGCGCCTGTAGTCCCAGCTACTCCGGAGGCTGAGGCAGGAGAATGGCGGAAACCCGGGAGGCGGAGCTTGCAGTGAGCTGAGATCCAGCCACTGCACTCCAGCCTGGGCAACAGACTCCGTCTCAAAAAAAAAAAAAAAAAAAAAAAAAAAAAAGTACACAAGAAAATTTTAAAGACAACAAAAGGGTAGACAATGACAGGAGAGCCACTTTACACTCTAGTTGTTTGCTGTGATACTGAGTATCTTTGAACAGCTTATTGTATGTACATCCTGTATATTTATTGTATGTATATCCTTCCACATTTATCTATGAATGTACAAATGCGTATATAATTTTTTCCCACAAAATGGTACCATGCTATACACATTCCCTTTACTGTTTGCCTTTTTTATGTTGTAATGTATTCTTCCATTGCAGAAAACTGTGATCTGCCTTTTCTCTTTGATGGCTTCATACGTTTCCATGTTATGAATGAGCCATAATACATTATGTAGTCCATCTATTCACAGACATTTAGGCTGTTTCTGTTGCTCGCTATGATAAAAAAAATAATAATCTGCAGTGAAAATCGTTTTATCATATATCTTCAGTACATGTGGAGGTGCATTTATAGGTTCTTTTCATAGACAAATAGACATGCATTTTTGTTTTTAAATATTATCAAATGGCTTTCCAAAAAGGCTGCATTGATTTCCCCTTCACCAAACATGGATAAGTTTTAGCACCTACCTTTGGAAACAATGAAACAAAGCATTCAGAAAGCAAATTGGAAGAGATGCTAAAAAGAAAGAAAAGAAAAGAAAAGAGAAAAGAAAAGAAAGAAAAGAAAAAAGAGAAAAGAAAAAAAAGTCCGGGCGCAGTGGCTCCCACCTGTAATCCCAGCACTTTGGAAGACCGAGGCGGGCGGATCACGAGGTCAGGAGATCACGACCATCCTAGGTAACACGGTGAAACCCCGTCTCTACTAAAAATACAAAAAAAAAAAAAAAAAAAAAAAAAAAAAATAGCCGGGCGTGGTGACGGGCGCCTGTAGTCCCAGCTACCCGGGAGGCGGAGGCAGGAGAATGGCGTGAACCAGGCAGGCGGAGCTTGCAGTGAGATCTCACCACTGCCCTCCAGCTTGGGGAGGGTATCTCTAGAAACGTGTAGGGGAGGTGGTTTTAGTGCAATATTTTCTGTTTCTTTTTTGAGACAGTCTCGCTCTGTCACTTAGGCTGGGGTGCAGTGGCGCGATCTCGGCTCACTGCAAGCTCCACATCCCGGGTTCACGCCATTCTCCTGCCTCAGCCTCCCGAGTAGCTGGGACTACAGGCGCCCGCCACCCCGCCCGGCTAAATTTTTCTGTGCATTTTTAGTAGAAACGGGGTGTCACCGTGTTGGCCAGGATGGTCTCGATCTCCTGACCTCGTGATCCGCCTGACCTCATGATCCGCCCACCTCGGCCTCCCAAAGTGCTGGGATTACAGGTATGAGCCACCGTGCCCGGCTAGTGCAACGTTTTCTATAATTCCCAGAATAAAGCCACTAGAACTGAAGGAAGAAGTAAGCACAGTCCTCGCCCTGTGTGAACGCATCTGGGAATTGGGTCTATTTGCGCATACCTCAGATGCTGGCATAAGAACCCTCTGCTGAACAGGGCAGGTGCTCAACATGCAGGACCCGTCAGGAAAAGAATAGAGCAGAAACACTTGGGTGGTGAGGTTTATGGCACAGGACACCAACTCTTAGGGTTGGCAGTTGCTTTTTTCTTCCTCATCTTATTTTTTAAATGAAATTCTATTTCTAGAAAGACTTTGAAATGCTTTACAGAATTAAAGCATAAAATACACAGCCACAAAACAGAACAAAACATGTCCTTTGCAGCAACGTGGATGCAGCTGGAGGTCATTATCCTAAGAGAATTAACACAGAAATAGAAAACCAAATGCATGTTTTCGCTTATAAGTGGGAGCTAAATGTTGGGTACATACAAACACAAAGATGGTGACAACAGAAACTGGGATTTTGAAAGGAGAACGTGGGGAATGGGGCAAGGGTTGAAAAACTGTCAGTGACCGTGTTCCCTACTTGAGTGATGGCATCATTAGAAGCCTAAACCTCAGCACCATGCACTATAGCCACGTAACAAATCTGCCCATGTACCCCTAGAATCTAAAATTTAAAAATAATGATAAGAAATAAGAAATAGGGCTGGGCGCGGTGGCTCACGCCTGTAATCCCAGCACTTTGGGAGGCCGAGGCAGGCAGATCAAGAGTTCAAGGCCAATATAGTGAAACCCTGTCTCTACTAAAAATACAAAAAATTAGCCGGACATGGTGGCAAGTGCCTGTAATCCCAGCTACTCGGGAGGCTGAGGCAGGAGAATCGCTTGAACCCGGGAGACGGAGGTTGCAGTGAGAGGAGATCATGCCACTGCACTCCAGCCTGGGTGACAGTGTGAGACTCCATCCCCCCCAAAAAAAAAAAAAAGAAAAAAAAAAAGAAAGAAAGAAAGAAGAAATAGGCCAGGCATGGTGACTCATGTCTGTAATCTCAGCACCTTGGAAGCCAAGGCGGGCGGATCACCTGAGGTCAGGAGTTAGAGACCAGCCTGGCCAAAATGATGAAGCCCTGTCTCTACTAAAAATATTAAAAAATTGGCCAGGCGTGGTGGTGGACGTCTGTAATCCCAGTTAGTCGGGAGCCTGAGGCAGAATTGGTTGAACCCAGGAGGCAGAGGTTGCAGTGAGTCGAGATTGAGCCATTGCACTCCAGCCTGGGCAACAAGAGTGAAACTCCATCTCAAAAAAAAAAAAAAGAAATAAGAAATAAATAAAGCATATGGCTGGGTGTGGTGGCTCATGCCTGTAATCTCAGCATCTTGGGAGGCCAAGGTGGGTGGATTACCTGAGGTCAGGAGTTCGAGGCCAGCCTGGCCAACATGGTAAAACTTCGTCTCTACTAAAAATACAAAAATTAGCTGGGCATGGTGGCGGGCGCCTGTAATCCCAGCTACTTGGGAGGCTGAGGCAGAAGAATAGTTTGAACTTGGGAGGCAGAGGTTGCAGTGAGCCGAGATTGTGCCATTGCACTCCAGCCTGGGTGACAGAGCGAGACTCCGAATCAAAAAAAAAAAAAAAAAAAGCATTAAAAAAACCAAACAACTTTTTAAATGAAAACAAACAAAAAAACACTGAAAGACAGTACAAGAAAATTGGTAAATAACATCTTTAAACTCCCAGGTCCCCAGGATCCCCGAGTTGTGGCCAATGAATAAAAAATGTCTCTCTAGGCTTCCTGGTAGCCAGGGCAAAGTGGACAGCATTTTAAAAAGTTAGTCTCTAGACTAGACGCCATTATTCTAAGTAAAGTAACTCAGGAATGGAAACCCATACACCGTATGTTCTCACTTAAATTGGGAGCTAAGCTGTGGGTACACAAAAGGCATCCAGCTTGGTATAATAGACACAGGAGACACAGAGCGGGAGAAATAAAAAACTATATAGCAGGTACAGCGTACCTATTTGGGTGGCTGGTGCACTAAAATCGCAGACTTCACCACTATATAATTCATCCATGTAGCCAAAAACAACCTGTACGCCTAAAGCTATTGAAATAAATAGAAAGAGGCCGGGCGCGGTGGCTCAAGCCTGTAATCCCAGCACTTTGGGAGGCTGAGACGGGCGGATCATGAGGTCAGGAGATCGAGACCATCCTGGCTAACATGGTGAAACCCCGTCTCTACTAAAAAATACAGAACAACTAGCCGGGCGAGGTGGCGGGCGCCTATAGTCCCAGCTACTAGGGAGGCTGAGGCAGGAGAATGGCATAAACCCGGGAGGCAGAGTTTGCAGTGAGCTGAGATCTGGCCACTGCACTCCAGCCTGGGCGACAGAGCGAGACTCCATCTCAAAAAAAAAAAAAAAAAAAAGAGAAATAAATAGAAAAAAAGGTGCTTGGAGTGCATTTAGCCACTAAAATATTAACTTGATAGAAATGAAACAGGCAAAGAAAATAACCATGCAAAGTCCTCTTCTTTCAACTCTAGAATACAAACTGAGCAGAAAAACAGATTGTGGCAACTCCTGCCACCTAAATATTCTGAGCATACAATCAATTTCATAGTTAATTAACATTCTACAATAATATTATAGTTAATGGCTATCAATTTATTAACATTTTATAATTATATTAATTATGGGATATAATTATAAATAATTATATAATTTTCTGTAACTAGTTAATATTCAAACAGGGGGCCGGGTGCGGTGGCTCAAGCCTGTAACCCCAGCACTTTGGGAGGCCGAGACGGGCGGATCACAAGGTAAGGAGATCGAGACCATCCTGGCTAACACTGTGAAACCCCGTCTCTACTAAAAAACACAAAAAACTAGCCGGGTGAGGTGGCGAGTGTTTGCAGTCCCAGCTACTCGGGAGGCTGAGGCAGGAGAATGGTGTAAACCCAGAAGGCGGAGCTTGCAGTGAGCTGAGATCCGGCCACTGCACTCCAGCCCAGGTGACAGAGCCACACTCCGTCTCAAAAAAAAAAAAAAAAAAAATTCAAATAGGAAACAAGAAAATATTTCCAAAAGCCTATTATGAATACTTAGAATATCTCATAGCAGGCAGTTGGAAGTGCTGTATTTTTTTTTATCTTTATAAGAAGAAAAAGGTATGTTGACAACTTCTCAGATTTCATTCTATAATTCCTAGCTACACTAGAAAACAAAGATGATTGACTGATTTTCCTAAAAGCCTTTTATCAGGTAGAGGGCATTATGCATATATTATTACCTTATTTAATAAAATGTCTGTTGTTCCGTTAGAAATTTTCTACTTATTATGATGTTATGATGTTGATACATACCATTTGGAAATATGAATTTTTATCCAAGAAATAAGAAGACATTTTCATGTTTGGAAATTTTTTTTTTTTTTGAGACAGAGTCTTGCTGTGTCTCCTGGGCTGGAGTGCAGTGGCCGGATCTCAGCTCACTGCAAGCTCCGCCTCCCGGGTTCACGCCATTCTCCAGCCTCAGCCTCCGGAGTAGCTGGGACTACAGGCGCCCGCCACCTCGCCCGGCTAGTGTTTTTTTTTTTGTATTTTTAGTAGAGACGGGGTTTCACCGTGTTAGCCAGGATGGTCTCGATCTCCTGACCTCATGATCCGCCCGTCTCGGCCTCCCAAAGTGCTGGGATTACAGGCTTGAGCCACCGCGCCCGGCCGGAAATTTTTAAGAAAAGAGTTTCATTCACTTTGCAGACACCAAAACTTTTAAAACCTCTTCTCTTTCAGAAAGCTACCAAATGATTTTGCGTACATTGCAAACCTAATGTGTGAGCTCACGGGAGCACAACTTGCTAACTACAACACTGATAAATGACCACTTAGAATGAAGTACAGCGATTGCATCTTTAAAATCAACTCTCTTGTATTTAACTGGTTTAAGTGACTTTTAGTTCTTGGCAAGCAAGTGGTCCCAGAATAAGGTGGGGTTAATTTTGACATCATTGTTAAGTTCAACATCCTTTGGGGTTCAATCCAAGAATGTGTCCTTCTCGCTAGGAAGTAAGCAATATTTCAGTCAGTATTTTTTTTATTTTCTTTTCTTCTAAAGCAGACCTGACAGATGAGACATCCTGGTTTTCCTGTTCAGACAGGGCCCATATCAGGGCTGGTGACTTTAGAGACCTGCTCGTCTGCGGGCAGAAACTCTTCATTTCCCAGATGCATCCCTTTGTCACGCTCGAGGGTGCCACCCTTTCCGCCCTGCAGCCTCAACCACTCCTCGCTGGGCAAAAGGCTTATCACCGGTGTCCGTGCTGTGACCCTGGACAGTAGTTTCAGCTGCGTTTAAGCCAACTGCTCTGTGCCTTTTAACACACATTATGAAAACTCTTCCTCAGTGTGGAAGAGCACCAGAGGACTTCACACTGCGGCTGCCATTTTCTAAGGTCTGGTTAATATCTCTGGCCCAGACCTGGAAAGAGTATGCTTTGGCACTGAATTTAAGTGACAGTTTCTTTTCTTTCTTTTCTTTTTTGAGACGGATTTTTTGCTCTTGTCGCCCAGGCTGGAGTACAATGGTGTGATCTCGGCTCACTGCAACCTCCGACTCCTGGGTTCAAGCAATTCTCCTGACTCAGCCTCCCAAGTAGCTGGGATTACAGGTGCCCGCCACTACGCCCTGCTAATTTTTGTGTTTTGAGTAGACACGGGGTTTCACCATGTCAGTCAGGCTGGTCTCAAACTCCTGATCTCTGGTGATCCACCCACCTTGGCCTCCCAAAGTGCTGGGATTATACATGTGAGCCATTGCACCCAGCAGACGATTTCTTTATTAAATATAAAACACTGGACTAAGCCGTCCCCACCCACTTGTAGCCATAGTCTACTGCTTGAAAGGTGAGAAAGAGGAAAAAGGATGCACACTGCAAATGCAATAGAAGCAAACCCAACAAAAACTGGAAAACGGCCAAAGCATTCTACCTTTTACAAAATACGCTCATAGACACACAAAGTGATGAATTGGAGTGGAGACAGGCAAAGATTTATGGAAAAGGCGGAGTTTGACTTACAGGCTTTTGATAGCCTTCATAGCAATGATTCTCAAACATCTGCGTTCCTAAGAATCGCTTCGGGCCCCCAAGAAGATTCTAACTTTGTAAGTCTATTCTGACAATCTGCCTGGCTTTCCCACCAATTCACCCAGTTGAGGCTAATGCCAGAGTTCATGGGCCAGCCTCCAAGACTCTGCTGTCCAGCAGTGGTTTTCAACCTGGGAAGCTTTGAGAAACCTGCACAGCAAACCAATTATATTAGACAAATGTACCTATGTTTTGGCATGTTTTTGTGCAGCTGAGGTTGAGACTCCCTACTACAGAGGCATTTGAAGCAAAAGGAGTAGGCTGAGCCAAGGCCGGGAGGAGGGCGGGAGCAGTGAGGTTTGAGAACTCAGTCACAGGGAAGTAGCATGGCTAGAATGACCCAGTCACCGTGGGAGTTGTATTTTAACTCATATTATGGGGCAAAGACAAGTAAGAACTAGTGGACTGTGTACCAGAAAAAAAACAACTATCCTCACCTAAAGCATTACTAGGAAATGTGTGACCCACTTACTAGTGGGACACAAACAATTTCTCGATTTGTATGTAAGGGGCATTTGTCTGGGGCACAAATGAGTATATCAGTTCGGTGTGAGGTTTCCCGTTGAGGTTAAACTTCTTGGTCAGCCTGGATCTTTGGCAGTCATTCTGAGAATTAGAACGCAGCAGGCAGAAAGCTCAGCCTTGTACAGCACATTCCGATATAGTGACTAGCTTGTATCAGTTTATTTTCCAAAATATACTTTGCAATAATATGTGAATCAATTAATATGAAATGAGACTTTTCTGCATAGATATATAGCACAGAGAATCAGTATCTTATAAGGAATGACCTAAAATGACAGTTTTCTTTTTTTTAGAGACAAGTTCTTACTATGTTGCCCAGGCTGGTTTCAAAGTCCTGGACTCAAGTGATCCTCCTGCTTCAGCCTCCAGAGTGGCTAGGATTACAGGAACAACGACTGCACCCCGTGACAATTTTCTTATCTACCACTTTCCTGCTTTTATATAACCCCAGAATGGAGACTAATTTGTCACGTGAAGTCCATTTTTTTTTTTTTTTTTTTTTTTTTTGAGACGGAGTCTTGCTCTGTTGCCCGGGCTAGAGTGCAGAGTGCAGTGGCCGGATCTCAGCTCACTGCAAGCTCCACCTCCCGGGTTTACGCCATTCTCCTGCCTCAGCCTCCAGAGTAGCTGGGACTACAGGCGCCCGCCACCTCGCCCGGCTAGTTTTTTTGTATTTTTAGTAGAGACGGGGTTTCACTGTGTTAGCCAGGATGGTCTCGATCTCCTGACCTCGTGATCCGCCCGTCTCGGCCTCCCAAAGTGCTGAGATTACAGGCTTGAGCCACCGCACCCGGCCTTGAAGTCCATTTTTAACATAGTAACTAGTACTATTAATTCTCAGGAGCCCAGCACAGTGGCTCACATCTGTAATCCCAGCACTTTGGGAGGCCAAGGTGGTCGGATCACTTGAGGTCAGGAGTTCAAGACCAGCCTGATCAACATGGTGAAACCTCGTCTCTACTAAAAATACAGAAAATTAACCAGGCGTGGTGGCGCCTGCCTGTAATCCCAGCTATTTGGGAGGCTGAGGCAGGAGAATCACTTGAACCCAGGAAGAAGAGGCGGAGGTTGTGGTGAGTCAAGATCGTGCCATGGCACTCCAGCCTGAGCAACAGAGTAAGACTGCGTCTAAAAAAACAAAAAAAGGGCCGGGCACAGTGGCTCATGCCTGTAATCCTAGCACTTTGGGAGGCCGAGGCAGGTGTTGAGGTAAGAAGTTTAAGACCAGCCTGGCCAACATGGCGAAACTTCATCTCTACTGAAAATACAAAAATTAGCCAGATGTGGTGGCATGGACCTGTAATTCCAGCTGCTTGGGAGGCTGAGGCAGGAAAATCTCTTGAACCCAAGAGGCGGAGTTTGCAGTGAGGCGAGATTGCGGCACTGCACTCCAGCCTGGGAGACAGAATGAGATTCTGTCTTAAAGGAAAAAGAAAAATCTCAATTATGGTCTTAAAGTCTGAGAGGCCAGTTCCTATACAAGAAAAAGATGGTGATCGCCTGTGTCATGAAAAGATCCTCAGATGCACTAGCCTGTGGACAGATACCTTGCTGCAATCAACCTTTATAGCAGTGACTTTCCTCTACAACCAACCTCAAGATCTCTCTCTAGATACTTTAGACAAGAATGAGATTTGAACAATAAGGAAGGAAACTGCAGATCCTGAATTTTCCAGGACAATTTAGATGTTAATCAATTTTGTCTATAGGTATCGATATTGGTACACATGCAACCCAGCAAAAAAAGTCCTTTGTCAGACCAAGTGTCCTGGTTTTTAGTTCAGAAGCATCATGTTCTTCCTCTCCTCCAATCACTGCTGCTTCCTCCGCTCTCACCTGGAAATCTATGTCGATTTTCCTACAGATTAGATTTCTTTTTTTTTTTTTTTTTGAGACGGAGTCTTGCTCTGTCTCCCGGGCTGGAGTGCAGTGGCCGGATCTCAGCTCCCTGCAAGCTCCGCCTCCCGGGTTTACGCCATTCTCCTGCCTCAGCCTCCCAGTAGCTGGGACTACAGGCGCCCGCCACCTCACCCGGCTAGCTTTTTTTGTATTTTTTAGTAGAGACGGGGTTTCACCGTGTTAGCCAGGATGGTCTCGATCTCCTGACCTCGTGATCCGCCCGTCTTGGCCTCCCAAAGTGCTGGGATTACAGGCTTGAGCCACCGCGCCCGGCCTCCTACAGATTACAATGTGCTCATCTAACTAGTCTCCAGGTTCATCTGCCCTGCTCCTGCCTGCTGTAAAACAGCTCACGGAGCGGCTGACCGCATTTATATATGCACATGTAGACTTAGGTGTACATACATATCAGAAATTACATGGGCTTTCTGTGGCCCAAGAGGTGAAATTATTTTGAGCTACCCACTCCATTTTCCCTCCTCTCCCCACACCATTTCTCTATCTGTGGAAACCCAAAGTGATGGCATAGGATTTCTATTCATTCTCCAGCAGAGACTTTAAGCCTGGGGTCTTGTTAGCCTTTGGGTTCCTGCTTCTAGATATGATGCTTCTATTCTGTATCATGTTGATTTGGACCTAAACCCAGTCCCTTCTTCCATGTACACACACACATACACACTCACGCATGCATGCAGGCCAAATGACTCCATACATTCAGGATGTGGGGTACAAGGAGAAGAGTTAGACGTCAAAAGCACTCAAAAGCCGTCTGCATAAAATGGTTCTTAAACCGGCCGGCACAGTGGATCACACCTTTAATCCTGGCATTTTGGGAGACCAAGGCAGGTGGATCACCTGAGGTCAGGAGTTCGAGACCAACCTGGCCGACACGGTGAAACCACGTCATTACTAAAACTACAAAAATTAGCCAGGCATGCTGGCGAGCTACTCGGGAGGCTGAGGAAAGGAGAATTGCTTGAACCTGGGAGGCGGAGCTTGCAGTGAGCAGAGATTGCACTACTGCACTCCAGCCTGGGCAGCAGAGCAAGACTCCATCTCAAAAAAAAAAAAAAAAAAAAAAAGAATAAATAAAGAAGAAAGAAATTAACTTTACACATTGTAATTCTCTCTCTTTCTCTCTCTATATATATATGGGGGTGGGAGGAAAGGAGACTTTACCTGTAGAAGATGAGGTGACACTTGGCCAAACTGAACATTTGGAGTAGAAGATGTCAATAAGAAAACAAGCTCCTGGATCCGTCCCCTAAAATTCTCAGCAATATTGGTGGTTGTAGGGAAGTACTAAATTCTCCCCATCTGGTAAGATGAGGGCTATAGAACACTTTGACACTTTTTAAAAGAAAGGGTGGTTCAACTGGAGGCAGAAAAACTTGAAATTTGAAACCTCAAATTCCAAAACTACAAAAAAAGAAGACACAACCACAGCGACCCAGATGATGCAATGAGAATTCACAGGATAATAGAAATAGCCAAAGCCCGAAAGCCAACTTTGCTGTATCTGAAATGTTACTACATGCTCTCTGCAGCAATTTTCCTCAAGTTGAATTTGGGTGAAAAGTTTATAATCCAGGAAAATCCTATATGCAGTTATATTGCCAATAGTTTAGAAATTTTAAAGCGCATCCCTACATGTTTATCTTATTTGATTCTCCCAACATCTTCCTAAGTACCTCTCGGGCGCTGGTTACCGCTAAACCATGCCGCCTAGTTCAGGAGCGGGGGCTTTGCTTCCTCCACCACTGAGCCTCTGGTGTCAGTTATCCCGTCCTGTTTGGGGTGCCCCTGTGGGAAAAGTTTGGGGCCTTTATCTATAGGATGAACCATGGGCAGTAGGCAGGCAGCTGGAGGAACAGCTGCCTTGACTCCAGTAGCACAGAAGGGCGATACTCTCTAAAGCAGAGCCTGTCACCAGGGGTGCTGCAGGGGAGAAAATATTATTTTCCTTACCCTTTGCTAGGTCCATGGCTGAGGCACCTATAGCAAAAGACAGATTATCGAGAGAAAAGTATACCAATTTATTTACATTTCATGTAACACAAGAGCCTTTGGAGACCAAGGCTCAAAGAAACAGGGAAACGTGTTTTTATGTTAAGCTTGATGAAGAGGGGAGAGTGGAGAAGTGTGATGGGATGAAGGGAGTGTGATGTAACAGTAATAAACTAGAGGGAACTTAGCAAGGCCAGTTTACTCAGATTCTTCTCTGTGTCCCTGCGTGTTCGTTGATAAGGATTCTTTGGCCTACAATTCCAAAGAATTCCAGTGTGGTAGTGACTCACCAGTAATTCCAGCAATTTGGGAGGCCCAAGTGAGCAGATCACTTGAGCCCAGGAGTTCGAGATCAACCTGGGCAACACAGGGAGACCACTGTCTCTACAAAAAAATATAAAAATTGGCCGGCATGCTGGCATCTGCCTGTAGTCTCAGCTACCTGGGAGACTGAGAGGTGGGAGGATCACTTGAGCCCAGCGCGTCAAGGCTGCAGTGATTGTGCCACTGCACTCCAGCCTGGGTGACAGAGTAAGACAGCAAGGACTTATCTCAAAAGAAAAAAAGAGGCCAGGCGTGATGGCTCAAGCCTGTAATCCCAGCACTTTGGGAGGCCGAGGCGGGCAGATCACGAGGTCAGGAGATCGAGACCACCCTGGCTAACACGGTGAAACCCCGTCTCTACTAAAAAATACAAAAAAACTAGCCGGGCAAGGTGGCGGCGCCTGTAGTCCCAGCTACTTGGGAGGCTGAGGCAGGAGAATGGCGTGAACCCGGGAGGCGGAGCTTGCAGTGAGCTGAGATCGCGCCACTGCACTCCAGCCTGGGCGACAGAGTGAGACTCCGTCTCAAAAAAGAAAAAAGAAAAGAAAGAAAAAAAGAATGCTTCTTCTCTGGGTATAGAAAGACCGCCTCTCACGTGAGGATCTTGTGACCCACTCCAGAGGAAGGTCAGAGAATTCTTTTATGGCCTTCTGCACGGGACAATGGCAGAGAAGATCAGAGAGTAAACTTGCTTCTTCAGTTCTCTCGAATATCAAGGTGCCATATTTTGGGGTAGTCTGCCCCAAGCCCCCAAACTGCACACAGCGCCTAGCATGGGCCTGGTGTGGAAGACTTTCATTTGCCTGACTCTTTCGCTGTCTCCCTTTGTATCAGCATCTCTCATCACCAGCCCCGACTATCTCCAAGGCCAGGACACCCCATCTTTCTCTTCCTCACCCCTGCAGCACTGGTGACCTTTTGTGGTGACCTTGGCCTCATCACCCTCATCCCCTCACCTCGCTTCCCTGCTGGGCTGAGTCTGCCAACTCCTCACTTCTCTCGTCATCCTATTTTTAAGGCATAAACCCTATGACTTGCTGCTCCATTCCCTCTTTTGACTTCAAAAGTATACTTTGAGTCCAGGTGCAATGGCTCACGCCTGTAATCCAGACACTTTGGGAGGCTGAGGCAGGAGGATCACTTGAGGTCAGGAGTTTGAGACCTGCCTGGGCAACATGGTGAGACCTCATCTCTGTAAAAAACAAAACGAAAAAATCACCAAACATGGTGGTACGCACCTGTAGTCCCAGCTACTTAGGAGGCTGGGGCAGGAGGATCCCTTGAGCCAAAGAGTTTGAGGCTGCAAGGAACTATGACCTTCCCATTGTGCTCAGCCTGTGCAAGAGCAAGAGCTTGTCTCTCAAAAGAAAAAAAAATGTACTTTGAAAGCAAAACCAATGAGCAAGACAAACGTCTTTCCCTGCCCTTTTGCCATCACAGTCCTTGTGGTTCTCAAGGTCTATGGGCATCTCTGACTGAACCCGGAAGAGGATGCACAAAGAAGTGAGGAGGAGGAAAGCACACCACATCATGGTCTTTCTCCATACAGGTGAGATTTATTACCTGCATTTGCATATGAAGACACTGGGATGGAGATTTGCAAGTGACTTGTGCAAGTACAGTCAGGCCATCAGCAGCAGCACCGCTGGAACCCATGCAGGGAGGCAGGGAGGGAGCTTTTACTGTATTGGGTGGCTGCTCAGAAGCCCACAGGGATTGGCTAACATATTCTGGATGTATAACCCTAACTTTATCATCGACTTTATGACATGTCAGTAAGATTAAAGCAGCAGGCAGGCCAAGTGCAGTGGCTCATGCCTGTAATCCCAGTACTTTGGAAGGCCAAGGCGGGAGGGTTACTTGAGCTCAGGAGTTTGAGACCGAGCATGGTGGTACACACCTGTAGTCCCAGCTACTTGTGGCTGAGGTGGGAGGATCACTTAAGCCCAGCAGATCAAGGCTGCAGTGAGCTGTGATCATGCCATGGCACTCCAACCTGGATGACAGAGGGAGACCATGTCTCAAAAACAAAAAGCGGCCGGGCGCGGTGGCTCAAGCCTGTAATCCCAGCACTTTGGGAGGCCAAGACGGGCGGATCACAAGGTCAGGAGATCGAGACCATCCTGGCTAACACGGTGAAACCCCATCTCTACTAAAAAATACAAAAAACTAGCCGGGTGAGGTGGCTGGCGCCTGTAGTCCCAGCTACTCGGGAGGCTGAGGCAGGAGAATGGCGTGAACCCGAAAGGCAGAGCTTGCAGCGAGCTGAGATCCAGCCACTGCACTCCAGTTTGGGCAACAGAGCAAGACTCCGTCTCAACTAAAAAAAAAAAAAAAAAAAAAAAAAAGAAAAAAAAAAAAAAAACTCTACAAATAATTCACCATGTTAGTATAATATTTATGCTTCACCAAGCACATCACCATCCATCACCTCATTTATCCTTATGAAATCTCCATGACACAGATGTTATTCCCATTTTATAGGTGAAGAAATTGAGGCTCAGACAAGGTCATGAAACCGGGAATTTGCATCGTCGAGAATTAAAGACTGTTCTTGTCTTTGAAAGTGGAGGTCATTCTCCTGCATTTGGCTGCTCTGAAATCCTTTTTTGTTGTTGTTGTGGACAGAGTCTCACTCTGTCACCCAGGCTGCAGGGCAGTGGGGTGATCTTAGCTCACTGCAGCCTCAACCTCTCAGGCTCAAGCGATCCTTCCACCTCAGCCTCTCAATTAGCTGGAACTACAGGTGCACCCCACCACGCCTGGCTAATTTTCGTATTTTTTGGTAGAGACAGGTTTTTGTCATGTTGCCCAGGCTGGTCTTGAACTCCTGTGCTCAAGTGATTCTCCCACTTGGCTTCCTAAAGTGCTAGGATTACAGTCCTGAGCCTGTAACTCAATTGCTCCATGACTCTCAACAACTAAACAGTGTTGTAGGTTTGCTTTCTGTATGCCCCAGTTCACTTTATTGCACCTCACAGTCAGAGACCATTTGCCTAACCCAGGCCAAACATCTTTCAAATGGGTGTTCTTTTTTTTTTTTTTTTTGAGACGGAGTCTCGCTCTATCGCCCGGGCTGGAGTGCAGTGACTGGATCTCAGCTCACTGCAAGCTCTGCCTCCCGGGTTTACGCTATTCTCCTGCCTCAGCCTCCCGAGTAGCTGGGACTACAGGCGCCCGCCACGTCGCCCAGCTAGTTTTTTGTGTTTTTTAGTAGAGACGGGGTTTCACCGTGTTAGCCAGGATGGTCTCGATCTCCTGACCTTGTGATCCACCCGTCTCGGCCTCCCAAAGTGCTAGGATTACAGGCTTGAGCCACCGCGCCCGGCCGGGTGTTTGTTCTTAATGGCAATTCTATATGAATGAAAAATTTGTATAGATTGTTCCCTGCTGCTACTGGAAAAGTGCTTGCCATAGATGCCTTAGTATTAGACATGGCATGAGAGCCTGTGTCCGTTAGGATATAGACAGTCACAATTAAGAGGAAAGGTAACAAGACCCGGTTGAAACTATAACACAATTTTATTGGCTCTTCTAAGTGCCAAGTTTACAAACCACATAATCCTCAGGTATGGAATTATCTGGACATTTATGACACAATCAGGGCTTGTGGACTCCATTCATTATCTCTACCCTCTTCCAAGTATTTGGTTTCTCCATTGTTCTGGCCTCTGTCCTAGTGGTGCTATGGACACATCAGTTCCCGTTTCCACATCTGTGCATACCTTGTCTGAAGGAAATGAGATCAGTTTTGTCCCAGAGGTCTAGGCTAAGCCCTGAGTTTTATTCTTAATGGACTGGTGGAGTGCCATGCTGGAACCAGTCATCAAGGCCAAGGCCATGGATGCAACAATTGACTTAGCCCAACGCTGCATTCACCCTTCGAAGCCAGGGTGAGTATCACCTTTTCCTGAACCATATGGTCCCCCAAATGGAAAACATGCAGTGTTGGAAAGGAGAAAGGAGGAATGGCTATTGGGGAGGGAACACCAAGTGTCTATCACTGCAGAGCTTCCCACTCCACATGCCCGGGCATGTGGAGCGACTGGGTTAAGATATGCTGAGATCACAGCAGGCCTTGGAGCTCACACAAGGCTGGAACAGCCAGAGTACCCAGTGAGATCTCCATCCTTGAGCCATTATATAGGCTGTACAAACATGTCTACTTTCTAAGCCTGCCATGATAAGAAAGAATTGCCAAGTACTGTGCTACCGAGCCATTTTATTTTCTTATGCCATGAAAATAATTTCACAGTAATAGCCTCAGGCAATCTTCTCCTGACAGTAGTACTTTTATAAACTATCTTAAATTTCCATTTCTAGAAAAGGTTGTGGAAAAACTCGTTTGGATAGCACCTAATCTCCGAGTCTCAACATAGGGTAAACTATAGCTTTGACATCAAGAATCGATTGAGTGCTCTTCACCAACCTTCCCCATAAGCAGAGTTGGGAATTATCCAGCTAGGTTTAATTGGAGATGACACTGGAATCTAGCCCTCTAGCTCCCCTAGACCAGGGTTTCTTATTTGGGGGTCTCAAACATAAGCACTCAGCCCTCAACCTGGCTTCCCTCATAGAGCTTTGGTTCCCAAGGTCTGAAAACAAAATGTAGGGTGAGGAGAAAGGATATATCCCTCCCCAATGCCTCCAGCTAGTCCAACTCTTAAAGTTACAAAAATGATCTATCCAGAGTTTTTCCAGGGCTGACCTGAAGCTTGGTTGTAGTGAACTCTTGAACTTACATTGAAAATGAGGACTGGATGCGGCGGCTGGCTGGGCGCGGTGGCTCAAGCCTATAATCCCAGCACTTTGGGAGACCGAGACGGGTGGATCACGAGGTCAGGAGATCGAGACCATCCTGGCTAACACGGTGAAACCCCTTCTCTACGAAAAAATACAAAAAACAAAAAAACTAGCTGGGCGAGGTGGCGGGCGCCTGTAGTCCCAGCTACTTGGGAGGCTGAGGCAGGAGAATGGCGTAAACCCGGGAGATGGAGCTTGCAGTGAGCTGACATCCGGCCACTGCACTCCAGCCTGGGCGACAGAGCGAGACACTGTTTCAAAAAAAAAAAAAAAAAGAAAGAAAGAAAATGAGGACATAGGAGGAAAGGGAAAGAAGGGGCTAGCCAGAGTCCTTTCATCCTTTCACCCAGGCCTTTAGCACGTGATTGGGGCCTGGCTCTTTCTTACTTTCCCCTTCACCCTGCCTTCATTCTAGAGATCCTCAGTGTCAAATCGAGAGAATATACCAGTCTGAAGTAAGATGTGTGTTGAGAAATGCAAGGTGGCTCACACCTGTAATCCCAGCACCCTGGGAAGCCGAGGTGGAAGGATCACCTGAGCCCAGGAGTTCGAGACCAGCCTGGGCAACATAGCGAGACCCTCCCCCCCCATCTGCAAAAATTACAAAAAATTAGTGGGGCTTGATGGAGCATGCATATGGTCCTAGCTACTCAAAAGGCTGAGGCAGGAGGATCACTTGAGTCCAAGAGTTCAAGGCTACAGTGAGCTATGATGGCACCACTGCACTAGGCAACAGAGCAAGACCTCATCTCATAAGAAAAGAAGTGAAGAGGCCCTGCACAATTGCTCACACCGTAATCCTAGCACTTTGGGAGGCCGAGGTGGGCAGATATCTTCAAGTCAGGAGTTCAAGACCAGCCTGGCCAGATGGCAAAACTCCATTGGTACTAAAAGTACAAAATTAGCCAGGCTTGGTGGCACACATCTGTAATCCCAGCTACTCAGGAGGTTGAGGCAGGAGAATCACTTGAACCCAGGAGACGGAGGTTGCAGTGAGCCCACATTGCACCACTGCACTCCAGCTTAGATGACAGAGCAAGACTCCATCTCAGAAAAAAAAAAAAAGTAAAGAAAAAAAAAATCTTAGTTACTTGTATGATTTCCCGTTCTAGTAAAAATAAAACATATATCTACGCGTAAGCAATGAAACAGAAAGTGTGTAATTTAGGTGATTCCGCATCTAAGTTAAATGTGCCTATCTTTCCACTGAAAACTGCTATTGCACAATGTAAAGCCAAGTGGTAAAAATTCATGTGAATAATTTTAAATTGTAGTTTTTCTCTAGTTAAAACAATTTTAAATAGCAAACAGAAAACACCAAGACAAATGAGCAGAGAGGAAAAAGACATTTGGGTACCTTTAATGGTACTGTTTTTGTGTTTTTGGAAGGGGCTATATATGTGTACTTTGCCCTGGGCCCTGCGAATTCCAGAGCTGGCCCAGGGCTGAGCTTAGACACCTGCATTGGAAAACCACTGCCAGAAGATTCAGGTACACAACCAGAGCTGGGGATCTTGGGTCTATTTCAAAGGCTTCAGAGTCCTCTACTCCTACCTGCCCGCTTCACTGCACACCTGGCCCCTCCCCACCTTTGCCTAAGGCAGTCCTGAACTCCAAGTATTCTGCCTTGCACAGCTGCAGCTCTCTCTCAAATAAGACTTACGCTATGTGTTTAATTTTTATTTTTTTGAGACAGAATCTTGCTCTGTTGCCCAGGATGGATGCAGTGCAACAATCTCAGCTCATTGCAACCTCCACCTCCCGGGTTCAAGCAATTCTCCTACCTCAGCCTCCCAAGTAGCTGGGATTACAGGCATGCATCACCACACACAGCTAATTTTTGTATTTTTAGTAGAGACGGGCTTTCACCATGTTGGCCAGCCTGGTCTCGAACTCCTGGCCTCAAGTGATCCACCCACCTCAGCTTCCCAAAGTGCTGGGGTTACAGATGTGAACCACCACGCCTGGACTAATGTGCTTAATATTAAAGCCTACACTTGCCCAGCTGCTCTGAAACAACAGCTCAGTTTTAAAAGCGCTACGTCCTGACAGCAGGTGTTACACGTTTTTATTCCTTGAAGTAACAGACTCTTTTCTCTCGGTTTCCAAATGCTCCTTGACTTCTCAACTAAGTATACATTGACACAATCACAGTCACTTTCCTAATCAACTCCTAATCACAGTGATGCGATCTCAGCTTACTGTAACCTCCACCTCCCGGGTTCAAGCGGTTCTTCTGCCTCAGCCTCCCGAGTAGCTGGGATTACAGGCATACGCCACCAGGCATAGGCCACCATGCTCAGCTCATTATTGTATATTTACTAGAGATGGGGTTTCACCATGTTGGCAAGGCTGGTCTCAAACTCCTGGCATCAAGTAATCCATCCGTCTTGGCCTCCCAAAGTGCTGGGATTGCAGGCATGAGCCAAGCCACCGTGCCTGGCTGACTGTCCTTTTCTCTGGACAGAAATGTCATCCCAAAAGTTTCAGATCACCCTATGGATGGTTTTGCCCAAAGAAACCAATCATTTCATCATTCTGAGATCCTCTCTACTGAACCTTTTTATTTGCATTTTCTTCTATGGCAAACCTTTCACCTAGGCTTAGGATGAGAGGTATCTTATGGAACTTTCACTGATTCCAGATAGCCTACACTGTTACTAGATCTGTATGTATTATTTATGTCCTTAGAAAGTTAGAGCTTTCAGAGGGCTAAGATATCATCTAATCCAACTCTATGCTTTACTGGTAAGAAAACTAGCTCAAAGAAGTTAGTTTGCTCCTAGCCACCCAGCTAGTATTATACTGGCCTAGTGCTATACTTAGGTCTTCTGGAGCTAAGTTCAGTTCTCTTCCTTCTGTATCACGGGCAGCTTTGTTTACTGCATATCAAAATCACAAAAAGCAGATTGAGACTTCTTCAGAGTGTTCTACTTACGTGAGCCCACAGGGAGAAGGAGAAAGCAAATCGGAGGCTCTGGGTGGTCAGCCCTTTAGTAATTAAGAACTGGTGTTGGGCTGGGCACGGTGGCTCATGTTTGTATTCCCAGCACTTTGGGAGGCTGAGGCGGGCGAATCACAAGGTCAGGGGTTTGAGACCAGCCTGGCCAACAGGGTGAAACTCTGTCTCTACTAAAGATACAAAAAATTAGCCAGGCGTGATGGCACATGCCTGTAATCCCAGCTACTCGGGAGGCTGAGGCAGGAGAATCACTTGAACCCGGGAGGCGGAAGTTGCAGTGAGCCGAGATTACGCCATTGCATTCCAGCCTGGGTGACAGGGCAAGACTGCATCTCAAAAAAAAAAAAAAAAAGACCTGGTGTTATTTTCAGTGTTGTAGGAATGATGCCAGTGGTAAAAAAAAAAAAAAAAAAATCACACTGCTTAGTTTCAGGGATGATGATGACCTCATCATCTCTGTAACAGCCACCACCATCTCCAGCCTACAGCCCTCACCTGAAGCCCTCACACTACTTCCTTGTATAACATCATAGGAGAGAAGTAAACACAGGATTAAGGATCAGGGGGAAGGGATCCTTCCCCCTGATTTGCTGCTGCTGTTTTAAGAAACTGAAGAAACGCAGACTAGAGGTGCAGGAAATAGGCAAGGCCAGGACCCAGCAGGACCAGCTCAGAGGCGGACTTGGGGACAGTCATCTCCCAGGCAGCAGTTGGAAACCAGAGTCAGAACCTGAGCCAGGTAGATTTGCTCATCTAAGATCCAACAATAACATGCATGTGCAGGTCAATTAGCTTTGCTCTAAAACTCTAAAGAGTTTCTACATTGTTACTTCATTTAATCCTCAACAACCTTTTTTTATACAATGAGAGATGAAGAAGCCCAGGTTTTGAGATGTCGAATGACTTGAGCAGCTACAGAAGTTCAATTCTCTTTCCCCCGTTTCCTTAGTGGTGTTTTTGTTTGTTTTTTTCTTGAGACGAAGTCTCACTGTCGTGCAGGCTGGAGTGCCGTGGCACAATCTCAGCTCGCTGCAACATCCACCTCCCAGGTACAAGTGATTCTCGTGCCTCAGCCTCCTACTCATGCGTAGCTGGGACTACAGGCATGCGCTACCATACTAATTTTTTGTATTTATTTATTTATTTTTTTTTTTTTTTTTTTTTTTTGAGACGGAGTCTTGCTCTGTTGCCCGGGCTAGAGTGCAGAGTGCAGTGGCCGGATCTCAGCTCACTGCAAGCTCCACCTCCCGGGTTTACGCCATTCTCCTGCCTCAGCCTCCAGAGTAGCTGGGACTACAGGCGCCCACCACCTCGCCCGGCTAGTTTTTTTGTATTTTTAGTAGAGACGGGGTTTCACCGTGTTAGCCAGGATGGTCTCGATCTCCTGACCTCGTGATCCGCCCGTCTCGGCCTCCCAAAGTGCTGGGATTACAGGCTTGAGCCACCGCGCCCGGCCTTGTATTTATTTTTATTTTTTGTATTTTTAGTAGAGACAGGGTTTCGCTATGTTGGCCAGGCTGGTCTTGAACTCCTGACCTCAAGTAATCCACCGGCATCGACCTCCCAAAGTGCTCGGATTACAGGTGTCAGTCACTGCACCTGGCTACCCAGTGGTTCTAAAGTATCTCCCAATACAATGTAAAAAATACATCAATTTTTAAAAATTCCAAACGTGGGAGTGTGACTCTGGAGGAGAGTTAAGGGAAATGTGCCTGGAAAGGGAAATAAAGCCCAAGGGCAAATATGAACCTGTCATTGAGACTAAAAGGATGAGAGGCCAAGGGCAGTGGCTCATGCCTATAATCCCAGCACTTTGGGAGGCTGAGGCGGGAGGATTGATTGAGCCCAGGAGTTTGAGACTAGACTTGGCAACATAGAGAGACCCTGTCTGTACAAAAATTTTTTGAGATGGAGTTTCGTTTTTGTCGCCGAGGCTGGAATGCCATGGTGCAATCTTGATTCACTGCAACCTCTGCCTCCCGGGTTCAAGTGATTCTCCTGCCTCAGCCTCCCGAGTAGCTGAGATTACAAGTACGCATCACCACGCGTGGCTGATTTCGTATTTTTAGTAGAGATGGGGTTTCTCCATGTTGGTCAGACTGGTCTTGAACTCCCTACCTCAGGTGATCCCCACGCCTCAGCCTCTCAAAGTGCTGAGATTACAAGCGTGAGCCATTGCACCCAGACTGTACAATTTTATTTATTTATTTATTTATTTGCCAAGTGTGGTGGTGTGCACCTGTAGTCCCAGCTACTCAGGAGGCTGAGGTGGGAGGATCACTTGAGCCTGGGATGGTGAGGCTGCTGTGAACTATGATTGTTCAGCCTGGACAACAAGTGAAACCTTGTCTCAAAAAAAAAAAAAAAAAAAAAAAAAAAGGATAAGAGCTCAACTTTCCGAAAAAATATCCATGCTATCTGACCTACCACCCTAGCTTAGTAAAGGGTATTGCCATTATGTTTCTAGCTCAGAGTTCGCAATCCACTGCCACAGCCCCAGTTACTATCACCCAAACCTTATCCAAGTGTCGTCTTCATGGACAGAATATGTTGCATTTAGCAGCTGCATTATGACAACAGAGTTCCCCGCAACTGAACTGTTGTTACTTCCAGCATTGGACACAGGCATTAATTTACATATACCTGCATACACGTCACTGGAAACGAGCCTGAGTCCAGATTCTCCTTTTGCAGAGATTTGATAGCCCCCGGATGTGGATGCGGGGCTTCACATCCTGATACCCGGGGTGATATCCATAATGCACAATGTGGAAAATGCCCTTCAAGGAAACCGGGCTGTTGTGTGTGAACCTAGTGAGCAGGCATGGAAACAGGAAGGCTGAGATTAGAGCCTGCTCTACCGCGTTTTGGATTCCCGAGCCACTGCTGAGGCTCTGAGAGCTGATCAAAGGTACCTCTGCAGGCTCAAATTAACAGAGTTGGTGAATCAGGCCAGCACCTGCCTACAAATAGCAGCATATTTCACCAAATCAAGTTAATCTTTTCATCAAGGCAGGTGGCAATCCTTTCATAAAACTTTCACAAGTTAGGTTTATTCCTGTTGTACCTTAACTTTCTGAAGGAAAAGGAATGAAGGGCCTGTTTAATTTTCCTCCCTTGGAGGTACGCATTTATTTTAAAGCTGATCTTTACCTCATGGTGTATACCACTGAAGTCCTCCAGCCCTAAAGAACTTGCCTTGTTTCAAAAATGGTGGAGGTTTTGGGGTTGAAAGAGAAGAACGGGAAGGCATTGTCATAAATCTTCACTTTCCTTTTAATGCAGGTGGGATTTATAACTTCAAGTATTTGTATAAGAGCAGTGCCTCACCTCTATTTGGGGAAATATAGCTAAAAAGCCATAATTTTTGCAGATAGAAAACAGAAAGGCACAGCACAGAGTAAACTATAGCCACTAGGATAGATCTGAAGATTCTAAGAGAGTTCAGATAAAAAACAGAAACTTAGAAAAAAAAAGATACTAGCCTAAGGCTGCAGGCTCAGAAAACTGATACCTACAAAGGGAAATGAAATGCATTGAATAAGAGATTAAGTGTTAAGTTAATACTTATGCAGAGACGCTTCAAAACAGATTTCTTGCCTTGGAGGAGTTCATTATTTCAGGCATTGGCTAGTCGTAAGACTTAGGAAACCAAGAGGATGTGTCAGATCCTGCAAGTCTCTCCAAGAAGCAGATGTGGTCACAAGGAAATGGAATGGGGGAGGGGAGAAAGGAATTTGAGAGAGCAGAAAAATAAGTTGAGATATTTGGAAAACAGAGCTTGCATATGATCATCTGCCAAAAAAACCCCCAAATTTTTATTGAACAATAAAAATGGAGACAGTTCCAAGTTGTTTCATTTCGGGGACAGGGTGTGGAAAGAGTGTGGGCCCCATTACAGCTGGTAACCACAGACAAGCTGAACTTTGAAGAGTCTCAGTTTTCTGAGCTACACAATGGGAACAACATGTCCCATTAGGGTTATGAGGACTAAATATGTATATATGGTATTCAATAAATACAATAATAATATAATAAATAATAATTTCATATAAGGTGTTTGATAAATATATCTTTTCCTTCTCAAATTAATCCAACACTTTATTTCACTTCAATACTGGGTTTACAGATGATACTGGAAAATAACACCATAAAGGAAAGGGCTATTTTTATTTATCTATTTGTTTTTGAGATGGAGTCTCATTCTTGCCCAGGCCGGAGTGCAGTGGCATGATCTCCTCTCACTGCAACCTCCGCCTCCCAAGTCCAGGCGATCCTCCTGCTTCAGCCTCCCAAGTAACTGGGATTACAGGCATGCACCACCACGCCCTACTAATTTTTGTATTTTTAGTAGAGACGGGGTTTCACCATGTTGGCCAGGCTGGTCTCGAACTCCTGGCCTCAAGTGATCTGCCCACCTTGGCCTCTCAAAGCACTGGGATTATAGGCATGAGCCATCATGCCTGGCTGGGCTATTTTTTTGTCTGAAGTTTCTTACTTTTAGTTTTTCAATTAACAAAAGTATATATTCATGGTATACAACATGATGCTTTGATATATGTATACATTGTGAAATGACTGAACCAAGCTGTCAGAGAATTTAAAATAAATGATGTTCTAGATTGTGTAGATTTTTTGTACAAGCAGACTAGGGGAAAAAAATGTTTTTTGTTTTGGTTTTTTCCGAGACAGGGCCTTGCTCTGTTGCCCAGGTTGGAGTGCAGTGGTGCAACCATGGCTCACTGCAGCCTCAAACTCCTGGGCTCAAGCAATCCTCCTGCCTCAGCCTCCCAAGTAGTTGGGACTAAAGGTGCATGCCACCACGCCTGGCTAACTTTTTATTTTTTTGTAGACAACACCTTGCTATGCTGCCCAGACCAGTAAGCCCCCACGCTTAGCTGGGAAAAGATGTTGACTAATGTCATACACGTTGGCTTTTCACAGAATCCTTCAAGTAAATCAAATTTCAAAATGAAAATCAGGCTAGGCACAGTGGCTCACACTTGTAATCCCAGCACTTTGGGAAGCCGAGGCAGAAGGATTGCTTGACCTCAGCAGTTTGGGACCAGCCTGAGCAACACAGCAAGACCTCATCTCTATAAAATTTTAAAAGCTAGGCCTGGTGGAGCTCACCTGTAGTCCTAGGTACTCAGGAGGCTGAGGCAGGAGGATCATTTGAGCCCAGGAGCTCAAGATTGCAATGAGCTATGACCACGTCACTGCATTAAAGCCTGCGTGACACAGCAAGATCCTGTCTCAAAACAATAACCACCACCACGAAAAAATCCCTGAAAATCACTGGGAAGAAATTAAAAGCAACAAAACATTAATAATCAGACTTGGTAACAAGTCAACAAGTTGTTTTGACTTGTTAAACAAGATAATTTTTTAAAAGAGGCATATGTAAAAATTTAATGTGTACCTTTTGTTGCATTTCAACCCCTTTACAGTCTCTGAAAGCCCTGTCCTCACATTACAATTTATATGGAGAGAACTTATGCCTTTAGAGTATTAAAATATGTTAGCAACAATTTGAGATAAGATAGACAACTGAATTAGTCCTAAGATCATAAGTTAGAATGATCTGATCAAATCAGAATATGTTCAAAGTTTCAGTAATTTTCGTTATAAAGAAAATAGTTTGGAGGCTGGGCATACTGGTTCACTCCTATAATCCCAACACTTTGGGAAGCCAAGGTGGGTGGATCATTTGAGGTCAGGAGTTCAAGAGCAGCCTAGCCAACATGGTGAAACCCTGTGTCTACTAAAAATACAAAAAAACAGCGGGGCATGGTGGCACATACCTGTAATTTCAGCTACTTGGGAAGCTGACGCAGGAGAATTGCTTGAACCTGGAAGGCGGAGGTGCAGTGAGCCGAGATCAAGCTACTGCACTCCAGCCTGGGTGACAGAATGAGACCCCGCCTCAAGAAGAAGAAAAAAAAAACAGTTTGGAATATTTTTTATAAAACAAAACAAGCTGAAACTTCCTAGAGTAACAGTTTATCTTCCGAAATCCCTCCATGGTATTTTCCTTACCTGTATGTTAAATGTTTGTCTATAAACATGTCTCTTCTAAACCTGAGTAAATTTCCATCATTGGATTTGGTTTCCTTTGTAAGTCACCCACAGTGTGCTTCAAGGTTGCACATTCTATTGATGTCTATAACATATTTCATTCAAAAACCCCGTTTCCTTGATATTTAGTTAAATCCCTGTACTACTTATTATTTTTATTCATTGATTTCTCATGCTTCCCTTCTTTGCCAGCTGTGCTATTATAACCATTAACCCTAAGTTACTGCTCTTCTTTTAGCCACAAAGCGTTTATTGAACGTCTCTCTTTTCAGTCTCTGAATCATAAAACTTCAGCCCAGAACATAGCCGGTTTTAATTAGAGGTCACGATTTTTGGAGGTTAAGACTTGACACGTTCTCCTGTTAATGAGCTTAATGAGACCTAAAACTGATCTCTGAACATTGCTTTTTGCTCTCTGGCCAGTTTCCAGAGATAAATTTTACCTTTTGATTTAGTACAGATGAATATTTTGTATTCCTGCAGTGTTTGGGGGTCTTATCACTCAGAGGCTTTGCTTTACATATGGTATGAGTTATGTGTAGATAGTGCCAAATAGCAAATTTATGCTAAACTCTAATTGAACAAGCTGACCTGGGTGACAAAATAGTTCTAAAGCAAATTACATTTCTGTAAGACAAATTACATTTCTGTAAGACCTTAATTTTCAGTCCTTCTGGCCAAACAAAAAGACTACAAAAACAATTTTGTTTTGTTTTGTTTTTAGGTCTGGAAAAAGAATGGTCAACTCCCCATGTTCTGGATAAGGACAGAAACAATGGCTGATTTAAATAATTATTTAAGGCAATGGTTCTCAATCTTGTCTATGCATTGGAATGACTACGAGATCTAAAAATTCCCAACTTGAGGCCACAGTATTTTTATTTTATTTTATCTTATTTTTTTAGCTTTCTAGGTGATTCCACTAGTGTCAAGTTTGAGAACCACTGATTTGGAGTTTCAAAGTAACTATAGTAAAATTCTAGTTTCTAGTAATAGTGGATTTTTTTTTTTTTTCCTTTTTCAGACGAATTCCCTCCAGGTAACAATCATAAAGTGTGAAAAAACAAAAAGTTAAACAAAAAGCTAGTTGAAGGCCTGAAGAGTAACCAAAAGCTAAAACTGGACGGTCGTCTCCCCCTAAAAGAAAACTTCAAGATGTACAAGTTTGTACCTTTATGCCTGAAGGCAGTTCTCATTCTTCAGAAGGTTACGGGTGGCAGAAAGCTGCGACTTCGGTGGCTTGAGATGTCGATGTCAACGACAGAAATGGGGTGGGCAGAGCAGAGCAAAAGTTAAGAAAGTTAGGAGAAGAATTCTGGAAAGAGGGGAACTGAAGAAAGAGCAAATCTCAACCTCTGAATAGAAATTTTGTTCAAATCCCTAGTTGGTTTGTGCAGCAGGGGAGACGCCAGTGGCCCCACTTAAAGGCAGCAGCCACGGGGAGACGCCAGTGGCCCCACTTAAAGGCAGCAGCTGGAAGTGAAAACTAATCAGAGACTTCAGCTGTGATTCATTACAGGCTAGGTTGAAGTTTCAGTTCAGGTGAATGAGCTGCTTGAGGACAAAAGTTAACTGTTCAGAGGAATGTAGCTGAATCCATAGTCTTTATTAATGTACCATCCATATTGTCCAGCATATAATAAAAAATCACTGGATGAGTAAAAAAGAAAAACGCGACCCCCATATAGAAGTGAAATACAGTCAATGGAAACTGATTCTGATTGGGACATGTTACAATTAGCAAACAAGTATTTAAGGCAGCTATTATAAATGCTTATAAGGATATATATTCATAATTAGTAATGAGCAATCTCAGAAGAGAATTAGGAATGCTAAAGAACCAAATGGAAATTTTTTCCATGTGAAAAATACTATAACTATAATGAAAGTCCACTGGATGAGTCCATCAGCAGACTGACGACAGAAGAGTTAGTGAATTGCAAATAAATTATACAAATTATTCAGTCTAAAACAGAAACAAGACTGAAGAAAAAAAAGCTTCAGAGACATGTAGGACAACCTCAAGTGATCTAATGTAAATTTGCTGGAGTTCTGGGAGACAGAAAAGCAAGAAATAAATTGAAAAAATGGCCAAAATTTCCCCAAGTTTGATTTTAAAATAAATAAAAATAAAAAGATAGCTTTACAGATCCAAAAGCTCAATGAACCCCCAGCTAAATAAGTACAAACGAACCATATGTAGGCACATTTTAGTGAAACTGCTAAAATTCAAAAATAAGACAGAGAAAGACATCATACATATGAAACTAATGATACAAATGACAGCTGATGTCTCATCAGAAACAATGAAGGTCAAAAGACAATAAATGCCTTTCACGTGCTGTAAGAAAAAAGCTATCAACCCAGAATGCCCCATCAGTGAAATGATCCTTCAAAAATTAAAGTGAAATAAAGTCATTTTCCATGAGCTCATTTTCAAAGCGTTTCAATGAGCCTAAACTTGTCACAAGCAAGCCTGGACTACAACTCTCAAAGAAATCATACAAGCTGAAAAGGAAAGACCTTAGATGTCACTCAAATCTATAGGAGACAATGAAGAACATCAGAAATGGTCAATGTTTGGCAACTATAAAAGATACATACATTCTTTTTTCTCTTAATCATTTGAATGATGCTTGTTTTAAGTGAAAATGATAGCATTGTACTGTTGTGTTTATCATGTATGTAGCTGTAAATGTATGTGAAAAACCAAGGAAGAGAGGAGAGGGAGGGTGAATGGAACCACACTGTTGCAAGGTTCTGTATTTTATATGAAGCTGTATCATATTAACCCTAAGGGGATCGTAGTAGGTTAAAGATGTATGTTGTAATACCCTAGAAGAACCATTTTAAAAATATGGTGTATAGTTTATAAACCAATAGAAAAATTAAAACAGAAAACTGTACTTGTACCCCCTAAATCTATAAAAATAGGCCAGACTTGGTGGCTCATGCCTGTAATCCCAGCACTTTGGGAGTTTGAGAAGGGCAATTCGCTTGAGGTCAGGAGTTCAAGACCAACCTGGGCAACATGGTGAAATCCATCTCGACTAAAAATACAAAAAAAGTAGCCGGGCATGGTGATGCATGCCTGTAATCTCTGGTACTTGGGAGGCTGGGTCACAAGAATCCCTTGAACCCAGGAGGCAGAGGTTGCAGTGAGCGAAGATCACGTCACTGCACTCCAGCCTGGGTGATAGAGCAAGACCTTGTCTCAAAAAAAAAAAAAAAAAAGAATACTTTTTTAAAAAGAAAAATTAAAACAAAATCAGAGAAAAAGACATTATATATATGAGAATTATATATAATGATATTCTCATATATATCTTAATATATAATGTATAATGTATATATTATAATGATATATATCATATACAATAATAAATGATATATATAATATATAATGACATAATGATATATATGAGAATAAAAACATTCAACCTGAAAGAAGGCAGGAAAAGAGGAGCAAAGAAAAAAGCCAAATGGTAAACTCATTCTAAACATATCAATAATTACAGTAAATGTAAATTGACAAATGTTAAGTAAAAGGCAGAGATCATTAGACTAAATAAAAAAGCCAGACCCAAACTACACGTGATAGGATGAACTTCAAAAACACAAATAGGTGAAAAGTAAACAAATTAAAAAGATATATTGCACCATGGAAATTATAAGCATAAAAATCATTTCTATTTGGCTTTAATATGAACAGCTTTTTACATGTATCCTTTCAATTAAATGTACCTGTTTTTAGATAATGGATTACGTTCATTCAACATCAGCTATTATCAACCATGATCTGTAACAACCTCAATAGGGAAAAAATGAAGTAAAACATAGGGAATTTAAGGTGACTTAAGTTTTTCTTTTAAATGAGTCATATGGCTCCTTTCCTTCCCCTTCCAGTATGAGTGATGAAACACCGTTAACAGGGCAAGCCTTTTAGGACTTGCTCATTTCCCTCACCTATGCTAAAGCCAAATGTTCAGCCTTTGATCTAGCTGTTGGAGCACATGATGATTCTTGATCACCTTTGCGTCATTTTTATTAATGTTTATTTTGTTCCTTGTATTTACTTTACTAGTACTTTTTGGGTTTTTGTCCATTTCTGTGACTTTCTGAGGTGGGGCCAGACCACTCTAAGCTGATGTGCCCTAAAAAAGCTGCACCCCACAGGCTAGAGCACAATATTCCCTCACTTCATTTTCTTACACCTCTCGGTAGTCATCAGCAGTTTTCTTCTTTCACTTACAAGAAAAGTCTTTTGAGTTTAGCTCTTTCTACAGTAGGGACTTTCTAAAATAGTTTCAAAATTAGACAAATTTGTGAGTAGTACTTTTCTACATTCTTTAAACAATACTGAAGCTCTGATGCTCCCTCACACTTAGACAATTCATAGCTGGGGCAGGGCTGGAAAGAACATGACTGTAACAACAAAGAAAGCTCATACTAAGCATGACTACAAAGAATGGTTTTGTGGCATGTGACAAATCTGCTCAACCATACAAGTGAAAGGAGCAACACCAATTCCCTTCTGGCCATCTGGGCTTTATAAGTGATTGTCCATCCCAACCAACTCCACTTGTACGTAGCACCATTTTTTCACCAACTGTGACCCTGGAAAAGACTCAGCTAATAAACTAACAATCCCACCATAGACAGAACCCCACTGTCTATTTCATCATTTTAGATAACATTTTAAGATGTTTTAAAAGGTAATTTCTCTGCAAATACTATGCTATATTTGAATACAAATGTCTTAACTAAACGTACCACTGAACAAAGCTTAAAGGGTAACATGGAAAAAGGGCAAGAGATTGCTTGGGTTGTTTTCTTCTGTAAACTTAGCAATAACCGGATGCTTCAAGACTTTTCTTTACAACATGGCCATGTTTTAAACTACGCAGGACAGATCAGTAAGGGATTTACAGTGGCTAGCTAAACACTGAAATGATTCATTTCAATTTGCCATGCAGTTTAAGTAAAGCTCTAAGGGCCTGCTATGCCTCCTATCAAGAGTAAATATCACACATCCTGTTTATGCAAACTGGCTTGTTGTCCACAGGTTTTCAAAGAGCTGTTGACACCCCCTAACACTGCACCCTACCCCCCTCAGCTTCCTGCTCACTGGGGTGCTATATTCCTCCTCATTTTTAAGAAGCGTCTCCCTCAACAGAAATACTCTGAATTACAACAATTTTTAAAGAAAATACTTTATTGTCATGAAAAAAAGGCATCAATCAACTAGATTCATACTTGTTTGAAAAAAAATGGAAAATGTATTAATTAGACAGTATGTGGGCATCCTGTTCCACATGGGAATGAGAAGATGCTATAGGTTCTCTAAGTATTGCACAGTCTGAAAAAATAACAAAAAAGGGGAGGAGAGGAAAAAAAAAATCACATGATATTGGGGACCTTCTCACATTATGAATAATCTACCAAGAAACATTTAAAAAAGAAAATCCTCTGTTTCTACAGTAGCTTTGAGTTTATAGTTCTTGGAATGACTGTATTCCATTGAAGACATCTCAGTAACAGGAAGCTGTTTTAGCAATCCCATGTGCAAATATTAATAAAAAATATATAAACTAATGCAATTTATCTCTTGCCTTCACCCCGGCAATCATGACATTTCTGAGAACTGTTTTGCTTGAAAATGGGTTAAGCTGTAAGTTTCGCCTGAAGCTCCATCTCTGCAGCCCGTTTGAGTGCAACATCCACTAGAAGCTGAAATCCACTAAAGTCCTGGTTGAGGTCCGGTGGAGTAGGGGGAGGAGTGTTGAAAAGACCACTCTGTGTATTTGTACTTGGTCCAGATTTACACGTGTCCTCTGGGTACATGAGAGAGGTGTCTGTAAAGTTGTTGGCCGCTATCTGCTGTATATCTGTGTTGTGTCCCACACCAACTGACTGGCAGAGAGAGAAAGGGACATCTTTCAATGTAGTCACAGTGGTATGGCAGATCACCGATGGACGAGCCAAAACTGATCCCGGGGATGACGGCTTAGGAGACAGTGGCCTCCCGAGCGTTGGGTTTGGCCCAGCTGTACAGGAATGAAAAGGGGTCTCCTCTAGAGCTGGCATGAAGTTTTTGATGCCCATCACGGACTCCACAGAGCTCGTTTCAGAAATCTTGGCCCCACGGCGGGAAATTGTGAACTGATTTGGATCTTTGCCATCCTTTCTCAGCATGTCAGGGAGGAGCCTGCGGCGGGCGTTGATGAACCAGTTACAGACCTGAAATCATATCGGTACGCTTTAACACTTGACTCATTCACTCAGCCAACGGGTTCTGAGAACGTCTATGGGGTACCTAATTGATCTTGCTCTCTGTATTAAAGAAAGCATGAAAAGGCTTACCTGAACTCACAATGTTATTTCAAGGTATCTGAGCTCCGCCAAGAAAGCAAGCTATCTCCTGTCATAAACCTTCTAGTTTCTAATACACATTTCCTTCTTTGTCTCTTCATACTTAAACCTTTTCAGGATGAAGAAAAAGATATACAATCTCAAATGCTTAAAAATGATTTGAGAGAGAGGTTTACCTTTTAACTCTCCCCATTTTAACCTATCACCTACTGCCCCAACATTTCAGTTAATCAACTACAGGAACACCTCTCCTTATGAAAAGGGCCACTCCTCCCAGTAACTGATTTTTCCCAGTTCAAATGACTATGTCAACAGACAGAACAGGAATAACCTCACTGAAGTCGTCCTTGTTTAAATATCAAACCAGTTTCCTGGGCAATAGAGTAAGCTTTAACCTCCTTTTAATGTCTGTTGCATAAAGGAAGGTTCTTTTAGGCATTAAAGGAAATGTTATCTGACAGGTGACTGTCAAGTGTTTCTGTGTTCTCTAAATAGCTGGTTATTAGCTTTTAACACTATCAAGTCTACAATAAAAAGATATTCCTTCTGTCTTTGAGTGGAAAGGAGCTTAATGACTTGACACACAGGAATGCCATAAAATGACTTTGAAAATAAAAATGCATCTGTAAACCTCATGCTCTCTCTCTTTACCTGTAGTGTAGACAGGTGTGTTTGCTGGGACAGCAACGCTTTCTCCTGCTCGGAAGGATAGGCATTGTAGCGATGCTCATACAGCCAGTCCCGAAGAATCTGCACGGACTCCTTGGGGAGGTTGCCCCTTCTCCTTCTCTTGCCTGAGCCAGCGGATGAAGAAAGGTCCAAGGGAATGTCCATGCTGTCCTCATCCTCAGTCTCACTGCCAGATGCTGCAACAATACCTAGGAAAGGACAAAGGCCAGGTGTCCATTGCTTTATAAGCACAGCAACTACTGCAGAGCTCACTCAGGCTGAGCATTCAGTGTAACCATGCTTTCCCAACAACTGAGAGCCAGGGGAAGGAGCAGTGTTTTCTGTCCTGAATTCAGGGTACAAGTAAAAGTAATTTGACTAGCACCACACGGGAGGTTCTCAACCAAACGCGAGATGCCTTTTCTCGGCCGCTTTCCTCTAGGATTCATTAACTTCTCACATTCCTTTTGAATGCTGCTCAGAAAACTCTTTCGTCTAATCATTGGAGGAGGCAAACTGCGCCCAAATGAATAACCTGCCACATTTGAAACAGGAAGGGTGCTGTGGCAGTTGGAATGTGCCTACCAACCTTCCTTCTAAGATCAGTGCTAACTAGGAAAAGCAACCTAACCAGTATCTAAGGCACATTTAAAATGTTACTCTTCCTCCTTCCTCTACTGAAGGTTTGAAATAAAAGGCGGCACTTGCACATTTTTTTCCACAGATATAAGGAAGGAAAATTACATACGACACTGAACCCAGTTAGTATTCTAAAGGTAAAATACATGTTAAAATTTTCTGCTAACACCATGCACGGTCATTGCTTATTCACTGCTATCTACATTGATTCAAAGTTAGACGTCTACTTTAAATGGGCAGTACTAGTCACCTTTTATTAAATACAACCACTGATGTTTTCAGTTTCATCACACAAAAATATTTTTCTACTACTGGTACTTTGGTAAGGTCAAAAGATGCCTAATACTAAATGAATTAAAAATGTCTCCTAAATTTCAGTTACCGGTTTGATCTCAATCTAGAATAGAATACTACATATCAATAAGCAGAGTTTAGTCTTAAATGATTACATGACAAAGGAAACTGAATATGCAAGCCCCAGAGGAAGCTCTTTTGGCTGTAAGTACTTTAATCCTGCCAGAAATTTTAAGAATTCACAAGCCATAGAGAATATTTAAATCACAGACAGACTGGATTCAATAAAGCTTCAGACCTGGCCTTTACAGATATTTAAACATCATTCTGAACTTAAAAAAAAATTAAATAACAAACGCTATTAACTCCACCTTTCAAAAACTACAGCAGGCTACTCCGAATGACTAAAGAAATACATTCTTTTGCTTGTAGACAATCTAGAATCTTAAAAACAGAAATGAATTACAAACAATGGCATGCTTGAAACAAATCAGCACTTCTATATTAGGGGAAGTAATTAAAATAACAAAAAATGTAAAGGTATGCATTTTTAGCTTTGTATGCTTTCTTTCCTCTGTAGTATGTAATTTTGATTGAAAATATGACTTGACCTTAATTGAGCCAGTTCACCTTGACAGGAAATAAAAACGGAATATTCCTCTTAAGCTAAACACCATTTTTTTTTTAAAAGGAATTTTTCCCACCCTTGTAATTGACTCTGACTTGGTGACACATTTTTAGTTTTGGACTGCAGGGGGCAGAAGGTGCTGCACGGTATTCCTACAAAAGGCAGAACTCTCCAAAGACAAAGTAAAGCAAGTTCTAACAAAGAGGTGGATGATCTTGCAAATTCACTTTAGCTCGCGGCTTAATAAACAGCTACAAATAAACCGCACAAGAATCCTAAGTTTTAACTGCCGTGTATTTGATATTTCCCTCCCCTGATGATTTAAGTTTTTGAAGTTTTTTAAAAGTGCCCATTTAAAACTGAAACTACTTTCACTATTGACGAGATGAGACTTTCAAACCCATATTGAAATTTGGGTGAAGAACTATTAATGAAAAAGCTTAAAGATATTACAGCTGAGTTCCTGTCTCACATTGGCTTTGATAATTAAAGAAATCGAACTTTTAAAAAAACGTGTCAAGTTAATTAAATGACTAAAGCAAATCTGAATACAGCAATTTGTTTAAACTCTCCAACATCTGAAAAGCCAGACATTCTTCTCAAGGCTATTATCTCCCTCCTTTTTTAATCTAGAAAAAGGGTGAAAATTTGCTCATTGAACAGTGAATTCCCAACTGTAAGTTGGTAATCACAGAGTTTGAAACAAAAAAAGCCCCTGAAGCCTGCCCTTTGATCTGCTCGCCTAGTTTGACAAGAAGGCTGATCTTTCAGAATAGGTTAGTGACACACAAAAGCAGGTTTCAGTTAAGCAACACCAAACTGCAGCGCGACTTTTCAGTTCATTTAAATAAATGAATGCCAGGCCTCTGGAACTCTTAACAACTATTTCCAATATGTGCACAAAAGCTGAAGTAACAGGAAGTTAAAACTTCAGTTCCTTGGCTATGCCAACTGATATTTCACTGCAGTAAAACCACGTTTGCTGCTGTCAGGACTGTTTTCATTAAAACTGTCCCTCCTGGTTGTGGCTCAGCTTGGAAAAACAAAAACTTTTTTCCTCCTTACTCATTTCCTATTGTAACAGCGCTTTTGAAAAGTTTCCCGGTTAAGACTTGTTTCCAAACGTGTTGATTTGCTTACACTTTAAAAAATGTGGGCGGGGGGGGGGGGGGGGGGGGGCAGAATCAGAAGTTTCTTTCACTCTATCCACATACAAGGAAATGTGTGGAAAGCCACAACATGGCCTGAGGATCCCACCGCTCTAAGCAGCGACCAACTTGTTCCTGCACTTTCTTTTTTCTTTTCTTTTCCTTTTTTTTTTTTTTGGAGACGGAGTTTCGCTCTTGTTGCCCAGACTGGAGTGCAAATGCCACAGCCTCGGCTCACCACAACCTCCGCCTCCCGGGTTCAAGCGATTCTCTTGCCTCAGCCTCCCGAATAGCTGGGATTACAGGCATGAACCACCACGCCCGGCTAATTTTGTGTTTTTAGTAGAGACGGAGTTTCTCCATGTTGCTCAGGCTGGTCTCGAACACCCGACCTCAGGTCATCTGCTCGCCTAGGTCTCCCTAAGTGCTGGGATTACAGGCATGAACCACCGCGCCCGGCCCTGCACTTTCTTTTCCGAGTAGGTCGGTAACATCATGGTGAGACAGGGAGGCAGGGAGACACTGGTTGTGAAGAGACTCCAGAAATAAGATCGATGGGAAAAGTCGAGGTGCACAGTTAGGAAAAAGCAAATTTAACCCAGCAAATTTCCTGACCAGAAGTCAGGCCGGGAGCAGTATCTCTTGAATGTAATCCCACAACTTTGGGAGGCCAAGGCGAGAGGACTTCTTTAGCCCAGGAGTTCGAGGCCAGCCTGGACAACATAGCCGGACCCGGTCTCCAGGATAAAAAGAAAAACAAAAAAAAACAGTATCTCCTTGGGAGAAGCAACAGGAATCGCACACCCAAGCCACCAAATCCAAGGTGTGGTTGGCGACCCCAGCCAAAGAGCAATCCCAAAGGAGGCATTCAACAGTTAAAAACTGGGAGCAAAAAGACTTAGTGGATTTTCCTTATCGATCCTTCTGATTGTTTTTAAGCCATTTTAGGAGGACTTTTGGCGTCACTCTCGGCTTTCTGGGAGGACACACTATTATCACAAACCAGTCTTACCAATCCACGGGCTCAGGAATGGAGCTGAAAGTGCACTTGTTTCAAGAGAACTTGAAAAGACTGTGGACTTTCATAAGACGGACAGTAAGGCGGGCCCGACTTCCTCAGGAGTCTTTCCAGAGCCCACGGGGAACGCTCCCCCCTCCCAGGTAGTTTTAGAGGAGAACTGCGGAGGAGCACCGGGAGAGGGAGGGGCCCAAGGAGGAAAAAGCAAGTAGCTTTTGTTCTTCAGAGTTCCTCAGCCTCAAGTGAAATAGGCCGGCGCTCATACTGCACGAGTTTGCATAAGCAAAGGAACTCCAGGTCCCAATAAACTAGAAATGAGGCCGTGAATCCCACGTTCTCAGGATCCTGCCCACCCCAGTCAGGGAAACCTAAAAAGGGAAAGAAACCCGGGTAACCTCGGCAGCCTCGGCTCCCCCGACGAGCCCTGAACCAGTCGCAAAGTTTCCCCTTCAGCCCGTCCCCTTTCGTTGTTTCCATGAGTCGGCGCCGGGGAGCTGGACCCTTTGCGCCCTGGGATGGGGACCGCGGAAGTTCCCACCGATGCGGCCGGCGGGGCCCAGCCTTGGTCCCCAGCTCCGGGCACAGGGCTCGCGGCTGTGGGAGGCGAGCCGCGGGAGGGGCAGGAGGACCCCGAGAGTGCAAAGGGGGTCGCCAGGGAGGACCAGGGCGTTGGGGGAAGGTAGGCGAAAGTGCCGCGGGAGAGTCGGGGGGGGACGCCAGGAAAGCCGTGGAAAAGGAGCACTGAGGATTCCCGAGGTGGGCGGGCGGGCCGTGGAAAGTCATCAGAGCCGCCCCCGCCAGAGCCCGAACAATGCGGGGAGCCCACCCCGGCGGAAGCCCGGCTCTGCGCTAGAATCATCCTTGAAACAGAGGCCTCACTTATTCCGGGGAGGCCACCACAACAGACAGCGCGTCTCCCTAGACCTGTCAGTCCCCCCAGGGGTCGGCACGGCTTTCACTGGGCGTCTCGTCTCGGACGCTCCCCGCGCGTTTTCTCCCAGAGCCAATTCCCTGTCCCGAGTCCGCCCTCCGTATCGCGGGGAAGGGTCCTTAGGGTGTTCTACCGCCAACGACTACCAGTTCATCCGAGTTTCATGTTTAATTTCACTCTCGCTGGAAAAGCCTGGCGGCAGAGGGAAGCTCCGCGCGTTTCAGGGCCTCCCACAGAAACGCTGCCGAAGGAACCCCGCTGGCCTTGCGGCTGGCCCTCAGGAACGCCCCCCAGCGGGCTGGGTCTGAAAGAATGCGGAGTTCTAAACTCCAGGCGGCTCCCGAGCATGCGCAGTAGCGCCGCCCCGCCCGTCCGCTTCGCGAGCGATTAACTTATGTTTTGAACCACTCCACATAAATCACAACAGAAACGCCACCTCCAGCCCACGGCGGAACACTCGGGGGACCTCCCAACCAGGGACTCAAAAGTTAACTTCAAAAGGGACTTCACATTCTTTGACCTTTCGGGGTGTTGTGTGTGCTTTCTTCCCCCGCCGGCCTCCCCCCTCCGGTGTATTTTGTTTTTAAACCAAACTGACGGCAAGTTTTAGTTGTAAAGCTTCCAGAACGCTTCGTGGAAACAATGACAGCCTTGCTCTTTGCACTTACAACCAAGCCTGCTTGTCACATTTGGACACATTTTGACTGCATGCCGCTTGAAGCTGCTGGCCCTGGGTCCTAACTCTAACTCCTGCCCCAAAATTCATCGTGGGAAAACTTTTAGAGACTGGGAATTTGTAAAAGTCTGGCTTTCCAGAGATGCTTACACCAGAGGGCGATGAGGGGGTCCAGAATCGCATTCTTTGGATCGTAAAAACACCACATCCCTAAAGAACACTGCTAGGGCCCGGCTGGGAGTAGGGGGGCGGCGGGGGCGGGGGAGTGGAACTTTCAGACAAAGGCGCGGCGGTCCAGCGGCCCCGGCCGCCTCGGGTCCGGATCGGGAAAAACGAGGTGGTGGGTCCTCCCTACTCGGACCCCATATCCCCAGCACGCGAGAAAGAGCGAGAAGCCACGCGGCGGCTGGGCCGAGCGTGGGGTGTCGGCGGAGACAATGAAACTTGCAGGCGCACAAACAAGGCACTGAGCGTGTTTCTTGACAACGTGCCAACAGCGTGGAGAGGCTCGCCCCACAACAGCCCCTCGTGTTGTGTCTAGCAGGAAAACAGCCGCTGCCGTTTCAGACGCTGCCTCAACAAAGAGCACGGCCGCCGCTCCAGCATGAGAGCCCCTGGGCGGAAAAGTCCACCAAGTGGCTCCGCGCGGCGCGGCCCGGCCAGCACGTTTCCCCGGACTCGCGTCTCCCGGTGCGCGCAGCCCGCGGCCGCCTTACCTTTCTTGCCTTTCATTCTGGATCTCCCCTCCCAGCGCGAGGCAAGGCTGGGGTCTGGAGGGTCCAGGAACGGTAACACAGGGGACAAGCGAACGTCTCCTTCACAGCCGACTCTCCCGTAACTTGTAGGACGTGCTCCAGCCGTTATTGCTAAACAGGGCGCTCTGATCCCAGGCGTCCGCTCCTTGGGTGGAATTCAAGTGACACTTGGGCTTCCTCCCGCCGGGATCTTCTGGCAGCCGGCCGGGGGCTCTCCCTCGCCCAACTCTCTCCCCTCCCCTCTCCGCTCCTTTGTTCCCTGCTCCTGCTCGGCGCACCTCGGCGCTGTCAGAGTGAGAGAGGCGAGGAGGGAAGGTACAGGAGGTCCTGCCTCCGCCCCCAGCCGCCCGCCCCGTCCCCCTCCCGCCCCGCCGCTCCTCCGCCCCTCCCCCGCACCTTCCAGCCAGGAGGACTGGACCGAGCGCAGCGGCCGCTGTCACTCGTCCCTCGGGGGCGGCGGCGCGGACGCGGGGGGTGGCCGGGTTCAGAAACGCGATCCTTTCCGCTTGCCGCGCACTGACCGCCCGCATCCCTCGCCCGCCGGTGGGGGAACCAGCCGAGCGCCCCGGGTTTCTCCCTTGGGCCTTTCTTCCCGGGGCCGGCGAGGGTGCGTTTGGTTAGTAAACTGCAACAGATGGAAAAAAGGACACCTCCCTTCTTCCCTCCTCCACCCCAGGGAAGAAAAGCCTCCCCGTCTCGTTTTTGACAGCTGCCCCGAACTCCACTGTCCCTGCTCTAGCCGCACAGGACAGCCGCCTCTGATTCAAGGGGCGGGGCACAGGAGGAAAAGTATTCGAGACAAGAACCAACTTCTTCCAGAATGCGCGGCTGCCATTGACACGCGGGCGCGGCGCGGCGCACCCTTCTCCTCCCGGGGCTCTTCCTCCAGCAGCAACAGTGGGAGGTCGGCGTGGGTGGTGGTGGGGAATGATGAGACACAGCCTCAGCGAACGTCTGTTCCCCCGGGCTAAAGCTGCGAGTTCCGGACTGGATTGCAAGGCAGTTTCGAAATCTGACACGTTGCGGACAGACACTTGTCATGCTCACATGCTCTTTAAACGTCTCTGCCTGGTGGGGACGGCAGGGCGCGCACCCGCTTCGCCAAGACTCCGCCTGACACCCCGAGTCGCCGGACCCCGGCAACGGCCACTTTTATAGCTAAGAGGTGACCACGCTGTGGCTGCTCATCTGTTTCGGTCAACAGTGTCTGCTTTTAGGACTGGAACCCTCGTAGGGGATCCCTCCTCCCCTCCGGTATTTCAAACAGAAACTAGCCATTAAGTAAACACCCGTTCCTGTTGACTTATTTTGGTCCACATTAGGAGGGATCCAACAGGAGTTTCTTGATGAAATTGCCCTTTCAAAGACCAGATGCTGTTTGGCTGACCTTAAAGAAACGCATGCCCCCTCCTCTGGTTCTAGTTTTCGCGTGGTTACGTCCTGTTGTTTTGAAGCAAACGAACTGTCACATGCCACACAATGAGACTTCCCCCATCACTTTAAAAAAAAGAAAGTAAAACCCCAAACAAATAAGCCCAGCAGAGACAGCGCCCGGGTCTGCCTCCAGCCTGGGCTCTGTGCTGTTTTTGTTCGGTAACCTCGGTAGAGATCCCGGCAGAAGAAACTCTGTGGAAATAAGATTAAACCCGAGGAGTACTAAGACGGCCAAGGGATAACTAACTCCACTTTGGAGCGTCTGTTTTAGGATTATGCCGAAAATTAGAGCCAGGCTGCCACCCTCCCTCAAAAAAGAAAAAAAAAAAAAAAAAAAGACACCCCCGCTCCGAGAGTGCGTGGAGGCCAGAGTTTAAAAAGCCTGGGTGGTTTTTCCAATTACAGGACTTAAAATGAATCAACAGGGGAAAAAAGCGTCTCTCTAAGAAGGCAGCAACCTTACGATTTTTTTCTTCTGTGGTTTGCTGACTGCTCGGCACAGAAGAGAACACACATCTAAAACGGCTCGGGGGGAACGTGGTCCTGGGGAGAAGCCACCCGCCCGGACGCTGCCCTGCAACTGCCGGGAGCACAGTTCCTTCCCGGACCTGGCTGCAGATGAATCAGCTGCTGCGCCCGGTGCGGGACAGATGTGGCGCAGGGAGGGAGCCAGCGTCCCCGCCGCCCGTTAGAGGGCCGCCTAGCTATTTCATTTGAAGGTTTGTTTGTGGCTGGGATTGGTGGCTCATATCCGCTGGGGAGCCGGGAGCGGAGGGAGGAGAGACGCAGGGAGGAGGAGCCGGAGGGCGGGCGACGCTAAGACTCCGCGGCCTGAGTGGCAGGAGCCTCGTCTGGAACCGGGCGGTTACTGGGGAGACGCTTTGTTTGCTAACTTCGAAAGCGGCTTCGGCTGCCTCGGCCGCTTTCGAAGCCACTCCACAAAACACGCCTTCGGTCGGTTTAACCCTGCCTCCCTCCCCCGCCCGCTTTGGGCAGCTCGAGAGAAAACTGTTTCCCTCTTCCCCGTGGTTCTCCTTGGCCACGCGGTGGCTCTCATTATGTACACAAAGGTAGCTTTGCTTTCGTCCAAGTGGACTTGGCTAATAATGACTGCGATTCTCAGGCAACCGAGATGGAAACCGAGAATTGCAGAGGGTTTATAGCTTGAAAACAAACTTTCCCGGGGACGGGGGGAGGAGCGGAGACAATTAAAAGCCTCTTTCAAATTATGGGGAGGAAAAAACGGAGATGTGAACTCACCTTGGCTAGAAGTCAGGCTTGATCGGGCCAATGCACACCTTTTGCCCGAGCAAATCATATCGAAACAGTTATTAAAGCTGGCGAGGCACTCCAAAGAGAAACACTGGCACAATTCTGTGATGTAGCAAAAGCTCATAGCCCACCCGCCCCCGTAGATGCACCCCCACTGCCTCCCATCCCCCAACACTGATCCCAAACTTGTTGGGAGTTTTGAATTCTTGGTGCATTCTGGGAAGAAAGTGCTTCGGGTCAGTGCAACATAACAAAGAAAACAGCCTAAAAAAGTGGGATTCAGATACCAGCAATTGCTTAGGGTATTTGTTGACTCGTTTTTCTCGAGGTGGAAAAGCAAGTTTCAGTTCTAGCTCTGTTAGTCCCTTCCAGTCTCAGGGCCTTGCTATAAAAACGGATTCAATGACTTTTAAGATTCTTTCCAGTGTTTTTTTTAAAAAAAGGATATGGATTCAAATTTGCTACATATTCTTTGCTGATTCATATGAATGTTAGTTGAATTCGGAAATTGCTTGAGTAAAATTGAGGCGTTGCTTGGTGCTGGTGGAGGCTGCTGATAAACGTTTTTCACCATTATTTTTTTTCTTTCCAGACACACGTAGTTCCTTTTGGTGTCTTATCTTCTAAAGTTGCCTCAAGGCCAAACAAAGAAAGTTATTAAAAAGTTAAGTTACTTTTCACAGCCTGCAAACCCTTCAAAGGCAAGAACTCAAATAGAAACTTGGAAGGCAGATAAGCCAGAAAAGTGTACTAATAAATGCACTTAATATGATTATTTTTTGATGCCAGGTCCACCAAGTGAAGATTGGAGGATGTGTTTGTTTCTTCTACTCAACAACCATTGATGAAGCATGATTTCCATCAAGGACTGTGTTCTAGGTGGAGAAAGGGTGACTCACCCAGTCCATTGGATCTCTTTTACTTCCAGTCTCTGGAAGGCAGTATCTTTATAAAATATGCAGACAGCCAGGCTCTAAACACTGGACAAGAGGTCTGTAATCATCCAGTCACATCTCAGGTCAGAGGGTCTTGGACTGCTTAAGAAAGAGCTGACCATTGTCTTAAGAGCCTGGGGCTGGCTTAGAGCCATCTCGAGGTGATTTTATCAACCCCATCAGGATAATTCTCCTCGTCTTCCTTGCATGAATAATGTAACTGGTGCTACTACTTTTGTTTTTAGTCACTTTTCCTAGCCTGCACTTCCCTTCCCAGCCACCTTTCTCCTCTGTAGCCAAGTCATCACTTCTCTTTACCTAAATGAGTTTAAAGGCTGAGTGCTGTGGTTCACGCCTGTCATTCCAGCACTTTGGGAGGCTGAGGTGGGTGGATCACCAGAGGTCAGGAATTTGAGACCAGCCTGACCAATATGATGAAACTCCATCTCTACTAAAAATACAAAAAGTAGCTGGGCGTGGTGGTGTGCGACTGTAGTCGCAGCTACTTAGGAGGCTGAGACAGGAGGGTTCTTTGAACTTGGGAGACTGAGGTTGCAGTAAGCTGAGATCGTGCCATTGTACTCCAGCCTGGGTGACAGAGCAAGACTGTCTCAAAAACAAAAATAAAAACAAAAAAAAGGAAAGATAATTCCTTTAGCACAGGCTTCATTCTCCTTATTCTCAACATCTTGTGTCTACATTATTCTTTATAGTTTATGAAACACTTATTTAATCTCATTTCATGCCCAAACTAGTGATGTTAGTTATTTCTTTTAAAAGTCAGGATCACTTAACACATCCAAATACAACAAAGTTAAAAGGCATAAAACTGGGTACCAAACATAAATTATCTAAGTATAAATCAAGTGGTTTCTGGGAAATCCTGTCATTTCAGAAGGTCAGATGGATGTGGAGGGCAGAAACTGACCTCAGAGTATGCCAGGGACACCAGGGCCTCCTGAACACTGTGGGGGGTTGTGCTCTGAAACCTGCCTCCACTTCGACAATAAGCTCTCTTCCGGTCTGTCTACTTCTTTAAATTGCTTTTCTTCTCATTTTTTAACTACAAGAAAAGTTCTCAAAAATTCAAGCAAGAAAGAATATACTAAGTGAGACATGGCCGACCTGGTAACTGCCCCCTTCCATTCTTCATTTAGGTATTTGTATATTATGCACAGATGTAATGGGTTTTCCACTGTTATTTGTTCCCAAGTCCCTTCTGCCCGGGATGTTCCTTCACCGCTTGTTGCTTGTCTGACAGTTTCTCACCAGTCAAGGCTAGGCCTAAATGTTACTTCTTAGAGGAGTCTTCGCTGATCACCTGACCTAAATTAGGTAGCCCCACTGCCATCGTGTAGCTCAGGGGTTCTCAATCATAGCCCTATTGACATTTGGGGCTGGGTCATTCTTTCTTGTGGGGCTGTCCTGAGCATTGTAGGATATTTAGCAACATCCCTGGACACTAATCAGTGTGTGCCAGTAGCATCCTTCCCCCAAGTTGTGACAAACACAGATGTCTCCACATGTTGGCAGATGTTCCATGGGGATAGAAATGGGGGAGGGGGATCACCCCTGGTTCAGAACCACAAATCTAGCTCCATCCTTTATTTCTTCCATAACATCACAGTTTTCAATTATTTTGCTTATTTGACTGGTGGCTTGGTTTTTTCCCTCTGACCTCTCACTCAAATCTATGTTCATTATTAAATCTTTTTCAAATTTGTTTTTTTTTTCATTTAAAAAAAATTTTCATTATTAAATCTTTATGCACTTAAGTGAACCGAGATCACACCACTGCACTCAAGCCTGGGTGACAGAGCGAGACTCTGTCTCGAAAACAAAAACAAACAAAACCTTTATGCACTTAACACAGTGCCTAACACATCATAGGTACCCGATATTTATCAAATGAATAATGCATGAAAGTGAGACTATATGGGAGCTAAATGATAAGAACTTATGAACACAAAGAAGGAAACAGCAGACACTGGGGTTTACTTGAGTGGGGAGGGTGGGAGGAGGGAGAGGAGGAGAAATTTTGGGTACTGGACTTAACATCTGGATGATGAAATAATACGTACAACAAACCCTGTGACATGTTTTCTTATGTAACAAGCCTTCACATGTACCACCAAATGTAAATTCTCAGTTAAGAAACATTTTTTTAAAGACACTTAAAAAAAAATAAAAATAAATTTAAAAAGGGGGCTGGGCGCAGTGGCTCACGCCTGTAATCCCAGCACTTTGGGAGGCCGAGGCGGGCGGATCACGAGGTCAGGAGATCGAGACCATCCTAGCTAACACGGTGAAACCCCGTCTCTACTAAAAATACAAAAAATTAGCCAGGCGTGGTGGTGGGCGCCTGTAGTCCCAGCTACTGGGGAGGCTGAGGCAAGAGAATGGCATGAACCCAGGAGGCGGAGCTTGCAGTGAGCTGAGATCACGCCACTGCACTCCAGCCTGGGCGACACAGCGAGACTCTGTCTCAAAAAAAAAAAAAAAAAGTACTTATTATTATTATTTTCATATTATATAGGCTGGGCTTGGTGGTATACACCTGTAGTGCATAGAGTTAGAGCCTGCAAAGCCTGGAAATTTAAGGCTGCAGTGAGCTATATTGCACGACTGTTCTCCAGTCTGGGAGACAGAGCGAAACCCCATCTGAAAAACAAACAAACAAAAAAACCCGTATTATTATCCCCATCTTACAGATGAAGAAGTTGAAGTCTGTGGGACTTAATTAATTTATCCTGCCAGTATAACCCGTGGACCAATAATCTAAACAGTACTAATATTCTGCCATTTGCTTTTTCATTTATTTTCTTAGTAATGAGCATTTAATTGTTTCCAATGTGTAACTCAGCACAAAGAGATAGTGCAATTACATTTGAAATATTTAACAATTGATAGAATATGCGCATCAACCAATTAGAAGAGCCCCTTCTGATTGTGTACTGGGGCATACTGATAATGAACCAGCTGGGCCCAGCAGAATGTTAGTTTGTATGCAGATCTTTTGGGGCTTCTGTAAGCGTATCTGTATGAGTCTCTGGGAGGTGGAATAGTTGCATCAAAATGTGTTTCATTCAGAATTTTGACAGATATTGCCAAACTGCCTCCAAATGATCTTCCCTATTTAAAATCTCACCAAAGTTATGTGAGATCTCTTTCTGTGTGCCCTCACTAACACTGAATATTATTAATCAATTTCCTATTTGTCTATCTTCCAGGTAAGCAAATGGAACATAATGTTTTTATTGTTCACATTTCTTTGAGAGGGTGAGCCCATTTTTGTGTAGGTATTAGTCATTTTTATTTCTTCTTCTTGCTTATTCATAACATTAGTTTTTAAAGACTTTTTATTTCTTTAATAAAAGTAGAGATGCAGTCTCACTATATTGCCCAGGCTGGTCTTGAACTCCTTGGCTTCAAGGAATCCTCCCACCTCAGTCTCCCAAAGTGCTTGGATTACAAGTTGAGCCACTGCACAATCCTGTTCGTAACTTTTGCCAAATTTTCTATTGTATTGGTTTTTTTTGTGTCTGTTCTTTTTTCTTTTCTTTTTAAAATGATAAGAGACAGCCTGTTTTTGTACTAGCTTAAAAGCTCATCTGACAAAGAGCAAAAAGCAGTGAACTAATATTATGAATGCAAGAAGGCAATGTGTCCCCATTTGTTTTAAAAAATCTTTGTTTGGACTAAGTACTATATTTATAAATACAAATGTATAATAAAAGACCTTCAGAATACTGCACCAGTTTTTAACTTATTCCTTTTCTTTCCATTAAAGGGTTAATTCATCCATGTTTCCATTTATCACAGTTACTTCTTCCCAAAGCTCTGGCATAGCCATTTATAATAGCAATAAAATGATGAAACATCTAGGAATAAAACTGACAAGAAATTTGTGCAAGTTTTATGAAGAAAACTTGAAAACCCCACTGAAAGACATACAGGAAGACAAGTAAAATAAAAGACAACTTATTCTTTCTAGCCAGATCCAATAGTGAAAGTTATGTGAAGATGTTTATTCTCCCCAAATCAATCTTTAAATTCAAAGTAATTTTCATTAAAATACCAACAGGGCTTTCTTTTTCTTTTTAATTGATGAAACAATGGCACAGTTCATTGAAATTAAAACCTCACAGCAGCTGGGGAAATTCTGAAAGAGAAGCGCTCGTGTAGGGGGAGAGCTGGCTGGGGAAGCCTTCCAAAATTTAAAGCATATTTTGAAGTTTATAATTTAAATGTAAAAGTTTTATGCTGGAGAAATAATAAAGAGGAAACAATAAGGAGACAGATTAGAATATAATGGGGATTTAGATTTTGGCAAAGGTGGCTATTCTTTTTTTTTTTTTTTTTTTTTTTTTTTTGAGACGGAGTCTCGCCCTGTGGCCCAGGCTGGAGTGCAGTGGCCCGATCTCAGCTCACTGCAAGCTCCGCCTCCCGGGTTCCCGCCATTCTCCTGCCTCAGCCTCCCGAGTAGCTGGGACTACAGGCGCCCTCAACCTCGCCCGGCTAGTTTTTTGTATTTTTAGTAGAGACGGGGTTTCACCGAGTTAGCCAGGATGGTCTCGATCTCCTGACCTCGTGATCCGCCCGTCTCGGCCTCCCAAAGTGCTGAGATTACAGGCGTGAGCCACCGCGCCCGGCCAAAGGTGGCTTTTCATATCAGGGATAAATTGAGTTGGGATAATTGACTACCTTTGGTTAAAAAAAATAAAACTAACTCTTCATTTCTTTTTTTTGAGACGAAGTCTCGCTCTGTCGCTCAGGCTGGAGTGCAGTGGCCGGATCTCAGCTCACTGCAAGCTCCGCCTCCCGGGTTCACGCCATTCTCCTGCCTCAGCCTCCGGAGTAGCTGGGACTACGGGCGCCCGCCACCTCGTCCGGCTAGCTTTGTGTATTTTTTTTTTTTAGTACAGACGGGGTTTCACCGGGTTAGCCAGGATGGTCTCGATTACCTGACCTCATAATCCACCCATCTCGGCCTCCCAAAGTCCTGGAATTACAGGCTTGAGCCACAGCGCCCGGCCGGCCCTAACTCTTCATTTCACTCGCTTAACGTAAGTACAATTCATCTGAATGAAAGATTGAAATGTAAAAGTAATTTAAAATGCACCTATGTATATTCTAGAATAGTGGTTCTCAAAGCAGGGTGTGTGTGTGTGGCAATTTTCCCTTCCAGTGAACATTTGACAATGTCTGGAGACGGTGACTGCAATTGGAGAGGAGGTGTTGCTGCTGGCATCTAGTGGATAGAGGCCAGGGATGCTGCTCAACATTCTACCACACACACCACAGCCCCTACAACAAGAATTCTCCTGTTCAAAATGTCAGTAGAGCCAAGGGTGAAACACAGGCTTCTAGAAGAAAGCATGAGTCAATATATGATCTTGGAGTGGAGAAGGCCTTTCTAATCAGAGCACAAAATCAAGAAATGATAAGAGATAAAAATGTTTATAAGTATTTTGTTTCTTAGAATTTATGTTTAAGGAAAAATTGTATAAAATTTTCAAAAGCTAAGAAACTTGGAAAAATAGTTGTAGCACATGTCAGGCACAAGCCCAATTGACTTAATTCATGAAGGGTTTATACAAACCACAGGAAAGAAAAACTCTGTGTTTAGAAAGTTGGACAGCCTGTAGATTCGTATTTTACCTAAAAACGAATCCAGATAACCAAAAAACATGGTGCGGGGGTCGGAGGCGGGGACATGAAAACTGTTTTGCTGTCAATGCAACAATAAAGTAAATCAGATTGAATTGATATGGAAAGATTATTAATAGATGTTAAGTTGTTTTATTTAAAAGCAAGGTATAGAGCTCTACAATATTATCCCTTTCGCAACAAACTTTTGTATGCCTGTATTTTTCTGGAATTATAAGTGTAGAAAGAGAAACAGTTACTACCTTTGGGTGATATAAGGTTGGAGAGGAAGACACCAGCCCATTCTTAGACTGACTCGGGGAGCCTACATGGTCATTTTTAACGACTAAATAGCAGTCTGTTGAAACTATGGATACAATTTATGTACTAGTGCCCAATTATTGGACATTTAGGTTTGGTTCTCATTTGTGGTAAAGGAGATTTTCACAAATCTTGTATGAAAAACTGAGCAGGGATCTGAAATGGGACACAGTTGTATTTAGAGTGGGGAAGGCCTTTCTAATTGGGGTAGAAAGGGGTAAGTTGAAGTCTGTCTCTGGAGTCCCAGAGCCATTGGTGGTTAATCATTAGCAAATGTGAATAACCCCTAATGACACTCTGGGAGCCAATTATTCATTGTCTTTTACAAGAAATAAGAACAAATACTGTCAAACCATTTGCCAATCCAAATGGCTTTGGATTTGGATGACCAAATCCGCAAAACTGGAAATGTTAATCCTGATGCAGGTAATCTTTTTTTTTTTTTTTTTTTTTTTTTTTGAGAAAGAGTCTTGCTCTGTCACCCAGGCTGGAGTGCGGTGGTGTTATATCGGCTCACTTGCAACCTCTGCCTCCCAGGTTCAAACGATTCTCCTGCCTCAGCCTCCCAAGTAGCTAGGAATACAGGCATGCACCACCATGCCTGGCTAATTTTTGTATTTTTAGTAGACACCGGGTTTTGCCATGTTGACCAGGCTGGTCTCGAACTTCTGACCTCAAGTGATCTGTTCTCCTCGGCCTTCCAAAGTGCGGGACTACAGACCTGAGCCACCACGCCTGGCCGCAGGTAATTCTTATAGAAGATTTGGCCAACCATTACAACATGGTAAAATAGGGCAAGATGCTTTTTTTCCCAAATGAACTTTATGCTATCAATGTATGGATGATGTCAGCACATCCCTTGAAAGACAGGAAACATTTAAGTAAAAGCTTTCCAATCTAGTGGCGTATTTATAAATGAGGGCAATCTATTATCTCCCAAAGTGTTTATCATGTTGCCAGAGAAAGTCAGGCAAAAGCCAATACAATTGTTCCATATGGCCCGGCGCGGTGGCTCACGCCTGTAATCCCAGCAATTTGGGAGGCCAAGGTGGGTGTATCACGAGGTCAGGAGATCAAGACCATCCTGGCTAACGCGGTGAAATCCCGTCTCTACTAAAAATACAAAAATTAGCTGGATGTGGTGGTGGCGAGCACCTGTAGTCCCAGCTACTCCGGAGGCTGAGGCAGGAGAATAGCGTCAACCCGGGAGGCGGAGCTTGCAGTGGGCCGAGATCACATCACTGCACTCCAACCTGGGTGACAGAGCAAGACTCTGTCTCAAAAAAAAAAAAAAAAAAAAGTTCTTCCATACTACCTTAGAAGGGAGGAAAACTTACTCATTTCCAAGTGATTTGCATAAACTTTATGTTTAAAACTTAAGGCTGAGTACAGTGGCTTATACCTGTAATCCCAGTACTTTGGGAGGCCAGAGGTCAAGAGTTTGAGACCAGCCTGGGCAACATTGCAAGACTCCAATCTCTATAAAAACTAAAAATTAGCTGGGCATAGTGGCACACGCCTGTAGTTCCTGCAACTTGCGAGGCTGAGGCAGGAGGATTGCTTCACTCCAAGAGTTCGAGGCTACAGTGAGCGGAGATCACACCACTGCACTCCAGCCTGGGTAATAGAGCAAGACCCTGTATCAAAAAAAAAAAAAAAGATAAATAAATGAAATATTTTTTAAAGCCTTAGATATTTTTTATTTTATTTTTGCAACCCTATTTGGAAGCTTTCCTTAGCAACATGTGTTTTACAGAGTAGTTTAGTAGAGCTCCTCTTCAAGGGTGAAATACATGTCTAAATCAGTACTTTTTTTTTTTTTTGAGACAGGGTCTTCCTCTGTTCCCCAGGCTGGAGTGCAGTGGTGTGATCTTGGCTCACTGCAACCTCTGCCTTCCCGGCCCAGGTGATTCTCTCACCTCAGCTTCCCTAACAGCTGGGACTGAAGGTGCCCACCACAATGCCTGGCTGATTTTTATTATTTTTTTTAAAGCCGGGTTTCACTACATTGCCCAGTCTGGTCTTGAACTCCTGGGCTCAATCGATCCGCCCACCTCAGCTTCCCCAAGTGCTGGGATTACAGACATGAGCTGTCACGCCCGGCCCAGTTCATATTTTTCTTTCTCCTTTCCCTGAGAGAGGCAACAATTCACACATGTCTACTAGTCCTGAATAAATTTTATTAAAAAAAAAATCTTTAGGGCTGGGCGCCATGGCTCATGCCTGTAATCCCAGCACTTTGGGAGGCTGAGGTGGGCAGATCACCTGAGGTTGGGAGTTCAAGACCAGTCTTACCAAAATGGAGAAATCCTGTCTCTACTAAAAATACAAAATTAGCCAGGCATGGTGGCGCATGCCTGTAATCCCAGCTACTCGGGTGCTGAGGCAGGAGAATTGCTTGAACCCGGGAGGTGGAGGTTGCGGAGAGCCGAGATCTGCCACTGCACTCCAGCCTGGGCGATAGACCAAGACTCCGTCTCAGAGAAAAAAAAAAAAAAAAAATTAAAATAGCGAGGTGACTTCAGAAACAAGGACTCTGTTGTGTCCACAGTGTTTTTGTTTGTTTTGCTTTTTAAACTTTTGATTATGGAAAATTTTAAATATATCCAACAGTGAGGAGATCCTAGTGTAATAAATCTCCACAGAACCATCACTCAGCTTCAACAATGACCCCTCTGGTGTTGCCTTCTCCCTTACACACTTCCTCTTCACCTATACTACTTTAAAGCAAATTCCAGACATCATACGTCTTCTGGATAAGCTCTCATAGTGAATGATCTGGCTTTCCTGATCAGTAACTCCTTATTCTTCAGTCTAAATGACTTGTTTACTAATGGGGCCAAGTAGTCCCAGAATTATGCTCTATTGTCTTTTTCTTTCTAGCTATGTATATTCCTTTTTTTTTTTTTTCTTTTTTTTTTTGAGACGGAGTCTCGCTCTGTCACCCAGGCTGGAGTGCCGTGGCCGGATCTCAGCTCACTGCAAGCTCCCCCTCCCGGGTTTACGCCATTCTCCTGCCTCAGCCTCCCGAGTAGCTGGGACTACAGGCGCCCGCCACCTCGCCCAGCTAGTTTTTTGTATTTTTTAGTAGAGACGGGGTTTCACTGTATTAGCCAGGATGGTCTCGATCTCCTGACCTCGTGATCCACCCGTCTCGGCCTCCCAAAGTGCTGGGATTACAGGCTTGAGCCACCGCGCCCGGCGATATGTATATTCCTATGTTTATACAATTTCTTCTTGCCAGAAAGAACAATTCCATTGTCTCTTCAGATGGAACTTTAATGCTTTTGGTTCTACTAGCTTATTTCAGACCAATGACAGAGGGAAAACTTCTCTTTTGGACAGCTCTACTCTCAAATATTTATTTCCACTTCTGTTTGCACTGGTCAGACTACATGTCTTGATTTTTTTGGTTCAGGAAACATGTTCACCAAATCAGTATCTCACTTTGAGATCTCCAGGAAGATTGTTTTACTTTATTGACTAGACAAAATTAATTTTTAGAAAAAATAATGGCTAATGATTTCCTTCACGTGTGTGTGTGTGTGTGTATGAAATGATGGGAATGGAAGATGGGGGAATGAAGTCTGGAACGATTTGATACATCCAACATGGAGCTGTTTTTAGCCAGCACATCCAGATGGTGACATAGAAACACAAACAGCCACATTACAAAGTTTTAAAAACGTAAGATTCTGACCTTTAGGTTTGAAAAAAGTAGGACAATTTCAGGTAACTCATCTGAATGCTTGTCTCCCTCCCTCCCCTCCTCTCTCTTCTCCCATCTCTCATAACTCTCACACACAGGACCCCTCAATGGAAGTCACACATCTGTAACTTGTGACTAAATATTTTTTGCTTCACAAGAATCCCATTTGGTTTTAAAAACTAAACCAACTTTTTCAAAAGCAAGGTCTAGATTGCTTGACTTAGGTTCACTTTGCTTTCAACTAATAAAATGATATATTGATTCTATCAGCTTCTTTATGGAAAAAAAATACAACAACCACCTACACTAACTTCTATTTAATTAGTCACTTGTCACTTTTTTTTTTTTTTGAGATGGAGTTTCACTCTTGTCGCCCGGGCTGGAGTGCAATGGCGTGATCTTGGCTCACTGCAACCTCCGCCTCCTGGGTTCAAGCGGTTCTCCTACCTCAGTCTCCCAGGTGGCTGGGATTACAAGCGTGCACCACCACACCTGGCTAATTTTTGTATTTTTAGTAGAGATGGGGTTTCACCATGTGGGCCAGGCTGGTCTCGAACTCCTGGCCTCAAGTGATCTGCCCACCTTGGCCTGGGATTACAGGCGTGAGCCACCGTGCCTGGCCACTTGTCACTTCTTGTCTGATCACAAAGTGCATTTTCCAAAGGGATTAGTGATTCTTTTTTTTTTTTTTTTTTGAGTCTTGCTCTGTCGCCCGGGCTGGAGTGCTGTGGCCGGATCTCAGCTCACTGCAAGCTCCGCCTCCCGGGTTTACGCCATTCTCCTGCCTCAGCCTCCCAAGTAGCTGGGACTACAGGCGCCCGCCACCTCGCCCGGCTAGTTTTTTGTATTTTTAGTAGAGACGGGGTTTCACCGTGTTAGCCAGGATGGTCTTGATCTCCTGACCTCGTGATCCGCCCGTCTCGGCCTCCCAAAGTGCTGGGATTACAGGCTTCAGCCACCGCGCCCGGCCGGATTAGTGATTCTATAACCATATGCGCTTTGCCTTCTGTCATCATTTTGCTGAGTTTCCAAGAAGCATTTCTTTGAACCACCACTCCCAGCCAGAAATACAAGCCCTTCCGTGTAGCTTTGAAATACAATTAACAAATAACCTGTTTTTCACACTAAAATTACTGTTTAGAAAAAAGCTTTCTTTCTAATATAGCTTCAATATACACTTTCTGGTTCCATTTCTCCCTCAACCACTCCCAAAATATATCACTTATTATTTTGCAAATGGTAATCACTGAAAATGCAAAATAAATTTAAGTCCAGGAAAAAAATAACATAAATTATGTATTGTTGGACTTCAAGATAGGTAAAGATTTAATTAATTTACTGCTAGGAAAAAATCCTTATCTAGTAACAGGTGGCTTAAGCTAGAAACAAGAAAACATATACTGGAATGGGACGTTTATACTCATTCCTCTTGGATCATTTTCAGGATAAGAATGCAGATCCCCCATGCTCGCACACCTCCACACACAGAGAAGTCATGCCAACTGTCGACTGTTTTTGAGAAATAAATTGAGAAGGTTTGGAGGATGTGCAAAAAGAGCTGATACTCTTTTTCCTGGATAAATAAAATTAAGGGTTTATTTTATTTTATTATTATTATTTTTTTGAGATGGAGTCTCGCACTGTCACCCAGGCTGGAGTGCAGTGGCACGATCTCAGCTCACCGAAACGTCCACCTCCCAAGTTGAAGTGATTCTCCTGCCTCAGCCTCCTGAGTGGCTGGGATTACAGGCATGAGCCACCAGGCCTGGCTAATTTTTGTATTTTTAGTAGAGATGGAGTTTCACCATGTTGGCCAGGCTGGTCTTTAACTCCTAACCTGGAGTGATCCACCCACCTCGGCCTCCCAGAGTGCTGGAATTACAGGTGTCAACCACCACGCCCAGCCCACTTTTTTGAGCCTCCCTTTCTCTCCCAGGCTGGTGTGCAGTGGCACGATCTTGGCTCACTGGAACCTCCATTCCCCGGGTTCAAGAGATTCTCCTGCCTCAGCCTCCTGAGTAGCTGGGACTACAGGAGTGCGACACCACGCCCGGCTAATTTTTGTATTTTTAGTACACATGGGCTTTCACCACATTGGCCAGGCTGGTCTCGAACTCCTGACCTCAGGTGATCCACCTGCTTCGGCCTCCCAAAGTGCTGGAATTGCAGGCATGAGCCACCATGCCAGGCTGCATTCAGGGCTTCTTTTATTTAACCTGGTGGCCTCGGGATTTACCCTCTCACCTACACCCACTCCAGACATTATTCGAATGTTCATAGAAACAAAGCAAAACACAAATTAAAATTGTGTGCCTCTCTTCTGGGCTTCAGCTTCATCTGTTGTATACAGTTTGACTATTTGTCACCCAAAATGTAAATAATGCTTATGTCCAAGTTGTGGGGTTATGACTCCTCACTCTTTTCAGTAAAAGCAATAAAAAGCAATAGGCATTATTTTTTAAGTTAATAAAAAAAGTTGCTGAAATAGTGATATTCTCACTTGACAAATATGGACAAATATTCCTGAGGGCTCACTGTGTATGAAATATTAACCTGGCTGGTGTGAAAAGAAGTAAACAAAGAATAATAGAGGGGCCGGGCGCGGTGGCTCAAGCCTGTAATCCCAGCACTTTGGGAGGCCGAGACGGGCGGATCACGAGGTCAGGAGATCGAGACCATCCTGGCTAACACTGTGAAACCCCGTCTCTACTAAAAAAAAAAAAAAAAAAAATATATACAAAAAACTAGCCGGGTGAGGTGGCGGCGCCTGTAGTCCCAGCTACTTGGGAGGCTGAGGCAGGAGAATGGCGTGAACCCGGGAGGCGGAGCTTTCAGTGAGCTGAGATCTGGCCACTGCACCCCAGCCCGGGCGACAGAGTGAGACTCCGTCTCAAAAAAAAAAAAAAAAAAAGAAGAAGAATAGAGGAATGCGCTCAGGCATTCAGAGGAAGAGAACAAATGAGTAGCTTGGGAACTTCAAAAATTGAAGGAAGGCCAGGCGCACTGGCTCAGCTTGTAATCCCAGAAACTCAGGAGGCGGAGACCGGAGACAGGAAGATTGCTTGAGCCCAGGAGTACGAGGCTGCTGTGAACTATGATCATGCCACTGCACTCCAGCCTGGGTGACAGAGTGAGACCTTGTCCCTAAATATATATACATATATATTGAGTCCTCCTTTATCCCAACCTTACCAACTAGTTTGGGGAAAAGGAGGCCTTTTATTCACGGGTAGGGAGAAAGCAACTCATCAACACATATGCCAAGTTTTGAAAATGAGTACACTCTGTGGCCCAGCAATGACTGGGGATTTATTCTAAAGTCTGGGAGTCTAACTTGACAGCTACAGAAGGAATAGCAAAAGGGAAATCTCAAAAGATACACTGAGGTCAAGTTACTAGATTGAGATGGGATCAGTGCCTTATTCTACAAGAAATGATGACTATGTGGCAACAGTTGAGGAAGATGAAGTTTGCAATTTTCTCCAGAATCAATCAGAGACAGAGTCTGGTTAACAGGGTTTTAAGGCCAGGCGCAGCGGCTCATGCTTGTAATCCTACCACTTTGGGAGGCCGAGGCGGGCGGATTGCCTGAGCTCAGGAGTTCAAGACCAGCCTGGGCAACAACAGTAAAAACCCATCTCTACTAAAATACAAAATATTAGCCGGGCATGGCAGCATGTGCCTGTAGCTCCAGCTACTCAGCAGACTGAGGCAGGAAGGAGAATCGCTTGAACCCGGGAGGTGGAGGTTGCAGTGAGCCAAGATCACACCACTGCACTGTAGCCTGGGCAACAGAGCGAGATTCCGTCTCAAAAAATAAAAATAAAATAAAATAAAAAATAGGGTTTTAAAAGATTAAAGTCCTGAAATTTCATTGTGCCTTTGAAAATGGAAATGAGTTTTTCACGTGGTACTTTAAGTTTTTAAAAATAAGACAAGATTGTGCCTTGGTATTTGACACTTACAGGCAAATTACTACAGACACTTAAAGCATAAAAGACCCTTTACCATTGCTGAAACTGTAAAAAAGCAATGAGTAACCTTGATGAGAAGTGAACCCGCTTCAGGCCAGGTACACGCCAGAATTAAGACTGTATAAGTCAGCTATTTTACTTGGCTTTATTTTTCCTGTTCACACTGCAGAGGTCAAAGGGTGTGAAAGGGAAGAACCTGCAAAATGCTTGGTTCCTGAGGGTCACGGGTCACCAAGCATGCTGGGGAATCGTTATCGTGAAGTCTTTGCTGTTGTCTAATTACTGCAGTGTTTACCTCCTGAGCCTGCTCATAACTTTCCCTCCTTCCCTCCCTCCCTCCCTCCCTCCTTCCCTCCCTCCCTCCCTCCTTCCCTCCCTCCCTCCCTCCCTCCTTTCCTCCTTCCTTCCTTTCTATGTTTTTTGAGACAGTCTCACTCTGTCACCCAGACTGGAGTACAGTGATGCAATCTCGGCTCACTGCAGCCTGCGCTTCCTGGGTTCAAGAGATTCTCCTGTCTCAGCCTCCTGAGTAGCTGGGATTACAGGCGCATGCCACCACGCCTGGCTAATTTTTTTTTTTTTTTTGAGACGAAGTTTAGCTCTTATTGCACAGGCTGGAGTGCAATGGCATGATCTTGCCTCACCACAACCTCTGTCTCCCGAGTTTAAGCGATTCTCCTGCCTCAGCCTCCCAAGTAGCTGATATTACAGGCATGTACCACCACGCCCGGCTAATTTTGTGTTTTTAGTAGAGACGGGATTTCTACGTGTTGGTCAGGCTGGTCTCGAACTGCTGATCTCAGATGATCTGCCCACCTCGGCCTCCTAAAGTGCTGGGATTACAGGTGTGAGCCACCGCGCCCGGCCCAATGCCCGGCTAATTTTTGTATTTTTAGTAGAGATGTAGTTTCACCATGTTGGCCAGGTTGGTCTCAAACTTCTGACTTCAAGTGCTCCATCTACCTCAGCCTCCCAAAGTGCTGGGATTATAGGCATGAGCCAGCGCACCTGGCCCATAACTATTATTTAAATGGGTTGTTTCTCACTTCAATTGGCAAGATGGTACAAGATCTCTGGTAGGCAAGGAGGCTGTTCTTCAAATGTTTTTATAGAATGAAACTGCATTTTGTAATCAGTTCTGGGGAAGACGTGCTGATATTGTAGTTAAAGTGTCAACGTGGGACTGTCAACCCTCATTTAGTTTTTTTGTATATGTGGTATAATATACGTAACATAAAATATACGATTTTGACCATTTTTAAGTGTGCAGTTCAGTGGCATTAAGTATATTCACTTGGCTGCACAACCATCATGACTATCCATTTTCAGAACTCTTTTCATCTGGCAAAACTGAAACTCTTCAAGGTTACATTGAGCTATTACTACACCAATGCACTCCAGACTGGGTGACGGAGCAAGACCCTGTCTCTAAAAAAAAAAATAACCTCTTTACCCATTAAACACTAGGTCATCGTTCTCCCCTCCCCACAGTCTCTGGTAACTTCTCTTCTGTATTCTAGTTCATTCTAAAATGGAAGCTTTCTGTCTTAACTGCCATGGATTTGACTATTCTAGATTCTTCATAAAAGTAGAATCACAATATTTGTCCTTCTACGTCTGGCTTATTTCACTTAGCGTAATGTCTTCAACCTTCAGCCATGTTGTAGAATATATCAGAATTGTATTACTTTCTCATTTACTTTTGTTTTGTAATTTTTAATCGTAAAGTGATTTTAGCCTTATAGAAAAGTCGTAAGGGCTGGGCGTGGTGGCTCAAGCCTGTAATCCCAGCACTTTGGGAGGCTGAGGCAGGCGGATCACGTGAGGCCAGGAGTTGGAGACCATCCTGGCTAACATGGGGAAATCCCGTCTCTACCAAAAATACAAAAATCAGACCAGCCTAGTGGCACGTGCCTGTAATCCTAGGTTCTTGGGATGTTGAAGCGAAAGGAATGCTTAAGCCCGCGAGGCGGAGGCTGCAGTGAGCTAAGATTGCCCCACTGCACTCAAGCCTGGGCGACAGAGTGAGAATCAGAATCAGTCTCCAAAAAAAAAGAAGGCTGGGCGCGGTGGCTCACTCCAGTAATGCCAGCACTTTGGGAGGCCCAAGCCAGGCGAAACACCTGAAGTTGGGAGTTCGAGACCAGCCTGACTAACATGGAGAAACCCCATCTCTACAAAAAATACAAAATTAGCCGAGCTTGGTGGTGCACACCTGTAATCCCAGGTACTCCGGAGGCTGAGGCAGGAGAACCCGGGAGGCAGAGGTTGTGGTGAGCCGAGATCGCACCATTGCACTCCAGCCTGGGGAACAAGAACGAAACTCCATCTCAAAAAAAAAAAAAAAAGTCTTAAGAACGGTATAAAGAAATCTCATGTGCTCTTCACCATCCAGATCCCCTAGATTTGATCCATTATTTTCCATATAGACAAACACAGGCACACACACTACATATAATCATTTCCCATATATGTCTTTTATTCCTGAATCATTTGAGAGTAAATTGCAGATATGTTGCCCTTTGTGCCCTAAATACTTCAGTGTGTACTTCCTGAGAACAAGGACATTCTCTTATGCATAAGAGAACATATTACAATTATCAAAATTAGGAAATTAACATTGATATAATGCTATTACCTAGTATACTGACCATATTTTTTGTTGTCAAATAATGTCCTTCATAAGAAAGCAAAAATTTTCAGACTAAGATCCAATCTAGGATCACGCATTGTATTGAGTAAGCATATCCTTTTAGTCTCCTTTAATGTGGAATGGTCTGTATTTGTCATTCACGACCTTGGCATTTTTGAGAGTAAAGGCCTCTTATTTTATAGCACATCCCTCACTTTAGCAGTCCTATGTTTCCTCATGATAAGATTGAGGCTGTGCATTTTTGGCAGATATATCACAAAATTGATATTATGCCCTCCTTAGCTTTCTTAGTGCTTTTTTTTTGTTTGTTTTTTTCTTTTTAAGACAGAGTTTTGTTCTGTCGCCAAGTTTGGAGTGCAATGGTGCGATCTTGGCTCATTGCAGTCTCCGCCTCCTGGGTTCAGGTGATTCTCCTGCCTCAGCCTCCCCAGTAGCTAGGACTACAGGTGCGCAACACCATGCCCAGCTAATTTTTGTATTTTTAGTAGAGATGGGGTTTCGCCATGTTGGCTTGGATAGTCTTGATCTCTTGACCTCATGATCTGCCTGCCTTGGCCTCCCAAAGCACTGGGATTACAGGTGTGAGTCACAGCGCCCGGCCCTTAGTACATTTTATTAGGTGGCACATGATTTTAACATGTGCTTGTCTCCTTACTGGTAATGTTAACTTTGATGACTTGGTAAAGGTGGTATCTGCCAGGCCTCTCCTCCTGAAATAATAATAAAGTTATTATATCTCCCTATTTTGAAACAAGGTAGATGTCCTATTCCTCAAACTTTTACCCTTAGTTTTATCATCCATTGGTTCTTCTACATTTGTTGGTTTTCTACTCTATGGAAAAGCTTTTCCTTCTCTATTTGTTTGTTTGCTTATTTGTATCAGTATGGATTTGTGGAGCCCTATTTTATTCATGAGGTTAAAAATCCATTACTATTATTAATTAATTAATTAATTAATTATTTTTTGGAGACAGAGTCTCACTCCTGTCGCCCAGGCTGGAGTGCAACGGCGCGATCTCAGCTCACTCCTGGGTTCAAGCCTCAGCCTCATGAATAGCTGGGATTACCGGCATCCGCCACTACACCCGACTAATTCTTGTATTTTTACTAGAGACGGAGTTTCACCATGTTGGCAAGGCTGGTCTCGAACTCCTGACCTCGGGTTATCCTCCTGCCTCGGCCTCCCAAAGTGCTGGGATTAAAGGTACGAGCCACCACACCCGGCCTCCTATTATTAATTTATTTCAGTGCTCAGATTATCTTGGATTTGGCCAGTGGGAGCTCTCAAATTGGGCACCTTATCCTTTCGACTTGCCTTCATCACTCCTTGAGGGTTTTCTTATTTTCTGGCATAGCAAAATGTTCCAGGTTCATATCGTATTCTCCCTGCCCCAGCCCTGGAATCGGTCATTTCAGATCATACAGACATGTGTATATTTGTTATTATACAATAAGTAGTAAGTCTCAGATTGTTTTAGGCTCAGGACCTCTTCACCCTATTAAAAGCTATTGAAGAGCCAAAAAGCTTTTGTTTATGTGAACTATATCTATTATATTTACCGCATTAGACACTAAAACTAGCCGGGTGTAGTGGCTTGTGCCTGTAATCCCAGCACTTTGGGAGGCTGAGGCAGGAGGATAAGCTGAGCTCAGAAGTTTGACAACAGCCCGGGCAACGTGGCAAGACCTTATCTCTACCAAAAAAAAAAAAAAAATTAGCCGGGTGTGGTGGCATGGGCCTGTAGTCCCAGCTACTCCAGAGGCTGAGGTGGGAGGATTGCTTGAGCCTGTGTCAGGTGGAGGCTGCAGTGAACTAAGATCGTACCACTGCACTCCAGCGTGGGTGACAGAGCAAGACTTCATCTCATAAAAAGAAAAAACAAAACAAAACTACACTAAAACTGAGACATTGTAAAAATACCTGTTTATTAAATACATGTAAAATATAATATAAATTCATGACATGTAAATATAAGTAACATTTCACATTTTTATGAATAAAAACTCCATTTTATCAAATAAAAATATAGAAAGAAGGATAACATTGTTTTATATTTCTGCAAATCTCTTTAATGCTTGGTTTAATAGAAGACAGTTGGATTCTCATAGCTGATTCCTCAAGTAATCTCTTGAAATATGGTGTTTTGGTAAAAGCATCTAAAGAAAACCTGGTATCAAACAGATATGCAGTTGGAAAAAGGAGGAGTATTTTAAGTCTCTTCTCTTTTGTTGAGACAGAGTCTTACTCTGTTACCCAGCTGGAGTGCAATGGCGTGATCTCAGCTCACTGCAACCTCCGCCTCCCAAGTTCAAGCAATTATCCTGCCTCAGCCTCCCGAGTATCTGGGATTGCAGGTGCCCACCACCATGCCTGGTTAATTTTTTGTACTTTTAGTAGAGATGGGGTTTTGCCATGTTAGCCAGGCTGGTCTCGAACTCCTGACCTCACGTGATTCACCCACCTTGGCCTCCCAAAGTGTTGGGATTACAGGTGTGAGCCACTGTGCCCACTCTCAGTCTTTTAAGGTAATTGCGTTTGTTCCTCTTTGAAAACAATAAAACACAATAGTGATTGTTTCTCAGAAGTTAGTTGCAATGTGGATTCTGAAATCACATTCACAAACTTTTTTGTGCTGTTACATGAAAATGCATTGCCCTATCTTGTACTTTGATTGTGGTTTTTAAGCAAGCATGATTTTGTAACATCATGCCTTGGTCACTTGGAAAATAGTGGTTCACTGAAGTATACGCATCTTCCAAATTTTGACACATTTCATTGTGCATAAAAGAAGTTACTTCATTTACTATCTTCTCTGACTCTGTTGATATCAGGATTCCGTAAAGCCCATGGCAGTGGATGAGAGATTTTCCAAGTTAAATTTAAATTTAACTTTTGAATTTTTCCATTAGCAACATTTACTATCCTTTTTCTTTTTTCTTTTTTTTTTTTTGCTTGAAATGTTAGACTTACTTCACTCATAGTTGAGAAAATAACTGCGAAATCCCATGTCCAACTAGCAGTAGTTTGCCTTTCTGGTTTCACATTGAAATGGTGTTCCACAGGCTGGGCATGGTGGCTCATGCCTGTAATGCCTTTAGGAGAATTGTTTGAGCCAGAAGTTCAAGACTAGCCTGGGCAAACAAAGCGAGACCCCAGTCTCTACAAAAAAAATTACAAAATTAGTTGGGCATGGTAGCACGTGCCTGTAGTCTCAAATACTCAGGAGGCTGAGCGGGGAGAATTGATTGAACCCAGGAGTTTGAGGCTGCAGTGAGCTATGATCCTACCACTACACTCTACACTGGGCAACACAGCAAGGCCCGTCTCTATAAAATAAATTTTTTTTTTTGAGACGGAGTCTTGCTGTGTCACCCAAGCTGGAGTGCAGTGGTGCAATTTTGGCTCACTGCAACCTCCGCCTCCCGGGTTCAAGTGATTCCCCTGCCTCAGCCTCCTGAATAGTTGGAACTACAGGTGTGTGCCACCATGCCCGGCTAATTTTTTTGTATTTTAGTGGAGATGGGCTTTTGCCATGTTGGCCAGGATGGTCTCGATCTCCTGACCTCATGATCTGCTCACCTCGGCCTCCTAAAGTGCTCGGATTACAGGCATGAGCCGCCACCACACCCGGCCAAAATAATTTTTTAAAAATTTTAGGCCGGGCACGGTGGCTCAAGCCTGTAATCCCAGCACTTTGGGAGGCTGAGACGGGTGGATCACGAGGTCAGGAGATCGAGACCATCCTGGCTAACACAGTGAAATCCCGTCTCTACTAAAAAATGCAAAAAACTAGCTGGGTGAGGTGGCGGGTGCCTGTAGTCCCAGCTACTCGGGAGGCTGAGGCAGGAGAATGGCGTGAACCCGGGAGGCGGAGCTTGCAGTGAGCTGAGATCGGGCCACTGCACTCCAGCCTGGGTGACACAGCGAGACTCCGTCTCAAAAAAAAAAAAAAAAAAAAAATTAATTAAAAAATTAAAAATGATGTTCATGAAAAAATGGCTACCTTATCTTGCAACTCAAACAACTGCAGAAACACTGTTCCACAAGATCATCATCATACTCCATGCACATGAGAAGTGCTCTTCGAAACCTCCCATTTGGTCACACAGAATAGTAAAAAGATGTGAATTCAGGGTCAAGGTTGGATAAAATTGCCAATTTTTACTGCTTCATCAAGGACATTCTTTTCAGTAAAACCGTCTCTCCCTCCCCGCAGCCCCCCCCGAGTGTGTGGCAGTGGAGAGAGCTTGCCATGGCTTTGATTTGTGAAGGGCTAGCAGTTTTATGTGCACCTGTTCCACATCAACAATGGAAATGTCAGCACAGTGAAAAAGGCAAACAATGCATTATTTGGAAAATAGTTTTGACCTCATGGGCCACCCGAAAGTGCCTCAAGTACCTCCAGAAATATGGGCACCACATTTTGAGAATGGCAGCCATAGACTGTTTTTGGCATTTTCCTTTTTTCACTTAAGAATATATTCTGAGGCCGGGTGTGGTGGTTCACACCTATAATCCCAGCACGTTGGGAGGCCCAGGCAGGCGTATCACCTGAGGTCAGGAGTTTGAGACCATCCTGGCCAACATGTCGAAACCCTGTCTCTGCTAAAAATATAAACATTAGCCTGGTGTGGTGGCAGGTGCCTGTAATCTCAGTTACTCGGGTGACTGAGACAGGAGAATTGCTTGAACCCGGGAGGCGGAGGTTGCAGTAAGCTGAGAGCCTGCCACTGCACTTCAGCCTGGGTGACAGACGGAAACTGTCTCAAAAAAAACGGTGGCTCAAGCCTGTAATCCCAGCACTTTGGGAGGCCGAGATGGGCGGATCACGAGGTCAGGAGATCGAGACCATCCTGGCTAACACGGTGAAACCCCGTCTCTACTAAAAAAAATACAAAAACTAGCCGGGCGAAGTGGCGGGCGCCTGTAGTCCCAGCTCCTCGGAAGGCTGAGGCAGGAGAATGGCCTAAACCCGGGAGGCGGAGCTTGCAGTGAGCTGAGATCCGGCCACTGCACTCCAGTCCGGGCAACAGAGCGAGACTCCGCCTCAAAAAAAAAAAAAAAAAAAAAAAAAAGAATATATTCTGGGTCCAGTGCAGTGGCTCACACCTCTAATCCTAGAGCTCTGGGAGGCTGAGGCAGGCGGATCACTTGAGGTCAAGAGTTGGAGACCAGCCTGGCCAACCTGGGAAACCCCGTCTCTATTAAAAATACAAAAATTAGCCAGGTGTGGTGGCACACATCTATAGTCCCAGCTACTCGGGAGGTTGAGGCAGGAGAATCGCTTGAACCTGGTGGGGCAGAGGTTGCAGTGTCCGAAATTGTGCCACTGCACTGAGCAAGGCTTGATCTTAAGGAAAAAAAAAGAGAGAATATATTCTGGAAATCACTCCATGTCAGTTTATAGAGATCATCCTCATCAATTTTTTTTTTTTTTTTTGAGACGGAGTCTCGCTCTGTCGCCTAGGCTGGAGTGCAGTGGCGTGATCTCCGCTCACTGCAAGCTCCGCCTCTCAGGTTCATGCCATTCTCCTGCTTCAGCATCCCAAGTAGCTGGGACTACAGGTGCCTGCTACCACGCCCGGCTAATTTTTTGTATTTTTAGTAGAGACGGGGTTTCACCGTGTTAGCCAGGATGGTCTCGATCTCCTGACCTCGTGATCCGCCTGCCTTGGGCTCCCAAAATGCTGGGATTACAGGCGTGAGCCACCGCACCTGGCCATCCTTATTAATTTTTTCACTGTTGCATAGTACCCCATTGTTTGGATATACCATGGTTTAATTACTTTCTCATGTTTGGCATTTGGACTGAAATTCTAAACAGTGCTACAAAGAACAATCTTGTTCACATGTATTTTCATATTATTGAAGCTGTATCCTCAGAACGACTTCCTAAAAGTGTGATTCTCATGTCAAAAAATAAACGTGTGGCTTTGTTAGATATTGCCAAATTCTACTTCACAAGGGTTGTACCAACTTGCATTTCCACTAGCAATGAATGGGAATTCCTGCTTCTTTCTCCAGTCTTAGCAAACAAAATACAATATGGAAGACAGACATATATTAGGCCCATAGGTTATCTGCACAGCTAACACCAGTCTTTTCTGAGAACCTTCTCCATTATCAGTCTATGGGTTGACTGAATAAGTGTACCCTAGCTGGGCCGGGGCAGTGGCTCATGCCTGTAATCCCCGCACTTTGGGAGGCAGAGGCAGGCAGATCACTGGAGGTCAGGAGTTTGAGACCAGCCTAGGCAACATGGTGCAACCCCATCTCTATACAAAACACAAAAATCAGCCAGGTGTGGTGGTGTGCATCTGTAGTCCCAGCAACTTGGGAGGCTGAGGTGTGAGAATTGTTTGAGCCCAGGAGGAGGGCGTTGCAGTGAGCCAAGATTATGTCACTGCATTCCAGCCTAGGCAATAGAGCAAGACCCTGTCTCAAAAAAAAAAAAAAAAAGACCCAAGCCAGAACTGGGCCTGAGATTAGGGCTAAGGTCTTAGTGTGTCTCAGGAAATTCAAAGTTGGGGCCTGCTCACTTATACATGGCCATATACCAAACAAAATAGATAGAAGGATATATGTAAAAACACTTTCTCCTACTATATTCTCACAACATAGGATGATGCTGTGACCAAATGTGGGGCAGGGGCAGGGCAGGGCAGGGGGAGGGGGGTTTCCTCACACACCATGCAAGCAATCAACTCTGCAACAGATTCTCCAGCGCACCCCAGTTGGATGTCCTTGTAACTGCCTGATGGGTTCTTCCTGCACAGACTCAATCCACTGAGCCCATAGCACTGCAATCAAGAAAGAGTTTAGTTGACACGAAGCTGGCACTAAGCAGGAGACAGTTATCACCCAAATCAATATCCCAGAATGCTTGGAGGTTAGCGGTTCTTCAAGGATAGTTTGGTAGGCAGGAGGCTAGGGAAGCGGCCACGCTGATTGCCTGGGGATGCAATCCTAGGGGTGTGGAAAACAGTCCTTGTATGCTAAGTTGGCTTCTGGGTGGGACTCACCAGTCGAGTCACTGGTCTGGGTGGGGCCATCCAGTACTTAGTAATGCAAAAGCGTGAAAAGACATCCCAAAAGGCCAATCCTAGGCTCTATAATAGTGATGTTATTTACAGGATTGATTGGGGAAGTTGCAAACCTTGTGACTTTAGGAATAATGGCTGGTAATTATTTAACTACACCCACATCTTAGTAGAATTCAGGCCCCTCTCATCCTCCTAACTTCATGCTGTTCATCAGTTTTACAAGGGGAGTTTAGTTTTTGGAAAGGGCTATCATCACGTAAACTATAAACTAAATTTCTTCCGTGGTTAGCTTGGCCTACGCCCAGGTATGAGCAAGGACAGCCAGTCTGTGAGGCTAGAAGCAAGCTGGAGTTAGCCATGTCAGATTTCTCTTGCTGCCGTAATTTTGCAAAAGCAGTTTCATCCTCTAGAATTCAGTTCAGTTCTGACACCATCTCCCTGAAGGTAGCATCAAATCCCATGGGTTGAGAGTTCAGTCCCACAAGACAGCCCCACTTCAGAGTAGCAGGTTGACACCAATACTTCTGACCAACTGGCTATATGCATCAGGGTTCCCATACCCCTTCCACAGGTTTGATTAATTTGCTAGAGCAGCTCACAGACCTTTGGGAAACACTTACTTACATTTACCTGTTTATTATAAAGGATTTTAGAAAGGATACAGATGAACAGCCAGATGGAAGAGATGCAAAGGGCAAGGTATGGGGAAGGGGTGCAGAGCTGCCGTGCTGGCTCCAGGCGTATCACCCTTCCAACACCTCCAAGTGTTAAGCAGTTCAGAAGCTCTCCAACCTCCGTCCTTTGGGGGTTTTATGGAGGGGTCATTAAGTAGGCATGATTGATTACATCATTGGCCATTGGTGAACAACTCAAAGTTCAGCTACTTTCTCCTCCCCGAGGCTGGGGTGCGGCTGAAAGTCCCTACCCTCTAATCATATGACAACCACTATCCTGGGGCTAACCAGGAGCTCCCACCCACCCACCCAAAGGTCAACTCATTAGCATACAAGGAGATTCCAAGGATTTTAGAAGTTGCTTGCCAGGAAATGGGTAGAAGACCAAGTTGTATTTCACAGTGTCACAGGGGGGAAATCTGGTTTGCAGAAGCTGATAAGAGAATGACCTCTAGCCGGGCGCGGTGGCTCAAGCCTGTAATCCCAGCACTTTGGGAGGCTGAGACGGGCAGATCACAAGGTCAGGAGATCGAGACCATCCTGGCTAACACGGTGAAACCCCCGTCTCTACTAAAAATACAAAAAACTAGCCGGGCGAGGTGGCGGGCGCCTGTAGTCCCAGCTACTCGGGAGGCTGAGGCAGGAGAATGGCGGGAACCCGGGAGGCGGAGCTTGCAGTGAGCTGAGATCCGGTCACTGCACTCCAGCCCGGGCGACAGAGCAAGACTCCGTCTCAAAAAAAAAAAAAAAGAGAATGACCTCAGTTACTGATGGCTTCTCTATGTGCTGTTCCAGATCCTGCAAGGCGTGGCTGAGCTTCCCACCCTTGGATTACAGTAAAAACTTAACTGCATGTGATTCTTTGTAGTTATAAACATGATGATTGGTTTTCACACAGATATACCTCCCTCAAACCTTGGCACATTACTCATCTGACATTAAAAAAAAAAAAAAAAACTTCCTTTGCTGATATTATTAATGATGATTACTTAAAAGATAATCATAATTAGAGAAACAGCTACAATACAATGAGATATGTACTTGATCATAAACCTACATTAATTAGGTCACAGCTAATAAACATGAAATAAATATGAAAGAATGTGACTTGTGTCTGTGTCATAGTGTGAACATAAGCACTCCAGGGCTACAGCAGTTCCACGATGTCGGTGATACAGACCCCTTCTGTATTGTCACTCCATTGTGGCTGCCCTCTTTAGTTTAAGACAGCTACTTTAGTTCTCCCTACCTCTCAACCTTTAGGCCACTGGAAAGAGAGGAAGAAAGTAGGGCAAGTGTTTTTTTTTTGTTTTGTTGTTTTTGAGACAGAGCATTGCTCTCTCTGTCACCCAGGCTGGAGTGCGGTGGCGTGATCATATCTCACTACAGCCTTGACCTCCTGGGCTCTATTGATCCTCCTGCCTCAGTCTCCCGAGTGGCTGGGACTGCAAGTGTGCACCACCACACCTGGCTAATTTTTAGAACTCTTTTTTTTTTTTTTTGGAGATGGGAGTCTCGCTCTGTCACCCAGGCTGGAGTGCAGTGGCACGATCCCGGCTCACTGCAAGTTCCACCTCCCGGGTTCACGCCATTCTCCTGCCTCAGCCTCCTGAGTAACTGGGACCACAGGTACCTGCCACCAGGACCTGCTAATTTTTTCTATTTTTGTTAGTAGAGACGGGGTTTCACTGTGTTATCCAGGATGGTCTCGATCTCCTGATCTCGTGATCTGCCTGCCTTGGCCTCCCAAAGTGCTGGGATTACAAGCATGAGCCACCACGCCCGGCCTTAAAACTTTTTTTGTAGAGACAGGGTCTCACTATGTTGCTCAGGCTGGTGGAGAACTCTGGGCTCAAGGTACCCTCCTGCCACAGCTTCCCAAAGTGCTGGGATTAGAGGCCTGAGTCACCGTAGCCAGCCATGCCTATTTTTTCAACAGTACAATATGTGATATACAGTCATGCAGCAACGAGGGGGAGACATTCTGAGACATGTGTCTTCAGGTGTTAGGCGTGTACTTAGACAAATATAGATGGTAGAGCCGACTACAGCCTAGGCATATGGTATGGCCTATTGCTCCTGTGCTACTAGGAGTGATGTAACCGTATCAGTACCGTAGGTGATTGCAACACACTGGTAAGTATTGGTCTATCTAAACCTAGAAAATGTATAGTAAAAATATGGCATAAAAGACAAAAAAAGGCCGGGCATGGTGGCTTACTCCTGTAATCCTAGTTCTTTGGGGGGCCCAGGCGGGAGGATCATGAGGTCAGGAGAGCGAGACCATCCTTGCTAACACGGTGAAACCCTGTCTCTACTAAAAATACAAAAAAGTTAGTTGGGTGTGGTGGCGGGCGCCTGTAGTCCCAGCTACTCGGGTGGCTGAGGCAGGAGAACGGCATGAACCCAGGAGGCGGAGCTTGCAGTGAGCCCAGATTGCGCCACTGCACTCCAGCCTGGGTGACAGAGCCAGACTTCGTCTCAAAAAAAAAAAAAAAAAAAGACAAGAAAAGGCACACCTGTATTGAGCACTTAACATGACTGGAGCCTGCAGGACTGAATGTTGCTTTCCGTGAGTCAGTGAGTGAGTGGTGAGTGAATGGGAAGGCCTACGAAATATTACTGTACACTACTGTAGCCTTTATAAACAATATACACTTTGGCTACACTTTATTTTTTAAAAATGTCTTTCTTCAGTAATAAATTAACTTTACTATAACTTTTTTACTTTATACAGTTTTAAATTTTTAAGAACTTTTTGACTTTTGTCGTAACACTAAGCCTACAAACAAGCACACTGTACAGCTCTACAAAAATACATTCTTTCTTCATGTCCATATTCTATAAGCTTTTTCTATCAATTTTTTTTGTACTTTTTAAACTTTTTGTTAAAAACTGAAACACAAACACACACATTAGCCTAGGCCTACACAGGGTCACAGGGTCAGGATCCTCAACATAGCTGTCTTTTTTTTTTTTTTTTGAGACGGTGCCTCGCTCTGTCGCCCAGACTGGAGTGCAGAGGCGCCATCTCTGCTCACTGCAATCTCCGCCTCCCAGGTTCAAGCAATTCTCCTGCTTTAGCCTCCTGAGTAGCTGGGATTACAGATGACCACCTCCACGCCCAGTTACTTTTTATATTTTTAATAGAGATGGGGTTTCACCACGTTGGCCAGGCTAGTCTCAAACTCCTGACCTCAAGTGATCTGCTCACCTCCGCCTCCCAAAGTGCTAGGATTTCAGGCGTGAGCCACTGTGCCTGGCCAATATCACTGTCTTTCACCTTTATGTCTTTCCCACTGGGAGGTCTTCGGGGCGATAACACTTATGGAGTGTTCAACTTCTATGGTAACAATGCTATCTTTTGCAATACCTCCTGAAGGACCTGCCTGAGGTTGCTTTACACTTAATTTTTTCTTTTTAAATAAACAGAAAGAGTACACTCTAAATTAACAATTAAAAATATAGTATAGATGGGTGCGGTGGCTCACACCTGTAATCTCAACACTTTAGGAGGCTGAGAAGGGCAGATCACCTGAGGTCGGGAGTTTGAGACCAGACTGGCCAACATGGAGAAACCCCATCTCTATTAAAAATACAAAATTACCTAGGCGTGGTGGTGCATGCCTGTAATCCCAGCTACTCGGGAGCCTGAGGCAGGAGAATCACTTGCACCTGGGAGGTGGAGGTTGCAGTGAGCCAAGATCACACCATTACACTCCAGCCCCTGGCAACAAGAGCCAAACTCTGTCTCAAAAAAAATAATAATTTTATATATATGTATACATGTATATATGTAGTATAGTAAACTCATAAACAGGTAACTTAGTCATTTATTATCAAGTGCTAGTACATCAAGTATAGTAGGTTTGTTCACACCAGCATCAGCATCACCACAAACATGTGAATAATCTGTTGCACCACAAAGTTAGGACAGCTTTGACGTCACAAGGCAACAGGAATTTTTCAGCTCCCTTATAATCTTATGGGACCTCCATCATATACGTAGTCTGTCACTGACCAAAATGTTATGACGTACATGACTGTATATAATTTCTCCTCACATCCCATTGACTAGAACCAAGTCACACTGTCAAACTCACCTGCTAAGGAGTGTAAGAAATATAGCCTTTGGGCTGGGCGCGGTGGCTCATCCCTGTAATCCCAGCACTTTGGGAGGCTGAGGCGGGCAGGTCATTTGAGGTCAGGAGTTCGAGACTAGCCTGGCCAACATAGTGAAACCCTGTCTCTACTAAAAATACAAAAATTAGCTGAGTGTGCTGGTGGGTGCCTGTAATCCCAGCTACTTGGGAGGCTGGCGCAGGAGAATTTCTTGAACCTGAAATTCTCAAGAAAGAGAATTTGGGAGGTGGAGGTTGCAGTGAGCCAAGATTGCACCATTGCACTCCAGTCTGGGCGACAAGAGCGAGACTCCATCTTAACAACAATAATAATAATACCAAAAGAAATATAGCCTTTGGTTGAATAGCCATGTGCTAGAGAAAGAGAGAGCACATGTGAGACAACTAGCAGTCTCTGTTATAGTCCACTCCTGGTTACCCAAATATTCATGCTCCCACTTCTTTTTTCTATATATAAAACATACTTTTCTCCCTTCCAAGTAAAGTAATGCAGTGTTCCATCCAGCTACTGCATTCAGTTCAAAATCTAGGATCTCAGTGATATTAAGTCCTCTTCACCAGGACAACCAATGACTCAGGTGAGCATCTTCTAAAAGACAAGTTATCTGTCTTCCCACCTCCACCCACCAAAAAGATAGTGGTGAATTAGGAATTGCTTAATAAAAGTCCTCTTTCAGAAAAGAAAAGAAACGGAGGGAAAGAACAATCACTGGACTACTACATTGATACAATTCCTACTGAGCTTAAATTGCAGATTTACCAACGTACCATTGCCAAGTACATTTGATCCTGATTCTGTCAGGGAATCTCCTTGCTCATTGTCCTTTCTGGCCCTTGGCTTTGCCTCCAGAAGGTTCTTCCATTAGTTATCCTCCATAGCCACATGTGAAGTGACAGTGAAGACTATGCTCTTGTGTAGGTTCTGTTTGGGTGGCTCCAGGAGATGCTTTAGAAGTTGAAGAGGACAGATTATTAAAGGCCAGTCTTGTGAATTATCAATCTATTTCTGATGTATTTTCTTCCATTCATTCAGTTCTTTGGGCAAGTAACCACAGCTATAGATCTTTTCTGGAAAGAGTTCTTTTTTTTTTTTTTTTTTTTTTTTGAGACAGAGTCTTGCTCTGTCGCCCAGGCGGGAGTGCGGTGGCGCAATCTCTGCTCATTGCAACCTCTGCCTGCCAGATTCAAGCGATTCTCCTGCCTCAGCCTCCTGAGTAGCTGGGATTACAGGCGTGCACCACCACACCAAGCTAATTTTTGTATTTTTAATAGACGTGAGCTTTCACCATGTTGGTCAGGCTGGTCTCAAACTCCTGACCTTGTGATCCACCCACCTCGGCCTTGCAAAGTGCTGGGATTACAGGTGTGAGCCACCATACCCAGCCTTGGAAAGAGTTCTTAAGACTGAAGACTCTCCTCTTTTACTTGCTAGCTGGTATATGGCATGAACTCCACACTTGCAATATTATGATGGATACTCTGAGGCTGTGTAAAGCAATATCCTTGGACTGGAAGGCAGCTTTATCATTCTGGCTGGCTCTCATTGTCTGGTTTGGTAAAAAAAACACTTGAGAAGCCTTTACAAATCCTCCTGTGAGGAAATATATTCCATTCCAGTCTGCTTTCCAAGTGACTAATTCTTGCCTTGGTTCATCAATCTCACAGAACTTAGCTAAAAGCAGCAAAAACCAGTCAAAATACATAAACATTGACATTTCTCAAAAACCCCTGCTAGAACTAAGGGCTAAGGCCTTGACTGACATGTGAACTGTCTTCCAAGACGTTGCAGGAGATAATTTGTCTGAAATTAATATAGCTACCATAGCTTTCTTTTGATTAGTGTTAGTGTGGCATATCTTTATTCATCCTTTTACTTTTCACCTGTGTCTGCATATTTAAAGTGAGTTTCTTGTAAACAACATATAGTTGGGTGGTGTTATTTTATCCACTCTGATACTCTCTGTGTTTTAATTAATGTATTTAGATCATTCACATTTAAAGTGATCATTGATATAGTTGGATTAACATGTACCTTAATTGTAGTTTATTTTATTTAATTGCTGTTATTCTTTGTTTCCTTTTTGTTTTCCACACTTTTTCTTTCTTGTTTTTTTTTTTTTGAGACAGAGTCTTGCTCTGTCATCCAGGCTGGAGTGCAGTGGTGTGATCTTGGCTCACCGCAACCTCTGCCTCCTGGATTCAAGCGATTCTCCCGCCTCAGCCTCCTGAGTAGCTGGGATTACAGGCACCCACCATCACACATGGCTAATTTTTGTATTTTTAGTAGAAATGGGGTTTCACCATGTTGGCCAGGATGGTCTCAAACTCTGCCTGACCTCAAGTGATTCACCCACCTTGTCCTCCCAAAGTGCTGGGATTACAGACTTGAGCCACCGTGCCTTGCCACTTGTTTGGTTTTAATTGAGCATTTACATGATTCCATTGTTTCTTCTTTCTTTGTGTATCAATTATACTTTAAAATGTTTTCAGTCATTGTCCTAGAGTTCGCAATATATATTTACAAATAATATATGTCCACTTTCAAATAACACTCTACAAATTCATGGGTGGTACACGTACCTTATAACATAGAATTTCCAATTCTTCCCTCCCATCCCTTATAACATGTTGTCATATATTTCACTAATCCATAAGCTGTAATCATCCAATATATTGTTGCTATTATTTTGAACAAACTGTTTTTTGTTAGATGGTTAAGAATAACAAAACTAAAATACGTTATTTTAACCTTCATTTCTCAGTACTTTATTTCTCAAATACTTTTTTTTTTTTTTTTGAGACACAGTCTCGCTCAGTCACCCAGACTGGAGGACAATGGCATGATCTCAGCTCACTGTTACCTCCACCTCCTGGGTTCCAGCAATTCTCCTCCCTCAGCCTCCCTAGTAACTGGGATTACAGGCTCCTGCCACCACGCCCTGCTAATTTTTTCACTATGTTGGCCAGGCAGGTCTTGAACTCCTGACTTCAGGTGATCCACTCGACAGCCTATCAAAGTGCTGGGATTACAGGCATGAGCAACTGCACCCAACCCTCAAACACTTCTTTTTACACAGATGCAAGTTTCTGACCTATAACTCTTTCTTTCTCTCTGAAGAACTTCTTTTAGCATTTCTTTCAAGGCAAGTCTGTGGGAGATACATTTTGAAGGATAATTCTACTGGATACAGAATTCTAGGTTGCTGTTTTTTTCTTTCAATGCTTTAAATATTTTATTCCACTCTCTTCTTGCTTGCATGATTTCTGAAGAGAAGGCCAACGCAATTCTTCTTTGTGTTTTTGCTCTTGTGGCCCAGGCTGAAGTGCAATGGCGCAATCTTGGCTCACTGCAACCTCCGTGTCCCTGGTTCCAGCAATTCTCCTGCCTCAGCCTCCTGAGTAGCTGGGATTACAGGTGCACATCACCACACCTGGCTAATTTTTATATTTTTAGTAGAGATGGAATTTCACCATGTTGGCCAGGCTAGTCTCAAACTCCTGACCTCAAATGATTTGCCCACGTCAGCCTCCCAAATTGCTGGGGTTACAGGTGTAAGCCACCATTCCAGCTGCAATTCTTATTCTTATTCCTCTATACATAAAGTGGTTTTCCTCACCCTCTGGCTTCTTTCTAGGTTTTCTTCTTGTCTTTGACTTTATGTAGTTTGAATATGATACACCCAGGTGCAGAATTTTTGTTATTTATCCTGCATGGTATTATCTTAACTTCTTGGACCTGTGATTTAGTGTCTTTTGTTAATTTTGGAAAATTTTAGCTATTATTACTTGAAAAATTTCCTTTGTTTCTCCTTCAGGACCTCCAATTATGCGTATGTTACACCTTTTGTAATTATCCCACAGTTCTTGGATGTCCTGCAGTGGTGTGATCACAGCTCATCGTAGCCTCAAACTCCCAGGCTCAAGTGATCCTCCCACCTCAGCCTCTCAAGTAGCTGGGACTACACATGAACGCCACCTTGCCCAGGTAATTAAGAAAAAAAATGTAGAGATGAGGTCTCACTTTGTTGCCCAGCCTGATCTCAAACTTTTAAAAAAACTGTACTAAAGGCCAGGCGCGGTGGCTCACGCCTGCAATCCCAGCACTTTGGGAGGCCAAGGCAGGTGGACCATGAGGTCAGGAGATCGAGACCACCCTGGCTAACACCATGAAACCCCATCTCTACTAAAAATGCAAAAAATTAGCTGGGCATGGTGGTGGGCACCTGTAGTCCCAGTTACTTGGGAGGCTGAGGCAGGAGAATGGCATGAACCTGGGAGACGAAATTTGCAGTGAGCCGAGATTGCACCACTGCACTCCAGCCTGGGTGACAGAGCGAGACTCTGTCTCAAAAAAAAAAAAGAAAAAAAAAATTGTAGTAAAAAACACATACAAAATTTACCATCTTAACTATTTTTAAGTGTATAGTTCTGTAGAATTAATTATGTTCAGAGGTCTCTGCCATTTTTAATCTTGCAAAATCGAAACTTTATACCCATTAAACAACAATTCCTTATTTCTACCTCTCCCAAGCCCCTGGTAACCACTATTTTACTTTTTTGTCTCTATAGATTTGACTATTTTAAATACGTTATATGAGTTAAATCATATAGGACTTGTCTTTTTGTGACTGGCCTATTTCACTTACCATAATATCCTCAAGATTTATCCATGTTATAGCACGTGACAGGATTTCCTTCTTTTAAAGACTGAATAAGATTCCATTATATATTTACAACACATTTTGTTTATCCATTAATTCATTGACGAACATTCGGGTTGGTGAATAATGTTCACCATTGGTGAATAATGGCTATGGTGAATAATGCTGCTGTGAGCATGGGTGTGCAAATATCTCTTTGAGGCCCTGCTTTCATTCTTTTAGATACATACCTAGAAGTGGAATTCCTAGATTATATGGTAATTCTATGTTTATTAAGTTTTTGAGGAACCACCATATTGTTTTCTATAGTGGCTGCACCATTTTAGATTCCCACCGCCAATGCACAGGGCTTCCAATTTCTTTACATCCTCATCAACACTTATTGTACATATGTATGTATGTTTTTTGTTTTTTGTTTTTTTTAAAACAGAGTCTCATTCTGTTGCCCAGGCTGGAGTGCAGTGGCATGATCTCGGCTAGCTGCAGCCTCGGTCTCCCAGGTTCAAGCAATTCTCTCACCTCAGCCTCCTGAGTTGCTGGGATTACAGAGGTGTGCCACCACACCCGGCTATTTTTTGCATTTTTAGCATTTTAGTAGAGATGGGGTTTCACCATATTGGCCAAGCTGGTCTCAAAAATTCCTGACCTCAGGCAATCCTCCCACCTCAGCCTCCCAGAGCTGGGATTACAGGCATGAGCCACCGTACCAGGCCTTATTTATATATTTATTTATTTTGATAGTAGTTATTCTAATGGGTGTGAGGTGGTATCTTATTGTGGTTTTTGATTTGCATTTCTCTAATGATTATTGATATTGAACATCTTTTTATGTTTGTTGGCCATTTGTATTTTATCTTTAGAGAAATATCAAGTCCTTTACCCATGTTTAAATCAGGTTATTTTCTTTTTTCTTTTACTTTTATTTTTTGTTTTTTTGAGATGGAGTCTTGCTCTGTTGCCCAGTTTGGAGTGCAATGGCACGATCTCGGTTCACTGCAACGTCTGCCTCCCGGGTTCAAGTGATTCTCCTGCCTCAGTCTCCTGAGTAGCTGGGATTACAGGCAGGTGCCACCATGCCCTGCTAATTTTCATATATTTAGTAGAGGAGGGTTTTCACCATGTTGGCCAGGCTGGTCTTGAACGCCTGACCTTAGGTGATCCACCCGCCTCGGCCTCCCACAGTGCTGGGATTACAGGCGTGAGCCACCGTGCCCAGCTTGCTCTTTTCTTGTTGAGTTGGAGACTGTTTATATGGAGCATATAGAATCAGATACACACCTAGGGTAGTCCATTGATGGGAATTAGAAGTCATTATGTGGATTATGAGTTTTGTGCATTTCATCTATCAATAAAGAAGATCAACAAAAAGAAGATCAACATAAAAAAGACTGCTTCATAAGAAAGTAAAGAAAAAACCAACTAACCAACCAACTAACCAACAAACACAAAAAAAATATAAAGCATTCTCCTGACCTAATACAAGCATGATGTCTTCTATATGTGGTGTATGGTTTGCAGTTCTGGTTGCTGAAGGTCAAGAAAAAGATAATTATTCTCAATAAGGTCCAGAAATTTGTGGAATGGGGAACCAACTAAAGCAGAGGTCATAATCTGATTGCCATTTTCATCTATATTTCCCTACAGAAAGTTAAGTCTTTATGTGGAATGAATTTTGTCATTTAATCTAACTTTGTTTTTTCCAAATGGTTTTCCAATTCTCTCAACATTATTGAGTTTATTTTCCTCCATCTTAATTTATATGCTTTAATCTTATATGAGTTCCAGTGTATTTATGGTTGTCCTAGTCTTTTTATTTATTCCTGTGCCAAAATCACAGTATTATAGCTATTGTACATTTTAATTTATTTAAAAATTTTTTTGAGATGGAATTTTGCTCTTGTCACCCAAGCTGGAGGGTAATGGCACGATCTCAGCTCACTACAACCTTGGCCTCCCAGGTTCAAGTGATTCTCCTGCCTCAGTCTCCTGAGTAGATGGGATTACAGGCACCTTCCATCATGCCCATCTAATTGTTGAATTTTTAGTAGAGATGGGTTTTCATCATGTTGGCCAGGCTGGTCTCAAACTCCTGACCTCAGGTGATTTGCTCACCTTGGCCTCCCAAAGTACTGGGATTACAGGCGTGAGCCCAGCCTAAATTTTTAATATCTAAGTAAGAGTCCAATGAGTCCATCTCTCACTATTCCTACTCATCTTTAGTAATAATCCCTTCCCCCTAAATTTTAGCTGAATACACACACACACACACACACACACACAGTTGGCCCTGGGTTTCCACGGGTTCTGTATGTGCAGATTCAACCAACTGTGGATAGAAAATGTAGTTAGGCCTACTATGGTAGCATCTGTACTGAATAATATGGTATAACAACTATTTGTATAGCATTCACAGTGTATTAGATACTATAAGTAATCTAAAGATGATTACAAGTATGCAGGCGGATATGCACAGGTTATATGCAACTATTATGTCATTTTATATAATGAACTTGAGCATTTGCATATTTTAGTTTCTGAGGTAGCATCCTGGAACCAATTCCCCGTGGCTACCAAGGGACAACTGCATATGGCTGACAGCTGGAGACTATAGATCCCAACCTGCCTTCTTGACTGATGTGGTCACGTGACTAGGTTCAAGCCAACGGTGAGTGAAAACGAAGTGTGCAACTTCTAGGTCATCCCCTTAAAGAAGTATCTACCTACCTTGGACTTTTCCTTGGGCTAGAATGTGGAAGTGGAGGTTAGCCAGCTTCTACCACGTGGAAAAGACACCAACCTAGGTAACAGCAGCACAAAATCAGGACCCCTGAGTAACTTTGCGGAGTACAGCTTTACTGTAACACTGGGCCCTTGCACCGACAGATAATTTGGGGAGAGGAAAAAAGAACCAACTTCTATCATATGTAAGCCCTATATGTTTTGTCTCTCTGCCTTTAGCTTAACTAACAGAAAGCTGTTAAGAATAACTCCCCACTTTTTTTGTAGAGATGGAGTCTTCCTTTGTTGCCCAGGCTGGTCTTGAACTCCTGGGCTCAAGGGACCTTCCTACTCTGGCCTCCCAAAGTACTGGGATTACAGGCGTGAACCACTGCACCTGGCCAGAATAACCATTCTACTATTCCAAAAGTGATATATGCCAACTGTAGAGCATTCAGAAAACAGTGAACAAAAAGAAGAAATATAGCATATTTCTTAATAATTCCATTAGTGAGAAATGAATATTTGGAATTATCTATTTTTGTTTTGTGTGATCTCAATAATGATAGATATATACATGAATAGGTAGCTAGATAAATTTAAAATAACAGTTATATAGACAATAATAGATATATAAACATAAACGGGATTATAGTTTACATGTTGAGTTGTGATATGCTTTTTTAATCTAACAGCGTATCATGAACGTTTCCATGTAAGGAAATATTTCTCTGGATATAGTAGAATTTATTTGACAAACAGTCTGGGAACAGTGGTCCATGCCTGTAATCCCAGCACTTTGGGAAGCTAAGGCGGGTGGATCACCTGAGGTCAGGAGTTTGAGATCAGCCTGGCCAACATGGCGAAACCCCTCCACTACTAAAAATACAAAAATTAGCCGGACGTGGTGGTGCACACCTGTAATCCCAGCTGCTCAGGAGGCTGAGGCTGGAGAATAGCTTGAACCCGGGAAGCAGAGGTTGCAGTGAGCTGAGATCACGCCACTGCACTCCAGACCAGGCCACAGAGTGAGACTCCATCTCAAAACAAACAAATGAACAACAACAACAACAACAAACAAACAAACAAAACCGTGCTGGACATCTAGAGTGCTACAAAATTTTAACCTCTATAAGTAGTATCAAAATAAACATCTTTGTAAAAGTGTATTTGTGCTTATCCATAATGATTTACTTAGGATAAATTCCGAGTGAGATATTTTTAAAAAGAGTATCAAATTTTATTTGATTTTCTTATAAATCTTTTTGGTGGTGGTGTTGTTTTGAGACAAAGTCTTGCTCTGTCGCCCAGGCTGGAGTGCAACGGGACGGACTCAGCTCACGGTAGCCTCTGCCTCCCAAGTTCAAGCAATTCTCCTGCCTCAGCCTCCTGAGTAGCTGGATTACAGGGGTTTGCCACCATGCCCAGCTAATTTTTGTATTTTTAGTAGAGACGGTTTTTTACCATGTTGGCCAAGCTGGTCTCGAGCTCCTGACCTCAGGTTATCCGCCCCCCTTGGCCTCCCAAAGTGCTGGGATTACAGGCGTGAGCCACCCAGCCCAGCCTTATTATAAATCTTAAGCCATTTATTTACCACTTACTTTTCTTAAAAATCACAAGCATGAGAATAAACTAAACACACCCCAGACTTACTAGCCCTTGCAGGACAGGAAGAGGCACTGGACAGAGAGCCTGCAAATGCTTTTCTTTTGTCTTTTTGAGACAGAATCTTGCTCTGTCGCCCTGGCTAGAGTGCAGTGGTGTGATCTCGCCTTACTGCAACCTCTGCCTCCTGAGTTCAAGCGATTCTCCTGCCTCAGCCTGTGAGTAGCTGGGATTACAGGCGCATGCCACAACACTCTGCTAATTTTGGTATTTTTAGTTAAGACAGAGTTTCATCATGTTGTCCAGCTGGTCTCAAACTTCTGACCTCAGGCAATCCACCTACCTCGGCCTCCGAGAGTGCTGGGATCACAGGCCTGAGCCACCATGCCCAGCCACAGATGTTTTTCTTTATACCTAACGTCCAAGCTTCCTCACACATTCTAGGGTTCCATGTTTTGTCACCTCTTACATGGGAAAGGAAGCTGGCTAGAAGATTCATGTACAAGAAGGTCATAACAACTTTCTAAATATCTAGATGCTAGTGGTTTCTACATTCTAGTTTGCAACTCTGAGAAACAATATCAAATAAGCACTGTCAAATACCTACTCCCAATTACCCTTTATATTGTTATAAAATTGAAAATTGTCTTTGAAATTGTCTTTGGGACTGGTTACGTTCTCTCACTGTAGCTTTGGTGTATTCCAGAGCACGAACGCTGAAGTCCACATGGACTCTCCTTGTTCTAGTATAAAAGTCTGTTTTAGGACAATCCCAGGTTACTACAGTGTTTCTTTCTCTCTCTGTAGTGTCTACTGGGTGTCGTATCCTTGGACAGGCTGGCCAAATGGCGGCACAATACACGGAACAACTGGGTCAACATCCCCACTGCCAAACTAGCTCCCCATTCAAACTGGACACTGCCCACAGCCAAGGCTGAAATATAGAAATCAGTGAGACCTCGGCCTATCTTCATTCTGAAGTTGCACTCTTATGTAACCAGTCACTTCTTCACCAGTAATTAAATAGAGCTTTCAAAAGGGATTGGGCATGTTCCCAGGAAGCACCCTGGGCTGGAGCTGGAGGGTCCTGGTCTGCAGGCTCTAAAGGGGGCGCTGGCAACATTGCTGTCTTCTGGGCACCCAAGATCTCACGAATTTCTCGTTCCACTGGTGGCCTGAGGTTGTGATTTGATTGTGGATCCTCTGCTTGAGAAATAACCCTGTCTACTCCAGCTTCCAGTGTCCCTGACTGAACCTCACTCTGTCCCTGATCATTTCGCAATAGGCTTTTGTGCATCATAAGATTCCAGTCCTGCTCATCCAGGTGTGTGGACATCAAATGCTCGGCTTTTCGCCTCGGGTTTTGGTAAGCTGGATTGGTGTCCACAGTGGCCAGGCAGCATCGACAGAAGTTGCCACACGGGCCTGGCTCTTAGCCGCTCCAGGATGAGAGCAATGAGCTGCGGGTTGCTGGAAGGCAGAGCCGGGATCATGGTGCCCGCGTTGCCTCTGTCTTGCCCATTGAGGGAAACCAAATATGGCTTCTTCTCCAGGACAGAGGTGGTGACAGGGGTGGAGGAGAAGGAGGCCAATAAGTGAGATTTCTGAGTCAAGGAATATGCAAAATTTTTTACATGCGTTGTCAAATTGCCCTTTAAAAAGAATTTAGAAGTGTAGTGTAGAAGAGTATCACTTTCTCCTTGATCTTTCTGACATTGGACATTGGGGCTTTCAATAGTTTTATTTTTTAGAGACATGGGGAGAAGAGGTCTCTTTACTTTGCCCAGGCTGGCCTTGAACTCCCGGGTTCAAGTGATCCTCTGATCTCAGCCTCAGAGTAGCTTGAACTACAGCTGTGCACCACCATGCTGGCATAGCTATTATGGGGTTTTGATGAATAAAAATTCTCGAAATTCCTTATTTTCTGTTTTCAAAGATATTTGAAAGGAATGTTGAGAGAGACTTCATCAGGATCTGTATCTGTTGGTAAAAGGAAACTGGACTTAAAAAGGATGGGGTTCTGAGGTCTAGAGAGGACATAGATGGGTTTACTTAAGTTCACAGAGTAGAGCCAACGGACCATTACTGGAAACAGGTCATAAGAAAGTACCAGATTAGATTCATGGTCGACAGGATCACCAACCGAACTGGGGCTAGACTTAGAAATGAACTTTGGCTACAAAGCCAGAAAACTGAAGGGAGGTGGTGGAGAAGGTTTGAAACATGTGGATCATGCTAGAGTGGCCTAAAACATGGTATAACAAGGTGCAGTAGCTCTTGAATTAGTTGTGTAATTGAGAACATCAATTCCAGACTTAGACTGCCTGGGTTCACAGTAAGCGTTAGGGATTACTGTGATCATTATTTCTATTGACTACAGCATCAAATACGCATATCCACTGAATGGAAAAGGGTTTAGAAGTATTTAAGTGAGAATAATTACTTAACATTTTAATATAATTATGACCAGTTCAGTAAAGTATAGAACAAAAATTGAACACATAGCCCTTGGGAAGAGGAGACAAAATTGTCATTTTGTATAAATGATATGATTGTGTATCTAGAAAACCTAAGAGAATTAATTCATGTTTAGTAATGAACTGTGTGACCGTAGGCAAATTATGACATCTCACAGGGCTTGCGTTTTGATCTACACATTAGGATAATAACTGTTATTAATTTATAGGATTATTGTGAAAATTTGCTGAGAAAATACGTTTAAAACCTACGACATAGTGCCTGCCATTTGGCAACTGCTAAATACTATAAGATACAGGTGTACTTTTAAAAATCACTCTTATTATTTTTATTATGGCAGCTATAGGATGAATTTGCAAAAATAATTCCCTTAACTGTGTATCTTCTATAAACAGTTAAACCATGAAGGAGAGAAAAGTCTCATTTGTAATCAGAAAAAAAACATTTTTCTAATTGAAAAAATTATAGAGAGGAGGTCTCCCTGTGTTGCCCACGCTGGTCTTGAACTCCTGAGTTCAAGTGATCCTCCCGCCTTGGCCTCCCAAAGTGCTGGCATTACAGGTGTGAGCCACCGTCCAGGCTAAAAAGAAACTTACAAAATTATCAAGAATAATCTTTATAAAGAATACTAGACTGTATGAAGAGAACTCCAAAATCTACTCAGAGAAAAATAACAACTCGAATAAGCAAAGGAAACTATCATTTTCCTGAAAAGTTTCAATATTATAAAGATGTCAGGGTTTTTTTTTTTTTGAGACGGAGTCTCGCTCTGTTGCCCAGGCTGGAGTGCAGTGGCCGGATCTCAGCTCACTGCAAGCTCCGCCTCCCAGGTTTACCCCATTCTCCTGCCTCAGCCTCCCAAGTAGCTGGGACTACAGGCGCCCGCCACCTCGCCCGGCTAGTTTTTTTTTTTGTATTTTTTAGTAGAGACGAGGTTTCACCGTGTTAGCCAGGATGGTCTCGATCTCCTGACCTTGTGATCCACCCGTCTCGGCCTCCCAAAGTGCTGGGATTACAGGCTTGAGCCACCGCGTCCGGCCGCTGGATGTCAGGGTTAACAAAATTCAAATCAAATCTCAACCTAATTTTGGGGGGAGAAACTTTAATGATTCTAAATAAATCTCTCTGGATTAATGACTGGCAAATGAGATAATGGTAGTTAGCAAATTTTATTGTACAAGGGCTGGGCCAAGAAGAATAAAAATGTTCATAAGCCATGTTTCCCTCCTTTAACATAAAAACAGTTCCATGAATTTAATTTTTTAAAATCTTCATTCTTTTTTACTCTATTAAATAAAAGAACGCTAACGAGACAACGAGCATTTCTTTTTATTTTATTTTATTTATTTATTTTTTTTGAGACAGAGTCTCGCTCTGTCGCCCAGGCTGGAGTGCAGCGGCCGGATCTCAGCTCGCGGCCGGCCGACAACGAGCATTTCCTTGTAGACATTACACTGTTAATAATCCGTATGTATTTAAGAGTTACGGTTATTTTAGCCCCAGCATTTCTGAATTCACCAAGGGACATTCAATACATTATCTTAGCTCATACCTGGAAGAGCCTTGTGAGGTTTTTGGTTTTGGGGGACAGGATCTCCTTTTGTTGTCCAGGCTGGAGTGCAGTGACGCCATCACAGCTCACTGCAGCCTTGAACTCCTGGGCTCAAGTGATCCTCCTGCCTCCCAAGTAGATAGGGCTATAGGCCTGTGACGCCACACGCAGCTAATATTTTATTTTCTTATTTTTTGTAGAGAGAGGGTCTCTCTATGTTGCCCTGGGTAGGTAAGTCTGTTTTACCATCAGTTGTAAGGAGAGGGGGAAAAACCGACTCATGCAAAGAAACCTGACAAGGGGGCCGGGCGCGGTGGCTCAAGCCTGTAATCCCAGCACTTTGGGAGGCCGAGACGGGCAGATCACGAGGTCAGGAGATCAAGACCATCCTGGCTAACACGGTGAAACCCGGTCTCTACTAAAAAATACAAAAAACTGGCCGCGCGAGGTGGCGGGCGCCTGTAGTCCCAGCTACTCGGGAGGCTGAGGCAGGAGATTGGCCTAAACCCGGGAGGCGGAGCTTGCAGTGAGCCGAGATCCGGCCACTGCACTCCAGCCTGGGCTACAGAGCGAGACTCAGTCTCAAAAAAAAAAAGAAACTTGACAAGGGCAAAGAATGAGTCAACGGCAAGGGCAGGAATGCAGTCATGCCACTCAATATAAGGAACCACAGGTCCTGGGGAAAAAGCGACGAGAAGGATGCGGCCTACCCGGGTTTCTCGATGAGGGAGCCGAGCATGCGCAGCACCGAGCATGCGCAGGCCTCAGGATCGCGGCGGGACTGGAACCGTAGACGCGAGTCGCTGGCTCCCTGCGGCGCTCGGCGAAGGCCGGGCTCTTCCATCAGGCCTGGCCTTTGCCCCGCTGAGGCAAATCACTGTTGTCCTGGAGGTTTCTTTCCCCCTTGCAACAGGTATGTTTTTGAAAGATTCCTGACCATGCTTCCTTAAGATAAGCTGGCCTGTGTTTCCTGAACCTTTCCCACCCCGAGGGGCGGGCGGGAGTCAACCCCGGAAGGAGGGGCGTAGTATAGATGCTCTTCCAGGCTGGAAGAGGAGAGGCGACTCCCGCCCCTGCTGCTGCGGTCACTGCAGTTAGCCTAAAAGAGCGAGGGAAAGGGATGGATGGTCAGATGTTCCTAATGTCTGTTTTTGGGCCGAGATGAGGTCATGCGGCGTGGCTGGGGCCGAGTAGGATGGAGTATCATTGTGCAGGCTGCTCTTGGTCCCCAACAAGTGTCACCAGGCTCGGAAGCTCCTGCAGGTCTTTTGGATGGAGGAAGACACAGAGGTGGCTGACTTGAGGACCAGGGGCCTTGTGGGTCCCCAGGGGGCAAGAGCGAGAGGGCTTGATAGCAGGGGCTTGTGTGGCCCCAACAGGGGAGAGTTTTGGTGGAGGGTGTGGTATAGGCTCAGAGGGAGTGACTTTGTTGGAGACCGCCCGCTGGGCACTGACCAAGCCACGAATGATCCCAGCAGCAAATTTCACCCCCAGCAGCAGCAGGGCAAACAGTACCCAGGCAGGCTTGGGGCATTGCCTCTGAGACCAGAGGAGGCCTGAGATACATACCACTCAGGAACGCTTTTATCCTATAGGCATCACAAGGATATAGTAAGTCCTGCCCTTTCTACCAGGTCAAGGAGGAGGAGACTAAATTTGAGAGAGAGAGTATTTTACCTGAAAACATTTACTCAACCAGGTAAAGATTTTCATTGGCCCTAGTGGGAAGTTGAACCTCGAATGGACCAAATGTTTACGCTGAAACAAGCCTGTATAAATGGGAAGAAATGGAAATATTGTAATGAGATTAAATCTAGCCTTTCCCCTGCTACCTGGGATGTGAAGAGGAGCAGGTGTGCTTCTAAATGAGCAAGCAAAGGGAAAATGCACTCTAAATTCTTTGCACATCTGGGTGGTGGTATGAGTAATTTTTCCAACTTGCTGCATCCTATGTCCTGTGTGTTGTATGAAGTGGAAGACTGCATTTAAGATTAAGTGGGCTGGCCAAGCCTGGAGGCTCACATCTGTAATCCCAGCACTTTGGGAGGCCGAGGTGGGCGGATCACTTGAGGTCAGGAGTTCCAGACCAGCCTGGCCAACATGGTGAAACCCTATCTCTACTAAAAATACAAAAAAAAAAAAAAAAAATTAGCTGGGCATGGTGGTGGGTGCCTGTAATCCCAGCTACTCAGGAGGCTGACACATGAGAGTTGCTTGAACCTGGGAGGCAGAGGTTGCAGGGAGCCGAGATCGTGCCACTGCACTCCAGCCTGGGCAACAGAGTGAGACTCTGTCTCAAAAAAAAAAAAAACCCAAAAATGAGCTACTCTGATTCGAGTGAGGTAGGATCCAGGGTCCTGACCAATCCCTGGGACATTTCCATGAAAGTATCTTTGCAGCACACCAAGGCGCCACCGGAAATGATCTGAAAACTACTGCCTTACATGTCACTCCACTCCCAAACCACTTCAGCCTCCCCCATTTCCACCCATAATTACTTGGTGTTGAAAGCAGAAAGTCTGACATCAGCTTTTGGGTACAGAGTAAATCACAAACAGGACAGTATGGTAGGAGGAAACATACCAGCTAAATGTAAAGACATAGACATGGTTTAATTGATCTTCTTACAACATCCTAACTACCATTACTACTTGAACAAGTGCTTTGGGGCCAATGATTGTTGAAATATTATGACTTTCCATGATGTGAACATTCAGCCTCCTGGTCAGAACTGAGAGGCTAATGAGGAGGATTCTCTGGGTGAAAACATCCATTACCCATTAAGGCTGTGTGTTCGACATCTGAATGAGAGAGCAGGGTGGTCGAGAGGAAATTCTACAGGAGGCGACAGCAGCAAGCCTGCCAGCAGACTGCTCTGAGCTGTTCCCCTTCACCCGGTACAGCTGTCTAGAGGATTATACCAATGAGGAGAGGGCCTTTTCTCAGAAACCCTGTCCCATCCGACCATTTGTAAAGCTGCCTCATGAGACAGAGCTGGCGGAGGCTCTGCAAACATTCTGGTGACCGCCTCCTGGACAAAGCAGAACTTCACAAGCAGACTCTCAGAGTGGGAGGACTCTGTCCCACCCTGTGTAGAGCCCCTCTGAAAGTATAATTTTTCAGTGGTTCATTATAAGCATACATGCCCTAGGTTAAAAAAAAAAATTAAACAGTACAGAAGGATTTATAATGAAAATCAACAGCTCTCCTCTCACAGTCCCCATCCCAAAAGGGAAAATTCTTTTTAACTAGTTGAATCGTCTGTTTTTATTCTTATGGTGATTGCCTCATATCCTTAAATAATATGCTAACGCGGGCTTTGTTTTGCTTTGATTTATGTTTTTGTGAGACAGGGTCTTGCTCTATCACCCAGGCTGGAGTGAAGTGGCACCATCTTGGCTCACTGCAGCCTCGGCCTCTCTGGCTAAAACAATCTTCCCACCTCAGCCTCCTGAGTAGCTGGGACTATAGCTGCGTGTCACCATGCCCGGCTCATTTTTGTATTTTTTTGTAGAGATCAGGTTTCATCATGTTGCCCAGGCTGGTCTCAAACTCCTGGGCTCAAGTGATCCACCTGCCTCGGCCTCCCAAAATGCTGGGATTACAGGCATGAGTCACCGTGCCTGGCAGTTGTTTCTTGATACAGTATTTTACAGTTTTGTTTGTTTTGTTTTGTTTTTAGAGACAGGATCTTATTCTGTCATGCAGGCTAGAGTGCAGTGGCACAATCAGAGCTCACTGTGACTTTGAGATTCTTGAGCTCAATCCATCTTCCTACCTCAGCCTGATGGGAGGTTACAAGTGCCATGATCACGCCTGGTTAATTTAAAAAGTAATTTTTTTTTTGACTGGGCGGAGTGGCTCACGCCTGTAATCCTAGCACTTTGGAAGGCTGAAGTGGGCCGATCACCTGAGGTCAGGAGTTCGAGACCAACCTGGCCAACACGGTGAAACCCCATCTCTACTGAAAAAAAATACAAAAAAATTCGCCAGGTGTGGTGACGCATGCCTATAGTCCTAGCTACTTGGGAGGCTGAGGCAGGAGAATTGCTTGAACCTGGGAGGCGGAGGTTGCCGTGAACCGATACCGTGCCACTGCACTCCAGCCTGGGCGACAGAGTAAGATTCCATCTCAAAATAATTAATTCATTAATTTTTGTTTGTAGAAATGGGGGTCTCATTATGTTGCCTCCAAGCCTCAAACAATCCTTTTGCCTCAAGCCTCCCACAGCCTTGGGATTAGAGGCATGCAGCACCTTGTTTGGCCTTAATATAGTATTTTTGGGAACTACCTATTGACTTTCTTTTTATGCAAAAGGAAGATTTAGTACACCTTTACCCAGACCCTTCTAACAATAGAATTATATTCTTATTTTGAATTCCTCTTTCCTTGCATTTATGATTCTAAATTAGCACCTTCATTTCTCATTATGTCGCCTATTGACATTATCTCTTCCCATTTTCTTTCATCTCTTCTCTTTTTAAGTTTCTTTTTTCTTTTCTTTTATTTATTTATTTTGAGACAGGGTCTCGCTTTGTCTCCAAAAAAAAACAAAACAAAAAACAGTTTGCTGGGATACATTCACAGACATTCCAATTCAGTAGGTCTGGGGTAAGGCCCAAGAATGTACATTTCCAACAAGTTGCTCCGTGATGCTGGTACTCTCAGTATGGGAATCATACTTTGAGAACCACTGGCCTAAGGGAAGCATGGCCACTGCAGTAATTGGGATATTGCTTTGGCTACTTTAGGAAGTTTATGGATTGTTTTGTTTTGCTTTTTGAGACAAAGTTTTACTCAGTTGCCCAGAGTGCGGTGGCACGATCTTGGCTCACTGCAACTTCCGCCTCCTGGATTCAAGCAATTATCATGCCTCAGCCTCCCAAGTAGCTGGGATTACAGCTGCCCGCCACCACACCTGGCTAATTTTTTAATTTTTAGTAGAGATAGGATTTCACCATGTTGGCCAGGCTGGTCTCAAACTCCTGACCTCAGGTGATCCACCTGCCTTGGCCTCCCAAAGTGATGGGATTACAGACATGAGCCAGAGCACCCGCCACTACTTTATTTATTTATGAGACAGAGTCTTACTGTGTCGCTCAAGATAGAGTGCAGTGGCACAATCTCGGCTCACTGCAACCTTCATCTCTCGGGTTCAAGCGATTCTCATGCCTTAGCCTCTTGAGAGATGGGATTACGGGCGCCTGTCACCACACCTGGCTAATTTTTGTATTTTTAGTAGAGATGGGGTTTCGCCATGTTGACCAGGCTGGTCTCGAACTCCCGACCTCAAGTGATCTGCCTGCTTCAGCCTTCCAAAGTGCTGGGATTACAGGTATGAGCCCATGCCCAGCCCCTGCCACTACTTTAATAGTCACCAAAATAAATAGAGTGGACCTGTCTGTCAGGTAGAATTCCTAGCTAGCTGACAGTGTAAGAGGATAGAGAGGCTGAGCATCAAGAGAATGTCCTGGGTCCCCACGCTCCTTCTATCCATGGCTCTGTCATCCCCTTGGGAATTGCCCTCATCCTCAAGTTTAAAGCGGACCCACTACCACCGAATCTTCCTGCTAGCCAGAACGGAGGAATTGAGCCAGTGGAGAGCACACAACTTCTTTTAAAGAAAAATTTACAAATCGCCCACATCATTTCCACTCATATCCTATTGGCCAGAACTTAGTAACATGGCCACACCTAGGTGCAAGAGAGGATGGGAAAAGTTGCTTCTAGCTTGGTGATTACGTGTCGAGATACAATTTAGAGAAGTTCTATCATAGAAAGGAGGGAGGGGGAGATGGATATTGAGGGGCAATTAACAATCCCTGCTGCAGTGGGTCCATTCTCCTTTCCAGCAGTTGTTCAGATGTGCACAGGATACAGTTTTAGCCAATGAGACAGGAGACAATGCCTACTAGGGGCTTCTGGCAAGTTTTCCTTTCTCCAAGGGAGATAGAGTATTTTCTTTGGGATTCTGCCATGTTGGATATGAACCCTGAAAGAGCGTGTGCATCTTGTTACCATGAGGGGAGCCTGCCTTTGGATGAGTGAAGATGGCAGAAAGAAAGATGTAGCCTTTTGGCCGGAACCGCTATTTTCCAGTAACTTGTCAAAATGACAGACACAAAAGGAAAGAGGACAGGCACCTGATATATGTTCTCTATGCCTTTTAGAAAACATGGTGTCGTTCCTTTGGCCACGTATATACGAATCTATAAGAAAGGTGATAGTGTAGACATCAAAGGAATGGGTACTGTCCAAAAAGGAATGCCTCACAGGTGTTACCTTGGCAAAACTGGAAGAGTCTACAATGTTCCCCAGCATGCTGTTGGCATTGTGTAAACAAACAAGGGCAAGATTCTTGCCAGATAATTAATGTGCGTATTGAGTACATCAAGCACTCCAAGAGCCGAGATAGCTTCCTGAAACGCATGAAGGAAAATGGTCAGAGAAAGAAAGAAGCCAAAGAGAAAGGTACGCAGGTTCGGCGGAAGAGCCAGGCTGCTCCACCCGGAGACGCACACTGTGTGAGAACCAATGGGAAGCAGCCTGAGCTGCTGGAACCTATTCCCTATGAATTCATGACTTTATAGGTGTTAAAAAAAACAAAACAAAACAAAACAAAAAAAAAGACCTCTGGACTGTAAAGAAGAAAAAGAAAAAACAAAAGAAAGATGTGGCCGGGCGCGGTGGCTCAAGCCTGTAATCCCAGCACTTTGGGAGGCCGAGACGGGTGGATCACGAGGTCAGGAGATCGAGACCATCCTGGCTAACCTGGTGAAACCCCGTCTCTACTAAAAAATACAAAAAACTAGCCGGGCGAGGTGGCAGGCGCCTGTAGTCCCAGCTACTTGGGAGGCTGAGGCAGGAGAATGGCGTGAACCCGGGAGGCGGAGCTTGCAGTGAGCTGAGATCCGGCCACTGCACTCCAGCCTGGGCGACAGAGCGAGACTCCGTCTGAAAAAAAAAAAAGAAAGAAAGAAAGATGTAAAGAACACACGCACTTGAAGAATCAGATACTGAATGAACCAGTCAACTGAAGCTTCCCTGCCTATAAAGTTCTTGTTATGTCAGATAGTAAATGTCTTATTTTTAAGCCTTCTTGGTTTGGTTTTCCTGCTGCTTGCAGTCAGATTATTCCTAATAAGGTGGCTTTCTACTTGTCTTCCTGTCTTTCTTTCTTTCTTTTTTATTTTTGCATTGTTGGTATCTTTCTATTATTACAAAATCTCAAACTTAGTGTAAGATTTTGAAAAATACTCAACTCTCTTTTTTCCTCAAGATAACTTCCTCCTACCGCTTTTGTTACTTGCTGCCTTGATCTGCTGCACAGCTGTCACCCAGGGACTTCCCTTAATTACTTACCTCATTTGAAACCACTGTTTCCTGGATCCTGGTGTCTTTTCCTTGGTTTACTCTTTTGTATTCTTGAGGCATATTGCCAAGTAATTTGCAAAGAAAAGAAAACGTGGGAAGTGAATTTTCTGAGCCCTTGCGCACTGGGTCCTGCATGCGGATTGACTTCCTTCTCAGATATGGTCTCTCCATGCATCCTTCTGGCTGGAATTCCCTTTATAGAGGAAACCAAATTTTATCTCTACCCTTTTAGGGTTTTGTGGCTGAGCCTGGGAATTAAATTGACATAAGCTGTAGCAATGGAAGAAAAGCATGCACATTTATTTACTGCAAGTTTTACACGGCATGGGAGCCTTCAAAAGGAAATGGAGACTCAAGGAGGCAGTTAGAGATAAACACAGAGATACTGAATTAGACAACGCAAAGTAAATTGTGAAAATGTGACACGTCAAAGGAACTTGAGCTAGGGTGGTTCGTTGAATAGAGAAGTGGCTAGGAGGATAAGGATTAGTCTAACACGGTTTGTCGGTACAGATTTTCCTTGGCCTCAACTTCTTATCCTTGATGATGATAAGAGTGGTATTTTCCTTCCAGTACAGGGAGGATATTTGTCACACAGGAATTTAATCATCTGCTTTTAATAAACAGTAGGAAGGTCAGAATGATCTTGTTCTTGCTGTTTTTTTCAAGACCCTTAACTCAAAAAGTCTGTTTGCCAGAGTGGCATATTTATTTATTTATTTTTCTTTGAGATGGAGTCTCGCTGTGTCACCCAGGCTGGAGTACAGTGGCACGATCTTGGCTCACTGCAACCTCTGCCTCCTGGATTCCAGCGATTCTCCTGCCTCAGCCTCCCAAGTAGCTGAGATTACAGGCATGTGCCACCATGCCTGGTAATTTTGTATTTTCAGTGGAGACAGGGTTTGTCCATGTTGGTCAGGCTGGTCTTGAACTCCCAACCTCAGGTGATCCACCTGCCTCGGCCTCCCAAAGTGCTGGGATTACAGGTGTGAGCCACTGTGCCCAGCCTGAGTGGCATATTTTGAGTTCCTTCGCCTCCACTGTGTTTCTCTAGTTATCACTTCCTTCTCTGTCTTCTAGAAGTTTATTGAAAGATTTAGATCGGTGATCATCATTAGGTCTTCCTTTTCTCTTAATTGCCCTTTGCCGTTAGATTCTGCCCTTTTAATTTCTTTACTATCATTTTAATGGGATCTCAGAAGGATGATCACATAAATGATATGTCATTCTTCCATATTGAATGACAAGTTTTATCCCTTTCTAATGAGACTAATACATAATTCATACTTTGAACCTGAGTCATTAGGTTGGATAATTCACATTACAGTACTCTTGGAAAGACTATAATTTTACTACTTCTAAAAATATATATTTTTACCATGTAACTAAAAGAATAAACTTTTTGTAGGGAGTTTTCATCCACCACATTTCTCGTGTGGGATACTTCCTTTCCAGAGTGTTCTTTAAATTAAGGGACTAGAGTTTCTTTGACTGAACAAAACTGTACAGCACATAAATAAAATGGTTGTCTATTTCCCATTAACTATGAATAACTTATTTTTTAAATCATTACTGCCAAAAATGTTACTGAACATCCAGGTCACTAGAAGTTCGAATTTATAGATACTATTTTTTAAAATTATTTAAAATAAAAAAAAGCTCTTAATTTCCATGACCACATAAAATAATATTAACGGACCACTTAAATGAGCTCATATATACGGGCTGTAAATTAGTATTTTTTGAGAACCTATGTGCCCCATAACTTTTGTATATTCACCAATCACCAATTGATGCCCTCAATAATCTTTTTTTTTGAGATGGAGTCTTGCTATGTTGCTCAGGCTGGTCTCTTAACTCCTGGGCTCAAATTATCCTCCTGCTTCAGCCTCCCGAGTAGCTGGGATTACAGACATGCACCACCATGCCCTGCTAACTATCTTATGAAGATCTTACTTCTATCATGTTGCTGAGGAAGCAGGCTACCCTAATTACCTTGTGTAAAGTCACATAGGAAGGAATTGACTGGGTTGGGCTTAATTTCCACTTCTGCTGGACCTCAAAGCCTATGCCCTTTGTACTACTTCATAGACCCAAAGACAGGTGGGTACATCTGTTCCCATCTGTTTTTATTCCTCAGGATTGTGATAGCAAAATATCACAGCTGGGTGGCTTCAGAACACAGAAATTTATCATCTCATAGTTCTGGAGGCTGGAAGTCTGAAATTAAGGCGTTGGTAGGGCCATGCTCTCTCACCGGCTCTAGGGAGAATCTGTTCCGTGCCTTTCTCTTAGCTTCTGGTGTCACAAGCAGTGCTTGGCTTGTAGCTGCATAACTCTAATCACTGCCTCTGTGGTCACATGACATTCTTCCTGTGTGTGTCTGTCTTCACATAGTTATCGTCCTGTACCAGTCATAGTGGATTAGGAGGCTTTCCGTTCCAGTATGATCTCATGTTAACCAATTCGATCTTCAGTGACCCTATTTCCAAATAAGGTCACATTCTGAGGTTCTGGGATTAGGATTTCAACATATATTTTTTGGGGGGACACAATTCAACCACAACACCATCTGAATTGGGTTTCCTTCTCTAAAAGGACTCAATTTCAATCACTTACTGATGAATAAATATATGATCAGCTAAAAATTCTCAAAATTAACTTATATAAATACCTACACAATTTCCTAAAAGAAGAGTAAAATTCCTTTTGAAGGAAACCTGATGTTTTCATCTTGAATCTGTATTGGACTCATGTCATTGAAATATTTCACACTAGTGGATGATTTTTATTTTGAGTTAAAATTTTGCAAAGATTGAAATGTACCCAGGAGTTACTGTTATCACATTAGAAGTAACAGAATCGCATTCATTCCTAAAAAGCATAGTCTCACAGACAAGTAGTTTAAGAGTATTAAACAATGCATCATGATAAAAACTGGATCTTTTTAGAGTGTAAAGATTTCTTTGGAGTACTTCCCTCTGTGTAGAATCTGAAGAAAAACAGTAACTAAAATCAGTGTGGAGTTCACCTCAACGCTGAGTTTAATTACTGTCTTTTAAATATTTACAATACTATTGTTTTACTGCAGATGGCTCTTCCAGAAATGTCGAGCTGCCCATTGTGACTGGATGTACCTACTGTATACTAATATTTTCTTTCTGTTAATAGATAGCAGATTATTTCAAATATACAAACAGGATTATTTCATATATGTAAATATTTACAGGCTGTTATTTGTTATTCAGATATCTACTGTATTCCTTATAAAAATGAATGTCAGCAAAATCTGAATTCCCCTGGTCGAAACAGTGATCTCTCTGGGCTATAGCACAGGGCCCCTCTCAGATGTCTAAAACCATTAAGAGTGACAAAGTTGTACTTTCAAAAAGGTACATATTTACATATGACTTGAATAAATAATTTTCCTAATTTTCCCTCTAGTTGCAGTTCTGTTACATCTGTGGTTTCATTTCCCTTCACTTACTATCGATCATCGTCCCCCATCATCCACAAAGATAGCCTGAGTATAAGGTAATATCATTTTCTGGTTATACACATTTCTCTTCTAAAATTCAGGATATATGGTAGTTCATGTATTTAATAAAAGTAACCTGAATGTTCCCCGGGTTCTGCAGCTTTCAACATGCTTGTGGGCGTATGTATGTACTTGGGTATGTGTATGTGGCCAAGGGAACACTTCTATTTAAAGCCTATACAAAGCAGCTGAAACTCCCACCCTACTTGTCTGCAGCAAGTCCAATTTCCTCCACAGCCGTTTCTGAGCCTCCTTCAGGGTGGGTGAAGGTTGCTTCTCTTTTTCACACTTTCTGTTTTTTTTTTTTTTTTTTTTTTTGAGACAGAGTCTCACTCTGTGGCCTAGGCTGGAGTGCAGTGGCATGATCTCAGCTCAGTGCAACCTCCACCTTCCAGGTTCAAGTGATTCTCCTGCCTCAGCCTGCAGAGTAGCTGGGATTACAGGTGCCCACCACCACACCTGGCTAATTTTTGTCTTTTTAGTAGAGATGGGATTTTGCCATGTTGGCCAGGCTGGTCTTGAACTCCTGATCTCAGGTGATCCACCCACCTTGGCCTCCCAAGATGCTGGGATTACAGGCGTGAGCCACCACGCCTGGCCATCCTTTTCACACTTTCATTCTGGTTATCTTGTCTCAGATCTTATACTCCCATACCTCAAGGCTTCTCTGCTATTCACCTCTGGCTGTTTCATAACCATTTCTCAGCCTGCTACCCTTCACTCTAACCCTTTGCCTCCTACACTAGGTGCAGAGTCCTGTGCCTTATTTCTCAAAGGATGGAAGGCAAGGCTGCCATGTTTAAGACTTTACATGGGTAGAGATGAGCACAAGGGAACTGTTCTTCAGAAAAGGGAACCTTAAGTCTGGATATCTATTATCACTGCTAGTGCCACCCATTGGCCACACTCCTTCAGTTGAAATCCCCTTGGGCCATCTGTTTTCCATCCCCAGCCTACCACTTTGTTATTCAGGCTCAGTTCCTCCTTTTCATCTCCCTTACTTCTACCACTTTCAGGTACAAGAAGCAAAAATCTTGTAGAAATTATAAAGAAAATCTCTGCTCAAGACAAAGACACTCCCTGCCTTAGTCCATTTTTTGTTGCTTTAACTGAATACCTAAGACTGGTAATTTATAAAGAAAATAAACTTATTTCTTACAGTTCTAGAGGCTGGAAAGTCCAAGAGCATTGCACCAGCCTCTGGTGAGGGCCTTCTTGCTGCATGATAACATGAAAGAGGGCATCACATGGTGAGAAGGCACAAGGGTGAGTGTCATCTGAGGCTTCTCTTCTCCTTCTTGTGTAGCCACCAGTCCTGTTGTGGGGCCCCCACCCTGATGACCTTCTTTAATCCTAATTGCCTCTGAAAGGCCTCCCCTCCAATCAGCATTTGAATTGGGGGATTAAATTTCCAACACATGAAGTTTGAAGGGCACATTCAAACCACAACATTCTGTACCTTTACATTATTGAAAGTTATATTAATGACAGCATTATATTATCAAACAATACCGGCCATCTCAGTCTGAAATGTGTGCATTCAGATTATTCAACTGCTAGCCGTCCTTAAGAAAAATGAGGCCGGGCGCGGTGGCTCAAGCCTGTAATCCCAGCACTTTGGGAGGCCGAGACAGGCGGATCACGAGGTCAGGAGATCGAGACCATCCTGGCTAATACGGTGAAACCCCGTCTCTACTAAAAAAAATACAAAAAACTAGCCGGGCGAGGTGGCAGGCGCCAGTAGTCCCAGCTACTCGGGAGGCTGAGGCAGGAGAATGGCGTAAACCCGGGAGGCGGAGCTTGCAGTGAGCCGAGATCTGGCCACTGCGCTCCAGCCTGGGCGACAGAGCGAGACTCCGTCTAAACAAAAAAAAAAAAAAAAAAAAAAAAGAAAAATGAACTGAAAGGGCTCAGAAAAGGTCCCTTCTAGAACAAAATAAAAATATCTTCCAAACTTCTACTTCAGAATGCAGGCACCACTCCAGTTTTAAACTAGCACTTTAAAATTCTTTCTGCTATTGAATTTTTTTTTTTTTTTTTTTTTTTTAGAGTTTCACTCTTGTCACCCAGGCTGCAGTGCAATGGTGTGGTCTTAACTCACTGCAACCTCTGCCTCCCAGGTTCAAGTGATTCTCCTGCCTCAGCCTCCCAAGTAACTGGGATCACAGGTGCCCACCATCATGCCTGGCTAATTTTCTATTTTTAGTAGAGACAGGGTTTCACCATGTTGGCCAGGCTGATCTCAGACTTCTGACATCAGTTGATACACTGGCCTCAGCCTCCCAAAGTGCTGGGATTACAGGCGTGAGCCACTGTGCCCAGTCTCTGTTACTGAAATCTTTCAACAATATCTATTAAAGATCTCTTATGGGTTATGTATTACCATATCAGTGACATGAGAGATCCCAAAGAACAGGGACTTTTTCTGCCCTCCAGAGGATCCATCACATAAGACCACTCGCTGAATTTGGCTTCTAGTGCTGGCTGTGTTATGTGTTGGCTAAGTGACCTTGGACAAGTCACCTAAGCTCTCAGAACTTTAGTTATCTCACCTATAGAATGAGGAGAATAATACTAGCCTCAAAGTGCTTTGGGGTTTTGTAAGAAATAAGTGAGAACATTTGTTAAAAAAAAAGTAAGGACTTATACAACTGTGTGCAAATATACGCTGTTGTCAGTACTAAATCTTGGTTTATTCTAAGAAGTTCTTCTGATGGGCAGACATATCGCGATAAGTACTTTTTATGGATTCCAGGATGTTTCTTGAAGCTGGTTAGAAACTGGAAAGAAGAAAGGGGGACTTTTTGAAGGTAGAGTCACTCATAATATCTCTGCCCAGTTCCCCAACGTTATGTCAGACTTCTGGGCAGATTGGGGTATTATAATTGTATTAGTCAGTCAGGATTCTGCACAGAAACAGAACCAATAGGAGGTAGATATAGATAAAGATGCAGCTGTAGATATAGATGGGATACAGAGATTTATTATAAGAAATGGGCTCACATGATTAGGAGGTTGAGAAGTCCCATGATCTTGCCGTCTGTCTGTAAGCTAGAGACCCAGGAAAGTGGGTGGTGCAATTCCAGTCCTACTCAGAAGGCCTGAGATCCAGGGAATCCCACGTTGTAAATCCCAGTCCAAGGGCAGGAGAAGACCTCCCCCAACTCAGGTAGCCAGGCTGGAAGCAAAATGGGGCAAATTCTTCCTTCCTCTACCTTTTGTTCTTTTCAGGCTGGAAATGCATTGGATGGTGCCCACCCACATTAGAGAAAGCAGTCTACTTTACCAAGTCCACTGATCCCAATGTTGATCTCAGACGGAAACACCCTCATAGGCACACCCAGAACAATAGTTATTTATTTATTTATTTATTTTGAGATGGAGTTTCACTCTTGTCACCCAGGCTGGAGTGCAATGGCGTGATCTCACCTCGCTGCAACCTCTGTCTCCTGAGTTCAAGCGATTCTCCTGCCTCAGCCTCCCAAGTAGCTGGGATTACAGGCACCCACAACCATGCCTGGCTAATTTTTGTATTTTGTAGAGACAGAGTTTCACCATGTTGGCCAGGCTGGTCTCGAACTCCTGACCTCAGGTGATCTGCCCACCTGGGCCTCCTAAAGTGCTGGGATTACAGGCGTGAGGCACTATGCCCGGCCCCCCAGAACAATACTTAATCTGAGCACTCGTGGTGCAATTAAGTAATTTTAAGACATGTGAAATTAACTATCACAATAATAAACTAAAAGGGGAGGCCAAAGAGCAAACTTTCAAGTGTGTGCCGTGTATGAAAACTGGAGCTCCAGCTGTGCGCGGTGGCTCAGGCCTGTGATCCCGGCACTTTGGGAGGCCAAGGCAGGTAGATTACTTGAGGCCAGGAGTTCAAAGATCATCCTGGGTAACACAGGGAAATCTGTCTCTACTAAAAAAAGAAAAAACTAGTTGGGCATGGTGGCGCATGCACATAATCCCAGCTACTCAGGAGGCTGAGGCATGAGAATCGCTTGAACCCAGGAGCTAGAGGCTGCAGTGTGCTAAGATCTCACCAGTGCGGTCCAGCCTGGGTGACAGAGCAAGACCCTGTCTAAAAAAAAAAAAAAAAAAATCACTAAAATAGAAAAAAATAAAAATAAAAGAAAGAAAACTGGAGTTCTGGTCTCCTGGGTAACAGCTGGGTTCCTCGATTCAAAATCTTGTCCTGACACTAGCAGCAAGACCTTGGCCAAGCTACTTAAACTTCATCTATCTCAGGCTCATAATTTGTCACATGTGCACCCAATCACACCTGTTTCATAGTGTTTCTGTGAGGAGTCAATAAGCTAATACATCTAAGGCTTTGGGAGGGGGCATGACAATGGCATAATGCAACAAATGTTAACCACTATTTTATCCGACCAGCCTGAAGATAGAGCTCATCCCAGTCTGGGGGAGACTTTTCCCTTCCCCTTAAGCTCAGAATGCTTAACTTAAACCTTTGAATTTGATCATTGGACCTTATGCTTCTGCCAGCAAATGGTGGGAACTAATCCCCACAGTTATTCTCTTCTCACTACCTTGTTATTTCTTTAAATGCAAGCACTCCTATATTTATTGATTACTATTGCACTTGTATAAATATCTTAGTTTTTATTCACTCTCTCCTCACAGTTTGTTTTCCCGACTCTCTGCTCTCATTGTGGCTCCGTCTGCAACAATACTCGACTTGTGTCTTCACTAGAGAGGGCCAGAGAAAGAGAGAGAATTGTCTTCCAGACAATGCTCTTATTGAACATCCTCAAACACTGTGTGTGCGCCTGTTTCTGTTGCTTTGTTGACTCATATCCACCTTGTGGCTTGCCTTTTTTCGTAGACTTTCTTCCCTGTTCCATCTAATCAATGGTTTTCCAGTTTGTGTTTATGGAATGTATTCCTTCCTTATCCACAAATATCTACCTCCACAACCTCAGAATGCATGTGGGTGTGACTGTCAGTAGCAAACAGTAGAGGCGTTGTGTCTTGGAGCCAACTTATAAGCATAGGAGGTCCTGGGACCTGAGCATTTCATTTAGTTCTAAATATGAAAAGCTACTATCTTTGTGGAATGATCTCAAAACTCTGGGGTGAGCAAATGGGAAAGGTCGATAGGCAGTTACAGGTTGAACCTGTTTGGTTTCTTTTTGCTGGAGCAAGGTGAGCACCGTTTAGGGTTTGCTTTCTCTGCTCTGAAGTTTCAGAGCTTCCATGGTGAACTTGGAGGCGAACGAGGTAACTGAGATCAACATTTCGCTCTATCTAAGCAGGGGGCTACTTTGTAAGCCAGACGATCACCCTAGTATTCTAGCCGAGAGAGGAAAGTTCGTCAAAAGTCAGAGATACTTGGGAAAGCATCACCTTCCCTAGGCCAACGTACTTAGTAAGCTTAAGAAGCATAAACCAGCTCTGTGGAACCCAAAAAAGGCAGCTAACTCTGCTACCAAATATTTTTACCAAAATATAAGAATCTATCATGTGTCTGTCTGCTCTGGGATCTCTCTACCTCTGGTTCTTAACACCGATGCTGAGAAGTCTGTGTTTTCTTGCCTTTCTTTCCTGTTTCTAGAATTCTTTTGATTGTCTCAATTTCCTTTTTTTAATTTTTTATTTTTGTTTTTCTTTTTAGATAAGGTCTCACCCTGTGACCCAGGCTGGAGTGCAGTGGCACAGTCTTGGCTTACTGCAGCCTCAATCTCCCAGGCTCTAGCCATCCTCCTACCTCAGCCTCCTGAGTAGCTGGGACTATAGACACGTGCCACACACCCAGCTAATTTTGTATGATTTGTTAGATACGAGGTTTCGCCACGTTGCCCATGCTGGTCTTGAACTTCTGGGCTGAAGCTATTCTCCTGCCTGGGCTTCCCACAGTGCTGGGATTACACGTGTGAGCTACTGTGCCCTGCCCTTTATCCGCTTTTAAACTTCATATTACCTTCTAATCATTAAAAATGCACATTATGTTCATTTAACATAAGATGCATTTAGAATTTTATTGTGCTTTTTTTTTTTTTCACTTAGTATATTTTGGGAATTTCTCCATGTAATCAAAATCTTTTGAAAATATAACTCTTGGCTGGGCGTGGTGGCTCATGCCTATAATCCCAGCACTTTGGGAGGCCTAGGTGGGCAGATCACCTGAGGTCGGGAGTTCGAGACCAGCCTGACTAACGTGGAGAAACCCCATCTCTACTAAAAATACAAAATTAGCTAGGCATGGTAGCGCATGCCTGTAATCCCAGCTACTCGGGAGGCTAAGGCAAAATAATTGCTTGAAACCGGGAGGCGGAGGTTGTGGTGAACCAAGATGGTGACATTGCACTCCAGCCTGGGCAACCAGAGCAAAATTCTGTCTCAAAAGAAAAAAAGGAAGAAAAAAAGAAAAGAAAATATAACTCTTGACAATTATTTAATATCACAACATGTAGTATAATTGCTTAACCATTCTTTTTTTGACATTTAGATTGTCATTTTTTTTAAGAGTTGAAGTCTTTGCCTGCCTGTATCAAAATATTTCGTGTGCCCCATTAAATATATATACCTACATTTACCCAAAAAAATTAAAATTAAAAATAAAAAAAAATAGAGTCAGGTTTCACTATGTTGCCCAAGCTGGAATCCAACTCCTGGGCTCAAGCAATCTACCCATCTAGCTTCCTGAGTAGCTGGGACTACAGGTGCGTGCTGCCAAGCCTGGCCTGTCACTTTTCAACACTGATCTCATTCAGATGTTGGCTAGCTTTGTCATCTGCATGAGATGACTCTTGGCAAGTCCTCTGCCGGCTATCACGCAACATCCAATAAAGTCATATTAACAAATTAATGACATCGCACGTTCAGGCATGTCTGTGTTGAAGGCCAGTGGTTTTCACTAATATTCACATCTTCTTCTTTTTTTTTGTTTTTTGTTTTTTTTTTTCTGTTTGACCGTGAGGATACTTATTGAGGGTTTACTGGGTGCAGGGAGAAGGGCTGGATGACTTGGGATGGGAGTAGAGACCCCTCCTGTGGGATTCTGCAGCTCCAGGCCCCCATGGGTGGGGTGAGGCCGGGGACCTAGGAACATTCTGTGTGGGCCATTTCTTCTCCATGGTGCTCCCCTTATGCATGGCCCAGCAGCTGTAGCTGCGGGATCTCCACTGTTCAGGCGTCAGGCTCAGGTAGCTGCTGGCCGCATACTTGTTGCTCTGTTTGGAAGGTTTAGTGGTCTCCATGTCCTGGGTGATGATGATGCTGTCTGCCTTCCAGGCCACTGTCATGGTGCCCAGGTAGAAGTCACTCATGAGACATACTAGGGTGGCCTTGTTAGCTTGGAGCTCCTCAGAGGAGGGTGGGAACAGAGTACCAAACGGGGAGCCTTGGGCTTGCCTAAGACAGTGAGCTGGGTCCTGCTGCCAAACACGTGCGACAGTGAATGAAGCTTGGATTGAAACCCTTAGGGCCAGAACCTGGGGCCAGTCCAGGAGCAGGGCTGGAGCAGAAACAATCATGGTGGAAGGGGAAACAAACATGTCCTTCTTCACACGGCAGCAGGAGAGAGAATGAGCATTCACATCCTCTTGTAAGGAGACTTCTGCCTCTAATAAGCCCTCTCACACCACTCACAACTGATTGGACCAAGGATGGACACCGGACCCAAGACAGGCCAGATACTGTGGTGTGGGCCAGTGGGAAAAGGTAAACTGGGTCACCAAGAGGAACCATTAGAGTAAGAGGCAGCTACCCTAGGGAGCCAGAGATGAAAACATGCCAAGAAAAGCTTTGAGGGAGAAACCACAGTTGGAGAAAGACTGGAGATTACAACTCCCAACCTGGCTCTGCCAGCTGGTTTTGTCCCTCAGCTTTGTTGAGCTGTAATTGACAAAGAAAAGTTTTATGTGTTTAAGGTAGAATGCGATGTTTTGATATACATCATGAAATACATCATGAAATGATTGCTATAATCAAGCTGATTAACAATACGATCTTACCTCACATAGCTACCATTTGTGCGGTGTGATGAGAACATTTAAGATCCACTCTCTTTGCAAATTTCAAGTGCATAATATGGTATTGTCAACCATAGTCAGCAGGCTGTACATTAGATCTCCAGAAATTACCCATTTTCTAATGAAACTTCATACCTCGTGACCAATATCTCCCATTTTTCCCACCTCCCAGCCCCTGGCAACCACTCTTCTACTCCCGGGCTCCTATGAGTTTGACTCTGTTAGATTCCTCGTATAAAGGAGATCATGGGACTTTTCTGTGTCTGGCCTACTCTACTTAGCATGATATCCTCCAGGTTGTCACAAATGATGGGATTTCTTTCCTTCTTAAACTCCAGTAACACTCCATTGCACATATATACCACATTGTCTTCATCCATTTATTCATCCACATTTGTACAGGTCGTTTCTGTACCTTGGCTATTGAAACATATGCTGCAATAAACATGCGAGTGCAGATACCTCTCTGCGAAACTGCTTTCATTTCCTTTAAATTCTGCCACTTGATCTTGAGGAGTTGACTAACTCCTTAAACCTCTGTTCTCAGCTGGGCGCAGTCGCTCACACCTGTAATCCCAGCATTTTGGGAGGCTGAGGCAGGTGGATCACCTGAGGTCTGGAGTTAGAGGCCAGCCTGACCAACATGGAGAAACCCCATCTCTACTAAAAATACAAAAGTAGCTGGACGTGGTGGTGCACGCCTGTAATTCCAGCTACTCGGGAGACTGAGGCAGGAGAATCGCTTGAACCGGAGGCGAAGGTTGCAGTAAACCGAGAGTGAGGCATTGCACTCCAGCCTGGACAACAAGAGCGAAACTCCGTCAAAAAAACCCAAACAGACAAAAAACAAAAAACAAAACCTCTGTTCTCATCTGCAGAAGATTAGAGATAGTGTACATAAAGTATATATAACACAACAGGACCTCACTGAATGGTGGCTATATTACACATAAAAGTATTTTTTTAAAAAGAAAAATACTGAGAAATCTTCTGAAATCATCACTTATAATAAAGAATGGAGTGCACAGAGGAAGTAAAAAATTTATACAACACAAAAGCAAGGTTTTGAGCTCTTAAGACATAGTCTGTTTTAATCCCCGTGTTTATACTCAGTACTTAGCTCAATGCCTAGCAAATCTTTAAGTGCTCAATACGTGTGTATTGCTTTCAATGAATAGCTTCAAAGCAACATTTTTCTTTGACTCAGATATGTAGCTGGTTGGGCATTTTTACCCATGGAATTGCCCTGTTGTTACTCGCTGAGCCCCGGTATGTGAAACCAGTGCAGCAACTCTAATTTCTCTCTGAAAGATTGGCATTTATGAGGTCATTTTCCCTTCAGTCTTTTCCCCTATTCTTATTTATTCCACCATATTTCACAGTCAAGCAAAACAAAAACAAACAAAAGACCTTTCATAAAAGTAACTTCCCACTGTTAACTCCTCTCCCTGAAATCTATGGGGAAGACAGAAAAAGAAAAAGAAGAATCACAAGAGAGATGAAAATGCAAGTCCAGGCAAGTTCCCCAAATCTTTAACAGGATAGACATATGTATGTATATTTAAGTGAAAAGATTCTGAAAATACTCTTAAGTGGAGGCAGGATGACCCAGGGAACGGAAAGAGAATACAGCTAGGGCACATTTCCATACCAAAGAGTGTGAGGTGTGGTAGACATCTGTTGCTTTTGTCTTCTCAACAAAACACTCCTCTTTACACTGGAGAATTGGTCTTCACAGATCCCGTATGATTCCCATGGGCCTGGCTATGGGGTGAGTATACAATCCACCCCCGTCCAAACACACCACCCCAGCCGTGTTTACACAATGCAATTGGGCATTGACCCAATCAAGTCCAGTCATATTTCTTTCAAGAAATTTAATATAGGAAATACTGGGAAAAAGAGGGAGAGTCTCACTTTTATACTACGAATTGTAAGTTTCTACCCAGGACTGGGACTACCGGCAGCCATCTCTCCTGCTACATGTAATGAACATATTTGTGTCAGGAGAGAGTGAGGCCAAATGCAAAAAGTAGCAGAGACAAACATAACCTGAGAGGAAGAGTGGGAAATAGAAACTTGATGACATCACTTGAACACTTGAATGCACCTGTAACTAAAGCCTTCGGTTGAGCAGATTGTAAGGGTAGAAATGAGTTCTAAGTTTCCCAACCCCACCCCACTCCCAACTCCAGGCTTGGTAAGTTGGTAAGAAGGTTTTAAGGAAAGAGAGGTTACTCTGCACACACATGGGGGCAGAATTAGGGACTGGGGCCACCAGCTAAGAGAGAGGAAACAAGCAACAGAAGGTCACAAACCCTCAAAGCTTAAGGAAGCTGGTGTTAGTTGATTTCTTGTGAAAACCAATGTTAAAAAACAGGTGTGAGTTTTATAGCTGTGGGAATATGAAGAGAAACAGGGACAGAATTTAGTGGAAATTGTGAGGTCTATGGTTTTTATAGGTCTTGGAGCTGGCTGGGACTTAGCCAGTTATCTAGATCTCAAAGGGCCAAGTGACTTCAGCTAACATGTGAGTCACAGATGTGGAAAGAAACAAGGAAGATTCAGCACACACATAATACGTATTCCCAGGGAAAAACCAACAAAAATGGAACAGAAAATCATTCAAAGATTTCATAGGTGATTCTCCTGAAAGAAAAGATCTAAATCTTCATGTTGAAACAATGTATGGAGAAAAAACTGGTGAGTTCTAACAAGGTTAAGACATATCCTGATGAAGTAATTTCAAGGATAAGAAAAAGTCTTGCAAGCATCCAGGCAGAAGAAACTTGTCACCTTTAAAGGGAAAGAATATATATCAGGCAGGCTTTAGACTTCCATCCACAGCAACACTAGAAGAACAAGATAATGGGAAATTTTGAGAAGAAAAAATAGAACACAACAATTCTTACTTACCCAGGATATCTTTCAGTTGTAAAGGCATGGGAAATACATTCTTAAATATGCAAGAACTGGCCAGGTGCGGTGGCTCATGCCTGTAATCCCAGCACCTTGGGAGGCTGCGGCAGGCGGATCACGAGGTCAGGAGTTCAAGACCAGCCTGGCCAATATGGTGAAACCCCGTCTCTGCTAAAAAGACAAAAATTAGCTGGGCATGGGGGCAAGCGCTTATAGTCCCAGCCACTTGGGAGGCTGAGGCAGAAGAATCGCTTGAACCCAGGAGGCAGAGGCTGCAGTGAGCCGAGACTATGCCACTGCACTCCAGCCTGGGTGACAGAGCGGGACTCTGTGTCTCAAGAAAAAAAAAAAAAAAAAAAAGTCGATGTGTGTATACATATATGTGCAAGAACTTTATAATTTTAGCATTAATAAAATCTTCCTGAAAGAATGTACATGAAACAACAACTGCTGTCTGAAAGAAGAACCAAATTAAGAATTTAGAAATGGAGGCTAGGTAAGGTGGCTCATACCTATAATCCCAGCACCTTGGGAGGTTAAGACAGGAAGATCACTAGAACCAGGAGTTCAAAACCAGCTTGGGCAACATAGGGAAATCCCGTTTTTATGAAAAATCAAAACATTAGCCAAGTGTGGCAGTACATGCCTATGGTCCCAGCTATTGAGGAGGCTGAGGTGGGAGGATCACTTCACTTGGACCTGGGAAGTTGAGGCTGCAGTGAGCCGTAATTGGGCCATTGCACTCAAGCCTGGACAACAGAGTGAGACCCTGTCTCCAAGAAAGATAAATTTTAAAAAAGATGCCAAAGACAATAAAATGGCAGAGTGCTGGAAAGCAAAGAAAGAGAGCAGACTACAAAGCTACAAGTAAATATGCACGATGTAGACAAATTTTCAGGACCAAAAAGAGGGAAAATACCACAGCCCAAAATATCAGATGGAAGAGAGAATTTTCCTGAAGAAGCCTCTGGAGAAGCTCTACACCCAACAAATTCAAAGTACTGGAGAGGGAGGGGCAGCACCGCAGTTCCAGCCCTGGCCTTGAAGAGGACGGACAGCTTGCGCTTCTTTCCTCTGGAAACTCTCAGTCCCAGTTGTCATGCTGTGGAAGGCAGAAGCCACATAGAAGGGCCGAGTGAGGGTCCTCCAGCCAATAGCCAGCATCTCTGCCAGCACTGGAGGGAGCCATCAGAATAGTGCCACCCAGTGGAAAACCCTGATGAGTTCAGAAGCATCCCACATCACTGGGGACAGAAAACTGGCCCAACTGAGCCCAGTTAACGCACAGAATCATTGGCGATAGTACAATAAATGGGCATTGCTTTATGCCACTAAGTTTTAGGATTATTACATAGCATACACAACCAAAACAAAGGCCCTGGGGCAATCATAAGTTATTCAAGAATGTCATGGAATTTTTGGGCCAGTTTAACTCTATCCCCTTTTTTCCTCCTCCTTTCTCCTTCCCCTTTCTTTCTCTCTTCCCTTCCATGGAGCTTTTGAAGATAGATTTCTATTTTTAGTCTTATTAGCATCAAAGTGGGAAAAGGCCAAAAGGTTTCTCCTGACATGTAGGAATTTAAAAACTATGCAACTCCTAATAAGAACTTTACTCCTGTAAAAGGAAAAGGAAAAAAAAAAATTCAAATGAGAACAATATGAAATCTTTTAATGCAGTGACAGATTTAAGGAGGTCCAAGAAAAAAGCAGACACAGTAGAATCTATAGAATGTGGTGCTGGAGACAGTTTCCTTTGAGTGGTAGGGAGGGCTTTAGTGTCATAGAATGACAGTTTCCTCCTTATAGATCTCCTCTGATTCTGCAGAAAGTGTTGTATATATGGTTGTTACACTGAAAGTGGGGTCCTAGGGTTTTTAAAAAATCCAATGAGCAAATAAAAAATGCTTAAAGGATGACAGCAATGTTCTTTTTTTTTTTTTAAATAAAAGAATGATTAGCAACAAAACAAAATAATGAATTAGAAGAGTTACTAAATAAGTTTTTGAAACACAACAAAAACAAAACCTGTCCTATAAAACAGAATAAATGTAGATTACTCATGGGAAACATTGTAGAAAGCCTAAATATACAAAGAACCACAAAGGAGAAAACCCAAATGGACCCCTCCATTCCACTTCATGAGTCTGTGACTCCTGGAGAGAGCACCATTTTTTCAGGTGTCTGATTTGTGAAGTCACAACCCAGGAGACTCTGGCATCAACTCAGATAGAGGTAAATTCTGAGAAGTGAGTCAGCCACTAAAACAACAATCATATTAATGTGAAGTCCTCAGGGCAGAGTGTTTCTCTGGTGTAGTTTAAGACTGAGAGACACAGCCGGGCATGGTGGCTCACTTCTGTAATCTCAGCACTTTGGGAAGTCAAGGTGGGAGGATTGCTTGAGTCCACAAGTTCCAGATCAGCCTGGGTAACATAGCAAGACCCCATCTTTACAAAAATAAAAAATAATTTAATTAAAAGAAAAGAAAAAGATTGAAAGTCACACAGCTGTAAACTAATGAAAGTTCACTTAGAGCAACAGGCTTTGTCATGGGGAAAGAGCAAATCCTCATTTGATTCACCGCTGATCGAACACCCTTGCTGGCACCATTGAAAATGGATGTGGAAACCACAATTGATGTGATCTCATGGTAGCAAGAGGTGTTGACTCAACAAAAAAAACGCTGCCACTTCTTACTGTATAATTTGATGTCAAAATAATATTATCATGTTGGGAAAATATGATTTAATTTAGCCACATCTTGACAAGTTTTTCTGTTTATTGAGTCTCTCATCCCTTCTATTTCTTCTTTTTATTTTTCTGTTTTAAAGGTTAATTTGTTTGTTTGTTTGTTTTTGAAGATGGGATCTTGCTGTGTTGGCCCAGGCTGGCTTCAAACTCCTGGTCTCAAGTGATCCTTTTGCCTTGGCCTCCCAAAGTGCTGAGATTATAAGTATAAGCCACCATGCCTGGCCTTATTTCTCTTTCTTCATAGCTAATAAATTATCTGGTATACATGCCAGATAATTGTTGAAGTGTTCGCTATTTCATTTTTTTCTTTTTTCTCTTACTCATTTCAGTGGCTTTGATGACAAATATTAGCAAAAAACAAATCCATTCAAGGAAAATGCCACTTTTTTCTATGAGTAGCATGTCCACTGTACTTTTATATATAACTTCATGTGGTCTGTAACTTCCATATGGTTAACAAACAAAATCTATATGGCTTTTTTCATGGGATAAAAATCAGTGTTTTTCTTGTATCATTGCAAAACTGAAGCTCCCAATTCATAATTTTTTGTGTACATAAGTCTACGAGAAAAAAAAGTTGAGGGAAATTGATTCTAGAATCTAGAAGTTCTTCCTTTATGTAATGCATTTTAATGTTTAAACATATTTATAGTTAAAATTCCAAGTATCTTGATTATTTAGAATTTAAAATTTCATTACTAGTTTTTTTGTTTCAGCACATTGTAGTCTGAGAATGTGTGCTATATGTTTTCCGCTGTTAAATTTTATCAGTATTTTCTTTGTTGACTAATACATTTCATTTACATCGGGAAAAAAGTATATTCTCCATTGTACAACATAATGTGCAGCTATTAAAGTAAATTTGTTGATATTACTATGACATCCATAGTCTATTTGTTGCTTGTGAAATTTGTCAGAGACTGAGAATGATATATTAAAATATCCCGTACTATAGTTCCAGCTACTTGGGAGGCTGTGGTGGGAGGATTGCTTGAACCCAGGAGATCAGGCCTGTGAATAGTCACCGGACTTCACTCTGGGCAACATAGTTCGACCCCCCTCTTTAAAATAAATAAATCCTGTAGCATGCTATTCATTTCTTCTTCCACATTTATATTTGGACACAATAGTATTCTCTGTTTCCAAGTACATGAAGTGTAACCTTTATCAACTTACAGGACAGTGGTTTCCTTTCAGGAACAGCTGGGTTCATAGGTGTGGCAAAAGTAAAATTAAACTTTAAATTTTGTAAGGTTCTATATAATCTCTGCTTCCTAGAGCATAGTTTCTCTCTCTAAAAGATAAAGAAATAAGCAAAAAATACAGTGAAATAAAATAGCCATTTCTATCTCATTTGAGGCTTTTGCCTTGATTTCTTCTCATATATTAGTATTGTTATCATTGCTTTATGTATTTACTTTTTGTTTAGGCATGTTTGATAAATCTTTGGCCATGTTTTCTTTTCTTATTTATATCAGAAACTACATGATAATTCAATAGTAAAAAATGTGTTACTGGCAGGGTGTGGTACTCACGCGTATAATCCTAGCACGTTGGGAGGCCAAGGTGGGAGGATCACTTGAGGTCAGGAGTTTGAGACCAGCCTGGCCAACATGGCAAAACCCCGTCTCTACTAAAAATACAAAAATTAGCCAGCTGTGGTGCCTGTGATCCCAGCTACTTGGGAGGCTGAGGCACAAGAATTGCTGGAACCTGGGAGGGGGAGGTTGCAGTGAGCTGAGATTGTGCCACTGCACTCCCAGGAGTTCGAGTTTACAGTGAGTCATGATGATGCCACTGCATTCCAGCCCAAGCAACAGAGCGAGACACTTTCTCCAAAAAAAAAAAAAAGAAACAACAACAAAACAAAACACACACACACAAAAACAAAGTGATGAGACAGATAGGAAGTGTTTAACAATTTCTGGTTTCTGAATGAATAATTTTAGTACATCATCTTAAAGTTTTCTTCTAAAGGTATATGATATGATTTAGAAATGAATGGCAGCAGCCTCTACTGGAAATGATCATGTAATTGCTTATTTAATTGAATGATTCACTCACTGTGACACATGAGACAATTATTTCTGTCACACTATGGTATTGTCTGTCTAATGTTTAGCTATAGGCAATGCATAAGAAATCCTTCTCTCTTTTTTTTGAGACGGACTCTCTCTCTTTTGCCCAGGCTGGAGTGTAGTGGCGCCATCTCTGCTCATTGCAATCTCTGTCTACCAAATTCAAGAGATTCTCCTGCCTCAACCTCTAGAGCAGCTGGGATTACAGGCTCGTGCAACCATGCACCGCTAATTTTTGTGGAGAAGGAGTTTCACCATTTTGGCCAGGCTGGTCTTGAACTACTGACCTCAAGTGATCTGCCCACCTCGGCCTCCCAAAGTGCTGCGATTACAGGCATGAGCCACCACGCCTGGCCGAGAAATTCTTCTTTGCTGAATCACAAGAAGAGTTGTCCAAACTCTTGCACATATTTTAATACTTCTAAATATTTAAACATTTAATAATAATATTTCAGAAATTTGCCCTTTACCCACTTTTCTTTTGTGTGTGTGTGTTGGGGGGAGGGTTATTGATTTCTTAATGCAAGAAAAAATTAGGAAAAGATAACGTATTATCAAGAGAATATTAATGGACACAATTGCTAGATATACATAATATTGGCATCGTTTCAGTTCAAAAACATTTTTTTTTTTTTTTTTTTTTTGAGACGGAGTCTCGCTCTTGTCGCCCAGGCTGGAGTGCAGTGGCCGGATCTCAGCTCCCTGCAAGCTCCGCCTCCCGGGTCTACGCCATTCTCCTGCCTCAGCCTCCTGAGTAACTGGGACTACAGGCGCCCGCCACCTCGCCCGGCTAGTTTTTTGTATATTTTTTAGTAGAGACGGGGTTTCACCGGGTTAGCCAGGATGGCAAAAACATTTTAAGCTCTTTAGAAAATTTATCTCTGCTAGAGATGTTTGTAGATCTAGAGTCCGGCTCTTTTAAGGTCCACTTAAACTTGAAAAATACATGTTTTTGTTTTGTTGCTGTTATTGCTCCAGTGTGGTAGAGTATCGTTTTAGCTATTTTTTTTTTTTTTTTTTTTTTGAGACGGAGTCTTGCTGTGTCTCCTGGGCTGGAGTGCAGTGGCCGGATCTCAGCTCACTGCAAGCTCCGCCTCCCGGGTTTTACGCCATTCTCCTGCCTCAGCCTCCGGAGTAGCTGGGACTACAGGCGCCCGCCACCTCGCCCGGCTAGTTTTTTGTATTTTTAGTAGAGACGGGGTTTCACCGTGTTAGCCAGGATGGTCTCGATCTCCTGACCTCGTGATCCGCCCGTCTCGGCCTCCCAAAGTGCTGGGATTACAGGCTTGAGCCACCGCGCCCGGCCATGTTTTAGCTATTTTTAAGTGTGATGGTTCAGTTGCAGTAAGTACATTCGCATTGTTATGCAATGAAAAGGCATGGTTGTAAGTGGCAGGTATTTCCCTATGGAGGTCTATTTTTTGGGTTGTGTCAATCACAAGGGGAAATCTCTCAGCATATTGTTTTATCTCCTTGACTTTACAAAGATTCTCTGGTTTAGTCTCTACAGCCCATGAGGTAGCTGTTATCCCCATTTTACAGATAAGAAAGCTGTTCCACCATAGGTTTTGCATCTCTAGTGCCGGTGGAACTGTCAGATGCCATGGCTCTCTTGCTTGTGTTTCAATAATCAGTTCTTACTCTCCAGTCCCGTTTTTATCAAGCATAAAATGCACTAGTACCTCTTATGCTGATTTTACAATCTATCTTGGCCACTATTCTGAGATTCACCCATCAGCAGCGCTATCCCAGGGTGAGTTGCTTCTATGACGGATATACTAGTTGACATTCTAGTTGACATCTGCATTTTTGTTTCAGAGGCTAATCTTTTAGGCAACCTTGTCTCCAAACCTAGAGAATATGAAGAAGCTGGCTCTAAATACGAGTAAGATCCTTAGCCTTCTCCACAGAAGTGAAAGAGAGAGACATCCAGACAAGTGACTGTCCTGCAATAGTCTGTCATAGAAGTGCCATTTAAAAGGGAAAGGTGAAGTTCTGTAGAGGAAACTGAGGCAAGCAAACTCCAGGAGGGCAGAAAGTTGATGTTTCTTCATTGTGGAATCCCCAACTCCTGGAACAACTTCTTAGAGCATATGGGAAAGATCTATCTAAAAAAGTGGATGAAGCAAGTGGCATTTGACTTGACTCTGAACAGATGAGCAGTGCGCCAGGCGGGGCCAGCATGTGCAAAGACAAGCAGGATCAAGACCTTGTATGAACTGTATGCGAACACTTCAGGCGCAATGTGGTGGCTCATGCCTGTAACTCAGCGACTTGGGAGGCTGAGGCGGGACGATCGCTTGAGACCAGGAATTCAAGACAGACCTGCCTGGGCAACATAGTGAGACCCCCCTCATCTCTAAAAAAAAAAATTAATTAATTCCCCTCCCAAAAAACATTTTGGGATGTTTCATGTGGTTCCCCCATCCTTTTTACCCCTTTACACAAACATGTGCTGGGAGAAAGAAACTGTGTTTGAAATGCTGTCTCTAGTGGTAGTATGGACTAGAGAAATGAGTCCTTCAGAAAGTTAGTAAAAATGACTTTTTTTTTTTCTGAGATAGAGTCTGGCTCTGTCGCCCAGGCTGGAGTGCAGTGGTGCGATCTCGGCTCACTGCAAGCTCCGCCTCCCGGGTTCACACCATTTTCCTGCCTCAGCCTCCCTAGTAGCTGGGACTACAGGCACCTGCCACCACACCCGGCTAATTTTTTTTTTTTTTTTTTTTGTATTTTTAGTAAAGACAGGGTTTCACCGTGTTAGCCAGGATGGTCTCAATATCCTGACCTCGTGATCCTCCCGTCTCAGCCTCCCAAAGTGCTGGGATTACAGGCATGAGCCACCGTGCCTGGCCAAAAATGATTATTAGAATGATGGTTCTGAAATACCTTCTGCATGACTCCTTTGTGATATTCATCAAATATTTCTTGTTCTCCACCCTCCAGACACACAGCAGGGTTGCAGTTCTCTACTCCACCCCCACTGACCTTTGGGTTGTGGCCCTATGACTTCCTTTGCCCCCTAAAATGTAATGGGACAGAATAGAAACTTTAAGTCAGAGGGCAGAGTCCCCAGTGAATGAACGGGTGGCAAGAAATAAACCATCAATGAATGGAAAGCAAGAAATAAACCTTCTTGTTAGAAGCCACCCTACACCTTCACACTTGATAGTTTCATTTAATCCTCACAGAAGTCCTATGAGGTAGCTATTATTCCAGTGTCCCAAAAAAGGAAATCGGGGTTTATTCACAGCCGACATAACTCTGGAGCTGTGTCCTTCAACACCACGGCCACCAACCCCATGCGGCAATCAAGCATTTGAAATGTGGCTGGTCCGATAAAACACATACCAGATTCAAAACTGGCATGAAAGAGCACTGTACAAATCTCATTAATAGTTTCTATTTTACCTGCTCTTGGTTGTTGAAAAAAATAGTTTATCTTAATTACATGATGAAATAATATGTTAGAGACATTGGGTGAGTGAAGTAAAATATGATCTTAAAATTAATCTTGCGCCAGGCGCGGTGGCTCAAGTCTGTAATCCCAGCACTTTGGGAGGCCGAGACGGGCAGATCACGAGGTCAGGAGATCGAGACCATCCTGGCTAACATGGTGAAACCCCGTCTCTACTAAAAAAATACAAAAAACTAGCCGGGCGAGGTGGTGGGCACCTGTAGTCCCAGCTACTCGGGAGGCTGAGGCAGGAGAATGGCGTGAACCCGGGGGGCGGAGCTTGCAGTGAGCTGAGATCCGGCCACAGGACTCTAGCCTGGGCGGCAGAGCGAGACTCCGTCTCAAAAAAAAAAAAAAAAATTAATCTTGCTTGTTTATGTTTACTTTTTAGAACAGAGCTACTAAAAATGGAAAAGTACATAGGTAACTTGCATTTGTAATCTGTGCTATATTTCTCTTGGACAGCACTAGTTTACTGGTTATAGAGTGAGGAAGCAAAGACTAGTTGCTCTGAATCTAAGTTTAGGGCTCTTTGGAGCATGTATTCCTCCCCTCTCAAAGGGAATTTATTTGGTGGCGGTGGTTTGACTGGCTGCTCATCTAAATGTATTTATTCATGGATTCATACAACACATATTTATTGCTCAGTTACTGTATACAAAGCTCTGCAGGAGGTGATATGATTGTGCTCTGCCCTGAACTCAGTCCCGCCGAGGACAAAAGTTTTGTGGGTGAAGAGCTGATAAATGGCCAAGTTTGAAAGTAAATGAGATGCTAATAGGAATGCTGTTCAGGAAAGGGAAATCTGACCTGGCTTGGAGTAGTTAAAAAAGAAAAACTATTTGAAGACCATACTGCCCCAGCTTTAAATGCAATTTGCTCCTTGAACTTTCCCGAAAATACTCACAATTCACGTAATCTCAGCAAGTCTATACGTTAACCCACTTCTACTGTCTGCTTGTTACTTTGAAAAGAACTCAGTCACTCTAGATGCAAGTGTTGACCACGTGGGGAAAACACTAAGGAATTCAGCTTCATTTTGTCCCAGTTAGGCGTACTGAAATAACAACATCCATGCCATTATCTCAGAGGTGAAAATAACCGGACAATTCTAGTATCTTATTCTTCAATGATTAATTACTAAAGGGAAAATTATATCCAAAATGTGAGCTGATGAACCAGTATCACATTTGCATTTCTAATGGTTCAATGCTCATGTCAAACCCTTTGATTTTCTTTTCTTTTCTTTTTTTATTTTTTGAAATAGGGTCTTGTTCTGTCACCCAGGCTGGAGTGCAGGGGCACAATCACTGCTCAGCCCAGCCTCAACCCCCTGGGTTCAGTTAATCCTCCCAGTTGAATGATTGTTCTGAAATATCCTCTGCAGGACTCCTTTGTGATATTCATCAAATATTTCTTGCTCTCCACCCTCCAGACACATGGTAGGATTGCAGTTCATTACTCCACTCCCACTGACCTTAAGGTGTGGCCCCATGACTTACTTTGCCTCCCATAGTGTTGTAGGACAAAACAGAAAACCTTACGTCAGAGAGCAGAGTCCCCACTCTGAGTAGCTGGGACCACAGGCGCACGCCACCATCCCCAGCTAATTTTTAATTTTTTTGGAGAGACGGAATCTCATTGCGTTGCCCAGACTGGACCCAAACTCCTGGGCTCAAAGAGTCCTCCCACCTTGGCCTCTCAAAGTGCTGGGACAAGTGCGAGTCACCATGCCTCACCAAAACCCTTTGCTTTTCATGTAATCTTTTAACTAAGTCTTGTGCATAGTGAGCCATTTTCTTTCTTTCTTTTTTGTTCCTTCCTTCCTTCTTCTCTCTTTCTTTCTTCCTTTCTTTCTCTTTCTTTTCTTTCTTTCTCTTTCTTTCTTTTTCTTTCTCTTCTTTTTTTTTCTTTTCTTTTAAAGATGCATTAGTCTGTTTGTGTTGCTATAAAGGAATATATGAGACTGAGTAATTTATAAAGAAAAGAGGTGTATTTTGGTTCACAGTCCTACAGGCTGTACAGGAGGGGTGGTGCTGGCGTCTGCTTTCGGTGAGGGCTCCGGGGAGCTTACAATCATGGCGGAAGGTGAAGGGGAAGCTGCTGTATCACATGGTGAGAGAGGAAGCAAGAGAGAGAAGGGGGAGGTCCCAGACTCTTAACCAGATCTTGTGTAAACTAAGTGAGTAAGAACTCAGTCATCACCAAGGGAATGGTGCTAAGTCATTCATGAGGGACCCATCTCCATCATCCGATACCTCCCACTAGAATCCACTTTCAACATGAGATTTGGAAGGGACAGACATCCAAACCACATCAAAGCTCTTTTTTTTGAGACAGAGTCTCTCTCTGTCGCCCAGGCTGGAGTGTAGAGTGCAGTGGTGCGATCTCAGTTCACTGCAGCCTGCTAGGTTCAAGCAATTCTCCTGCCTCAGCCTCCCAAGTAGCTGGGATTACAGGTGCCGGCCACCACACCTGGCTAATTTTTGTATTTTTAGTAGAGATGGGGTTTCGTCATGTTGGCCAGGCTGGTCTTGAACTCCTGACCTCAGATGATCCACCAGCCTCACTTCCCAAAGGGCTGGGATTACAGGCATAAGCCACCATGCCCAGCCTTCAAAGCACTTTTTTAGGATGTTCTTTATCTTTTATATCTCTGTGCCAGTGATTTTCACAGTGTGATATATAGTCAACCCCACATCAGATCACCCGGAATCATTGTCAGTATTGGGTACAACTTGCCCCATCCCAGAATTTCAAGGAGTGTGGCCTGTGAGTCTGTATTTTTACCAGGTAATTCCTATGTTTGTTAAAGTTGGAGAAGCATTGCTGCTAGTCCAGGAAATAAAGAAGTTGGTCTCTTGCATTCTCCCTGACAAGATCAAAGTGCAGTAGAAGTAAGGACTAGAAAATATTTTGAAAGTCCTCCAACAGTCAAGGGGAGTGGAGAGGATTATTCATAACCCTTTGGTGCCAAGAAATCTGGAACGTCTAAAGCTATGGGCTAATGCATCTTGCATTAGCAATTTGGCATGCAGGAAATTTCCCCACCCACAGTGCCAGGGGCACAAGGCGTCTTGGCATCCCTTAAATAAAACAAAGTTGGGATTTTCAAGTTACCCAGGGCTTCTGATTTCCTACTTTGTGTCTGAAAGAAAACAAAATGATTATATTCCTTTCCCAAGGTTGGTGAATATACCTGATAATTTTTCTTAACGGCATGAATGAAACTGTGGCTTCAGGGGAAGTATTGAACCAATGGTTCAGGAAAACGGAAATGGGAAAAGCCCGTTCCTTGGTGAGAAGAGATCAGCCTGTTAGGTGTTGATACAGCCTTTCACTTGCTGTAGCACCGCACAGTCCAGTGTTCTTGGAAGGTTCAGACCTCCTTTGGGGTCCAGATGTAGTTTGGATTCTCTTTAAATTGGGGATTGGTTGGATCTAAATACTTACTTTTTAACTTTTTGTTTTGAATTACTTTTAGACTTTCGAGCAGTTGTAAAAATAGTACAATGTGTTCCCGCCACCCTGCTTCCCCCAGTGATAACATCTTACATAGCCACAGCATATTTTCAAAACCAAGAATTTGAAATATGTGCAGTATTATTACGTACACCACAGACGTGGTCCCTGTTATAGTCTGAATGTTTGTGTCACCCCCAAAATTCGTATGTTGAAATCTTTCTCCAATGCATTAGTATTAATAGGTGAGACCTTTATGAGTTGATTAGGTCATGAAGGTGGAGCCCTCGTGAATGGGATTAGTGTCTTACAGAAGCGGTCCTTTGTTCCCCTCTTTCATCATGTGAGGACACAGCAAGAAGGCCTGAGAACGGCCTTACCCAACACAGAATCTGTTCACACATTGATCTTGGACTCCTCGGCCTCTAGGGCTGTAGAAAACAGATTTCTGCTGTTTACAAGGTATTTTGTTATAGCAGCCAAAATGGACTAAGGCAGCCACGTGTGTGTGGCATGTAGGCAACATGGCTCAGGAGCAACCTTGGGAAGCATCATGTGATACACATTGGATCTGTGCACAACACACATAAAACACTAGTTTGGTGAAGGTGGCACCATCTTCTTTTCCATAAACATTAGCCGTGCCATCTACTATGAATGGCAGAGATTTTTCAGTTCAAGTTTCTGAGGACTGCAAACAAGTGTCAAAGAGCCAGATGTTTCTTTGCATTACACTAGTTTTATTACTCTGCCTTTTGCCTTACACACTTAATAAATACAATGTTCTATGTTTCTATGGTGTTTTAAATTTACAAGACCTTTATATATATCTTAGTTTATTTATCCCTTGCAATCAGCCCAGAAAATTATGGTCCATACTATAATTTGTATTTTATATGTGAGGAAATTGAGTCTTACAGAGGTTAAAAGACTTAGGCCCAGCCTCCCATTCTGGTAATTACCTCATTACGATGCCTCTTTTATTGTTTCTACTCTCCAAATATTTTGTTATTATTTATTTATTACGCATATCACTTTAATGAATGAAATGATTCTATAAGGTTTACTGTAAAAAATAACAGTCCCTTGCACTGCCTTTTCATTCTAGTTCTGGCTATCAAATGTCTAGAAATGTCTTAGTGTATTTTGTGTTGCGATAGTAGAATACCATAGACTGCGTAATTTTTTTTTGAGACAGAGTTTTGCTCTTGTTGCCCAGGCTGGAGTGCAATGATGTGATCTCAGTTCACTGCAACCTCCGCCTCCTGGGTTCAAGTGATTCTCCTGCTTCAGCCTCCTGAGTAGCTGGGATTACAGGCATGTACCATCACACCCAGTTAATTTTGTATTTTTAGTAGTGATGGGGTTTCTCCGTGTTGGCCAGGCTGGTCTCAACCTCCCGACCTCAAGTGACCCACCCGTCTCAGCCTCCCAAAGTGCTGGGATTACAGGCGTGAGCCACTGCACCCAGCCTCAACTTCGTAATTTTTAATGAACAGAAATTTGTTGGCACACAGTTCTGGAGGCTGAAAGTCCAATATCAGATGTCAGCATCTGGTGGTGGTCTTCTTGTTGCCACATAACACGGTGGAAGGTGCCACATACTGGAAGGGTCAAAAGACGGTGAGAGAGAGCACAAAAAGAAGTGAACCCATTCCCAAAATAATGCAGCATGAGTCCATTCAGGAGGCTAGAGCCCTCATGACCTCACAAACTCTTCTTAAAGATCCCACCTCTTAATACTGTTACAATCACAATTACATTTTAACATGAGCTTTGGAGGGAAAAACATTCAAATCATAGCAGAAGGAAACTACTCTCAAACTTTCAGCAACAACTGTTGGTCTTCATCTTCCTATCGCTGATAGCACACTTACACTGCTATTTCTTGATTTTTCATGTTTAGGTACCATCTGCTGACTTCCCACATCAGAAGGTAAGGACTTACTTCTTCGCTGCCTCCTTCCATGTCCCCATCTCCTACAAATATTACTTGACCACCTCCCATACTCCCATTACATATCCCAATTTTGAGTACATCAATATTCACTGATTGCTATGACTCTAAATGCTAGCCACTGCTGTGTAGCTGTGCCATACAGTATATGATGATTACTTTTCTTCTACTGCTAACTTTGTATTTTCACTGGAGTTAGTAAATGTCAAGTATTTTCCTTTGCTTAGTTTTCTAAGCAACATATATTAGCATATTTCTAAATTTTCCCATGGTCTAAATCTCCTCTCAATACATCTGATTTTCTCTCAGTCTCTTCATGGAGTGTCTTCTTTTAAGTTCTTTCACTTATTTTGGTGGAATACTTTCTCTAGTATCTTTCTGGGAAAGGGTACTCAAAGAGATCAATTTTTTGAGACCTTGAACATCTGGCGATATCTTCATACCAGTCTCATATCTAATCAAAATTTGACTGGAAAGAGAAATCTAAATACAAATATCATTTTCCTGTGAATTTTTATATTATTTTATTTTATTTGCATACAATGTAGTCATTAAGAAGTCCAGAACCATTCTAACACCTGTTCCTTTCTAAGAAATCAGATTTTTTTTTGGCAAATTTCTTTGTTTTGTTTTTGCTTTTAGAGATGGTGTCTTCCAACATGGCACGTGTATACATATGTAACAAACCTGCACATTGTGTATATGTACCCTAGAACATAAAGTATAATTTAAAAATAATAATAATAAAAGAAAAGAAAAAAAAAGAATTCTCCCTCTAACTGGGGCACAAGACCCTCTTAAGAATAAAACTTTGGATCATTTCACAGTAATATGACTGTATTAAAAAAAAATAGAGATGGTGTCTTGCTCTATCACCCAGACAGAGGTGTAGCCTCAAACTCCTGGGCTCAAGTGATCCTACCCTCCCAAGTAGCTACAACTATAGGTACACACCATTATGCCTGAGTAAGTTTTAAAATTTTTTTGTAGAGGTAGGGTCTCACTATACTGCCAATGCCGGACTCAAAATCCTGGCCTCAAGCAGTTCTCCCACATTGGCCTCCCAAAATGCTGGGATTACAGGTGTGAGCCACCATGCCCAGCCCTGTTGGGAAGTTTTTAAGATCTTTTAAGTTCTTCATTCTTCACAACGATGTACCCTAAGGTCTTACTATAACTATACTTGGCACTTTGTGTGCTCTTACCATCTGAAAGGTTTTTTTTTTTTTTTTTATTGAGACAGGCTCTTGCTCTGTCACCCAGACTGGAGTGCAGTGGTACAATCATGGCTCACTGTGGCAGCAAACTCCTGGGCTCAAGCGATCATCCCACGTCAGCCTCCCAAGTAGCTGGGACTACAGGTGTGTGCCACCACACCGAGCTAATTTTTAAATTTTTTTGCAGAGATAACGTCTCCCTATGTTGCTCAGGCTGGTCTCAAACTCCTGGGCTGATATGATCCACGGGCCTCCCAAATTTTTGGGATTACAGGTGTGAGCCACAGTGCTGGGCTTGAAAACTCTTATAGGTCAGTTTCAGGAGATGGTCTCAAATCATTTCTATGTTGTTTTCTCTCTCCATTATGTTCTGTTCTCTCTTCTCTTTCAAACACTTGTTATTCATTTGTTGGACTTTCTGGTTTGATTCTCTAATTTTCTTATCTTTTCTCTTTCGTTTTATTTTTCTGTGTCTTTTTTTCCTACTCTCTGAGAGATTTCTTAAATTTTATCTTCTGTCTGTTCTAGTGAGTGCTATTTTTTTTCTTTCTGGTTTTTTTTTTTTGAAACGGTTCACTGCAACCTCCGCCTCCCAGCTTCAAGCAATTCTCCTGCCTCAGCCTCCTGAGTAGCTGGGACTACAGGTGCGTGCCACCACACCTGGCTAATTTTTGTATTTTTAGTAGACACAGGGTTTCACCATGTTAGCCAGGATGGTCTCAATCTCCTGACCTCATCATCCACCCGCCTCGGCTTCCTAAAGTGCTGGGATTACAGGCGTGAGCCACTGTGCCTGGCCTGTGAGTGCTATTTTTTAAATGTTCTTAATTGATTCTAAGATGTATGTTTTTCACAGTTTATAACCTCTGTGGTCAGAATGTATTGCATAAATAATGAACCATGACAATGACCATTGTTCAGGTACCAGTTACAGCGTCATTGCCATTGCCTCTGCATGCATAAGCTTGCCGTCTCCTCAGTTGAGTTATATGCATGGTTGATGCCACACATGTTGATACTACATATCAGGAAATGCAACTGAAGGCAGTAAAAATGTCAAATCCTTTGGAATAAATGAGAAAACTTTCAAAGCAACAAGGAGTTGGTATGACCCATTTGTGCATTGTACAGGTTTATCATTGAAGTATTGAACCTTAGTTTGTCAGAAGCTTCCTGCAGACCTTGGGCCAACACAGCATGACATTCAGTGATGCGATTCAATGGAGAAAAGTGAAATGATTATTTAAGTTAAATGAAGCCAAATTAAGTGCTAGCTTCAAAATTAAAAAATTGGTATCAATAGCTTAGAAAAAGTCCCTGACACTAGTTGAACAATTGGCTAAAATATAATGCATCATCAATACTCTTAATGACATGGAGAAAGATATTAAATGGGGAGAAAACAATGTCAACAATTCTGAGCTGGAAACTGGTTTCAGAGAACTCACACTTTAAATGTGAAGATGTTTATGAATTCCTTGGGTAAAGTGTTTTGCTTATTTTTTCTTTTATATAAACAAGCAATGGTGATATTTCATACATTTATCTCTAAGTAACATTAAAAGACTTTTTCAATAGGGAAAACTTATAAATGTTAAGCAGTGTCATACATTGGTTAGTGGTTTTCTTTTGTTTCTTTTCTTTTCTTTTCTTTTGAGGCAAGATCTTGCTTTGCTGGTCAGACTGGAATGCAATGGCATGATCACAGCTCACTACAGGTGTTTACCACCACACAAGGCTAATTTTTATCTTTTAATTTTGTAGAGATGGAGTCTTTCTCTATTAGCCAGGCTGGTCTTGAACTCCCAGGCTCAAGCGATCCTCCTGCCTTGGCTCTTAAAATGCTGGGATTATAGGAGTGAGCCACCATGCATGGCTTTCTTTTCTTAATGGTACAGAAAATAATGAGATGTCTTATGGTTACAGGCATCTTAAATGTGGGTACTTCAATTTTTTAAGAGTTGAGTTGCCAGGAGCGGTGGCTCACGCCTGTAATACCAGCACTTTGGGAGGCTGAGGCGTGTGGATCACAAGGTCAGCAGTTCAAGACCAGCCTGACCAACATGGTGAAACCCCATCTCTACTAAAAATACAAAAAAAATTAGCTGGGCATGGTGGTAGGTGCCTGTAATCCCAGCTACTTGGGAGGCTGAGTCAGGAGACTCACTTGAAACCAGAAGGCGGAGGTTGCAGTGAGCTGAGATTGTGCCACTGCACTCTAGCCTGGGCAACAAAAGCAAAAACTCTGTCTAAAACAAAACAAAACAAAACAAAAAAGAGTTGGTTTTTTTCCTGAAAAGTTTTTTGGTGACATCTTGTTTTTGTTGCATGGATGAAATATTTGTTCATCTCTGTGAGAATGTTCCTGAATTTTTTAAAGTTTTCACTTCCATGTATAGCCCAGGTTTCCTCTGAATTGATTCCCCCCCCGCCGCAACTGATGTTTAGAACTACACCTTTCATATACGAAACTCCCCCTCAGATGTCTGTCATCCTTGGCTTCCTGTCGTTGCATAAAATTTAACTACTAAAAAGCTGTTTGAATACTTTGCATATATGGAAGGGGGCTTGGGCTTGCTTGGAGGCTGAGCTTCTTCAATGAGGACCCTTCCACACCCTCAGTTTCAGGATTTTTAGGTATTTTTCTCTCATGTTGATCGTCTTCCCCAGAAGAAAAAAAAATATTCGATTTTCTTGCCTGTGGGGTTTACACCTGACAGCAAACATTCAGGAAGCAACTTGCACACACCCCCACCCCCCAACAAGGTGGGACTCACTCAGCTGAAGGTTTAAAGGGAGGGTCCTAAGGATGTACCTGCCCTGTTCCATTCCCTCCTTTATCTCTCTTTCAGAATGGCACTGCCTTGCCATTTCCCCGGCTGCCTTGTGCTTCCCGTGGGAAACCGAGCTGCCTTATGGGGAGCAGAGTCAGCTCACCACTCTTCCTGCTTTCGGCCTTTGCTATTGTCTTCCCTCCTGTACTCTTTGTTCTGTGTGTTTACAGCCTTTGTTTGTCCCTTTGCCCTAATTTCAGTCATGTTTCTGAAAGGAGAAGCAGTAAATGTGTGTGTTCAGTCCACTGTCCATCAACAGAATCTCCTCATATTCCCTGGTTGATTGGCATATTTTCTTTTTCTTTTTTTTTTTTTTTTGAGGCGGAGTCTTGCTCTGTGCCCGGACTGGAGTGCAGTGGCCGGATCTCAGCTCACTGCAAGCTCCGCCTCCCGGGTTTACGCCATTCTCCTGCCTCAGCCTCCCGAGTAGCTGAGACTACAGGTGCCCGCCACCTCGCCCAGCTAGTTTTTTTGTATTTTTAGTAGAGACGGGGTTTCACTGTGTTAGCCAGGATGGTCTCGATCTCCTGACCTCGTGATCCGCCCGTCTCGGCCTCCCAAAGTGCTGGGATTACAGGCTTGAGCCACCGCGCCCGGCCGATTGGCATATTTTCAAATTAAGTTGCGTAATTTGCTTTAAGATCAATATTTTTAGATGATTATTTTCTTTTTTTCCTCCTCACTTTATTCTCTCCAGGGCATAATCATTTTATTTTGTTTAACTTCATGTTTACTTTCATGAGACAGAGTCTCGCTCTGCCGCCCAGGCTGGAGTGCAGTGGTGCGATCTTACCTCACTGCAACATCTGCCTCCTAGGTTCAAGTGATTCTCGTGCCTCAGCCTCCCGAGTAGCTGGAATTAGAGGCACACCCCACCACGTCCAGCTAATTTTTATATTTTTAGTAGAGACAGGGCTTCACCATGTTGGCCAGTCTGGTCTCAAACTGTGGACGGCAAGTGATCTGTCTGCCTCGGCCTCCCAAAGTGCTGGGATTACAGGCGTGAGCCACCACACCCAGCCTTAACTTCATTTTTATTTGGTGAGAGAAAAGAAATTTAATTTTGGAAAATGGAGAAAGGAAGGCATAGGAATGAGAGTTAGTTCATTTAACACCCACGCAACCGCAGCAGGACAGGCTGTAGCCCCCGTTCCATGGGGAAAGGCCAGGAAGGTTCCACAGTTGGCTTCTGGATGGGCGAGGCCCCTAAATGGCAGACCCGCCAATGCGCTCAAACTCCACTTGGAGGCTCCTCCTTCTTTGCTGAGAAAAGATGGGAAATACCAGAAGCACGTGGTCATACGTCTTTGCTATCTTAGAGGAGATCCTTTTTTAAGCCATCTTCTAGATCCTTCCTTTCCTTTTACAGCTGTGGCAGAACACATTTCCTCCTTCCCACCTCTCTCAACCTCGGGGCCCTTCCTCGGGATCTGTCAGCCCCCACCACCCTCACCCCTAACCCGGCCAAACTGTAGATCGACAGTCTCGGCTAAGGGCCTCTGTTGGGAAAATTACTGAAGGATTCTGTTTCCCAGCTGAGAGCTGGAAAGGCTGATGTGGGTCATTTGCAGTGATAAAGAGAAATGAAAGTCAGCCTGCCCCGGAAGCCTGAAAGGGGCATTGGTTCTCATGATAAACGTTAAGGTGAGCTGGGTCCCTGAGGCCTGGAGCGGGAGTGAGAAGGGAGCAGACAGAGGCCGGGCCTGAGGGGCGTGGCCCTGCTTTGCTGCTGAAGGACGCAGGGCTCATCAACAACAGGGGTCAGTGAGACAAGGCACGCGTTGTCCAACTCTGGAGTGGGACAAAGGGCTGCTGGTTCATAGGGATGGGGAAAGACTGCCAGCTGACTTGGAATTTCATGTAAACAACTGATCATTCTTTTTTTTTTTTTTTTTTGAGACGGAGTCTCGCTCTGCCGTCCAGGCTGGGGTGCAGTGGCCGGATCTCAGCTCACTGCAAGCTCCGCCCCCCGGGTTTACGCCATTCTCCTGCCTCAGCCTCCCGAGTAGCTGGGACTACAGGCGCCCACCACCTCGCCCGGCTAGTTTTTTGTATTTTTTAGTAGAGACGGGGTTTCACCGTGTTAGCCAGGATGGTCTCGATTTCCTGACGTCGTGATCCGCCCGTCTCGGCCTCCCAAAGTGCCGGGATTACAGGCTTGAGCCACCGCGCCCGGCCCTGATCATTCTTCAGTATAGATATGGCCCATGAAAAATACGGGACGTACTTATACTAAAAAAATCTTATTACATATCCCAAATTCAAATTCAGTCGAACATCATGTATTTTTATTTGCGAAATCTACCACCCTTAAGCGGGGGGACAGATAGGAGTAGCCTCCAAAGATAATTATTACTATAAACCATCTTGAAGGATTTTTTTGAAGCAAACTCTTTGGAGGATGCCAAATGTGACGGCTAATTTTACATGTCAAGTTAAAGAACTGATAAAGCATTATTCTGGGGCGTGTCAGTGAGGGCGTTTCCGGAGGAGACTGGCGTGGCAGTCTGACATGCCTAAGTGGGGAAGATTTGCACCATCCAGTTGACTGGAGTCCTACACAGAACAAAATCAGAGGAAAGGCAGATCGATCTCTCTCTCTCTTCAGGAGCTGGGAAAGTTCTTCTTCTGCTTTTAGACTGAACCCCAGGCTCTCTGGCCTTTGCACTCCAGGACTCGTACCAGTGACCCTCGGGTCCCGAGGCCTTTTTCCTTGGACTGAGCCATGTTATTGGCACCCCAAAGTCTCCAGCTTGTAGATGGCCTATCAAGGGACTTGTTAGCCTTCATCACTGGGTGAGCCAACTCCTCTAACATGTCCTCTCTCATCTATTTATCTATCTATCCATCTACCCATCTATCATCTATTAATTTTGTTTCTCTGAGCAACTCTGACTATTACAACAAGTACAAGTTTTGAAAACAAGAATAAATCTGCTCAAATGGAAGCAGTTATAAGGGGCCTCTCTCCCATTAGCTTCTCTCCCAGACTCCCTTTCCTGCAATGACTGAGGCTCCCCTGCCAAATGTAAAAATGCGCTGAAGAACAGGCAGCAGTGGGAGGAAAGCCGGGTGGTTCTTGGGTTATTTCTGCAGCCCCCTTAGGAAAGTCCTGCCGTGGCCCTCTGTGGAAATCCCACAGTGAAAGTTGACCAGCTTTGGAGGAAACAGAGGCCTCCTCTGCAGCAGTGCACAGCGTCAGCACCAGGTGGCTGGGTGACATCCCTCATGGGAACTGCGACTCACACAGCTAATACAGGTTTTCAGTTGGTTTGGTCCTCGAAGAGGCCAGTGTGTAAGGTTTGCAGGCCTTCTTTGGTGTCTGGAGATCTGATAGATCAGCCACGATTGGGCATGTAAACATGTTCACTGGACAGGAAGCTTGGAGAGAAAGAAATACGTGCCTTCTGCTACTGACATCATTTATGGAGAACAGAATGGTGTGATTTAGTACATGATGAATGTTACTACTGCTACTAATTTAAAAACATTGTTTGTAATATATGACAAAGACTGAAGATTAATTCAAAACTCAAAGGAATAGGAAAAAATAGAACTACATGTGGAATCCTTTAGTATATTTATAATAATACAAATTAATCTATCATATCAATGGATCCTATAGTAGCAAGGGAATCTTTGCAGCTCTGGATAGTATATCTTGAATTAAACTGATATCTACTTAATGAGATTTTACAGTGTAAAGGATATTAGGGACAGCAAATAATGTTTTGCCTTGATAGAACCAGGAAAGATAAAAAGAAAGATCATCAGTGTAAATGAAAAAAGTGTAATGTATGTATCTGATAAAACAGCATAAAAGATAAAGCTTTTGTTTTCTCTCAAGCAGAATGATCTTCAACCCTAGACAGACACAGGCAGACAAAGCATCTAACTGCTTAAAATGAGAGCAGGGAAGGCTGTTGGCTTAGATAGATGGCACCCCAGAGTCCTGAAAGAACTTGCAGATGTGATCACAGGACCATCTGAACCGGAGAAACTGGGGGGAATGGAGAGACAGCAAAAGACCGGAGATAGGTAAATGAGTTCCAGGTTTTCAGCACAACAGGAAAGGTGACTTACGGGTCTGTGTGCTGGTTACATTTAATGTTGAGCTTCAGCAAAACTCGGAAACAAATGATTGAAGGGGCTTTGTGCGCATTTATTAAAGAAAGTAATGACTGCTAGGCACTCTCATGAGTTCCCCAAAACCTGAGCTCGTGCCAGGCAACCTTGTTTCCATGCCGTAGCTCTCCACTGGACGAGCAGGAAAATATCCTAGTCAGAAATGACTTATTTCCTCAAGACACTTAGCAAAAGTCTCACGTGACATCCTTGTGGACCGAGGAATGTGGGCTGGTGGTTGCTTTGCAACCACATTTCAGGGGACCCACGCAGGGTCCTCCTTATGCCCATGTCACTACATGAAACCTCAGTCACAAAGGTGCAAGGGAAATAAACTGGCTGTCACAGAAACAATGGCTAATGAACTTTAAAAAAAAACTAATGACTTATTTTAAAAAATTTTTGGTTTTTGATCAACAGAACTAAATTTATTCTCAGTGTTGTAACTCTGGAAAATGGAAAAAATTGCTACTTCTTACTTTCTTATTCCTTTTTTAATTGAATATATTTAAGGTGTAGAGTATATTTTCAGATACTTACCTTTTTTTTTTTTTTTTTTTTCTGTGAGAAACAGAGCCTCACTCTGTTGTCCAGGCTGGAGCACGGCAGTGCAACCATGGCTCACTGCTGCCTCCAACTCCTGGGCTCAAGTGATCCTCTTGCCTTAGCGCCCCTGAGTAGCTGGGACTGCAGACACATGCCACCACATCCAACTAATTTTTTTTTTCTGTAGAGACAATCCTCCTGCCTCAGCCTCCCAAGTAGCTGTGACATGGGGAGGTAATTATCAATCCTTGCCACAACAGCATGAGGGCAAATTAGTCTCTACATGTGTACTGTCCAATATGGCCACCACCAACCACATGTGGCTACTGAGCACTTGAAATGTGGCTGTTGTGTTGACATGATCATTCCACAATATGTGCATGTGTTGAAACATGACATTGTATGCTGTAAATATATAATTATCATTTGTCCATTAAAAACACAAGAAGACTTTTTTTTTTTTTTTTTGAGGCGGAGTCTCGCTCTGTCGCCCAGGCTGGAGTGCAGTGGCCGGATCTCAGCTCACTGCAAGCTCCGCCTCCCGGGTTTCCGCCATTCTCCTGCCTCAGCCTCCGGAGTAGCTGGGACTACAGGCGCCCGCCACCTCGCCTGGCTAGTTTTTGTATTTTTAGTAGAGACGGGGTTTCACCGTGTTAGCCAGGATGGTCTCGATCTCCTGACCTCATGATCCGCCCGTCTCGGCCTCCCAAAGTGCTGGGATTACAGGCTTGAGCCACCGCGCCCGGCCAAGAAGACTTTTTTTACATAAGAAATGCTGCTGGTCCAAATTGGGATGTGCTATAAGTATAGAATACACACAGGATCTCAAAGTCTCAGTATGACAAAAGGAATGCGAAGTATTTCTCAGTTTTTATACTGATTACATATTGAAATGATACTGTCATGGAAATAATACCCAAATACACTGGTTTAAATAAAATGTTATTTAAATAATTTCATCTGTTCCTTTTTACTTTTTAAAATGCAGCTGCCTGGGCGCAGCGGCTCATGCTTATAATCCCAGCACTTTGGGAGGCCGAGGCAGGCGCATCACTTGAGGTCAGGAGTTCGTGACCAGCCTGGTCAACGTAGTGAAACCCCGTCTGTGCTAATAATACAAAAGTTAGCCAGGCCTCGTGGCAGGTGCCTGTAATCCCAGCTACTCGGGAGGCTGAGGCAGGAGAATCGCTTGACCTGGGAGGTGGAGATTGCAGTGAGCAGAGATCGCACCACTGCACTCCAGCCTGGGTGACAGACTAAGACTTCATCTCAAAAATAAAATAAAATAAAATGCAGCTACCATAAAACTTCACATTATACGTGTGCCACACATTATATCTCCATTAAGCAGTGCTGCTCTAGAATAACCTATACAGTCTTCTGAAAGACTCCAGGCTTGGTAAGTGGGACAGAGATGGGAAATTTAGCAAGAGAACAAAGAGAGAGAAACAAAATACTTTCAAAGAGGAAGGGAGGGAGAGAAGGAGAGAGGAGAGAAGAAGGAAGAAAGGAGAAAGGTGGGAGGGAGGGAGGGAGGGAAAACGGGAGGGAGGGGAGGCACCAAGGATGATTAAGTCATGGATGAGTTCTAGACCACAAGGTTGACTTCCCCAAAGGAGTGGGAGGAAGAATGTGAGGAGATCCAGGGATGCAGAAAAGGTGTTGAAAGATGGCTTCATTGAATGAACCAAAAGGAAAATTGCATTTTTGATTTTCCAGGCCTGGACATAAAGGTCTGAACCCTGGGGACTGCACATAGAAAATCCAGAGCCAGGGCCCCAGCACTCTGGGGGCACTTCTGGGAGCTGCCTCAGTAACTCTACGTCCCTGTCAGTTGTCTACCACCCTGACTCCCCTCAAACTCAGGCAGTGGCCGCAGAAGACTCTGGCAGCAGGCAGAGCAGGGAGCCCTGTACAGTAGTCCTGGTGCCTTGTCACAGGTCCCAAAGTGCCGTGACTGGAAGGCTAGGACTATTGCAGTTGCTGCACAGTCCCTGGGGACTGTCAAACATAAGCCTGGCCCCACAAGAAAACTGGGCCACACACTGAAGAATGCAAAGAACACTCTTCTGTCTCCCAGAGCTCCAGAGGGGAGAATCCAGTTCACTTTTGCTTTTAGATGAATTAAAAAAAAAAAAAATCCCAAACCAGATGTTAAGCACAGGTACAGTTGAAAAAGAAAATGAAAGATTTGGCCATCATCTGGTGAATTTAAGCTGGATAGAGAGCGACCCTAGATCTGCTGTGGGAACTAATTGATCTTGGTGAGTTATTCACATTGATCCAAAAAGAAAACAGAGAAAAAAGTGCTCCCCCTTCATTTTGAGTGTTGATATACAGTGAGAGGAATCCAAAGGTCTCTTTATTCCTGAATAATATTTTCACCAACCATCACTCCCACTTGTTGAGCGCAAATGGAGCAAAACATATTGTTAAATACTTTGTGTCATTAGAGGAAAGGAATGCTTTCACTGCCCCTGGTTTTTTTGTTTTTGTTTTTGTTTTTGTTTTTTAATTACAAAGGCAGTGTCTTGCTCTGTCACCCAGGCTGAAGTGCAATGGCATGATCATAGCTCACTGCAACCTGGAACTCCTGGGCCCAAGTGATCCTCCCACCTCAGTCTCCCAAGCAGCTGGAACCACAGCCATGCGCCACCACGCCACCACGCTCAGCTAATTTAAACATTTTGTGAAAGGTGAGGTCTTGCTGTATTTCCCAGGCTGCTCTCAAACTCCCGCCTCAGGCAATTCTCCTGCCTTGGCCTCCCAAAGTATTGGAGTTACAGTCATGAGTCACCACACCCAGCCCAAACATTTTTAGAATAATAAGTTTTATTATCATTACTTTACTTTAAAGGCAATTCAGCTTTTCTAACTCGAAGTCTTTCTGTTGCAATTTAATAACTTTAAAAAGTGTTGTTGGCCGGGCGCAGTGGCTCAAGCCTGTAATCCCAGCACTTTGGGAGGCCGAGATGGGCGGATCACGAGGTCGGGAGATCGAGACCATCCTGGCTAACCCGGTGAAACCCCGTCTCTACTAAAAAATACAAAAAACTAGCCAGGCGAGATGGCGAGCGCCTGTAGTCCCAGCTACTCGGGAGGCTGAGGCAGGAGAATGGCGGGAACCCGGGAGGCGGAGCTTGCAGTGAGCTGAGATCTGGCCACAACACTCCAGCCTGGGCAACAGAGCAAGACTCCGTCTCAAAAAAAAAAAAAAAAAAAAAAAAAAAAGTGTTGTTAAATATACTTTTCAAAGATTTGAACTTTTTGAGAAAAGTTTTCAATTTAGATCCACTGGAATTTGTATTGTACATTTCAATGCATTTGGTGTGGCCATATTTAAATAGCCATTATGCTTTCTTTTAGTCCTAGTATTAGATAGTCAGGAGTTGCAGGCTTTCTACCAACGTCAGACACCTGCTAATGGGTTTTGTTGACATTTAGAGTGAAACAATTAAGGTACAAAACATAAATGTGGGTAACTGCGGAATTACTACCTGCACAATGAACTGACAGCGGGTGGGGTGTGAAGCCTGGGGAACTCATGGTTACTGCCAGGTAGTAAGCAAGTAACCACGGTGACTGTGTGGACGTTTTCCACCTGGGAAATGGCCCAAAGAGCAGTAATTCCAGAATCCTCTCAACCTGTTCAGACAGTTGGGGTGGAAGGTTTATGACGCTATCGGACTCCTATCTCACTTGGAGTGTGAATATGCTTGTGTCATCACTCACAGGGTTAATTTCCTTTTGAAAGGAGGCTTGTGGGCACGGGCCAGAGGCAATCGCCTTTGAACAACTGCTCCTTTGGCACGTTTTGCTAATGAAGAAGAATGAATGCTGCTATTATTTAATAAGGATTTTTTTTTTTTGACTTAAGGTTCAGTCCTTTCCATTTTATGGTTTTGGTTTTTATTTTTCTTTTTTTTTGAGACAGAGTCTCACTCCCTTCACCCAGGCTGGAGTGCAGTAGTGCCATCTCGGCTCACTGCAGCCTCTGCATCCTTGGCTCAAGTGGTCCTCCCACCTCAGCTTCCGGAGTAGCTAGGACAACAGGCACCAACATGCAGGGCTAATTTCTAAATTTTTGGCAGAGACAGGGCTTTACCATGTTGCCCCAGCTTGTCTCCAACTCCTGGGCTCAAGCGATCCACCCCTTCTGCCTCCCAAAGTGCTGGGACTCCAGGTGTGAGCCACCATGCCAGGCCACATTTTGTGGTTGTTATTTGGCAGTAAAGCTGGAGCTACTTTGTCCCCTAGCTGAAACGAGCTACACGGTGATACTAACTCTCTTCTCTGAGATGGGAAATTCCTGCAGCCTACAAAAGGCTACTGAGGAATTGTCAAGTCAAAGAGTTCTAGAATGCCTAGAGACCCTCAGTCCAGCTGGTCTTCAGTCCAGCTTGTTTCCCACGTGAGGAATCTGACCCTCAGAAAATAATCAGATACCCGGAGCTCGCTAGTGGCAGAGCCTGCAACACCCAGTCCTCTCCAGCTCTCTCTTCAGGGACAGACAGGTATCATTCTTATTTTTAATGAAAACAGGTGCATGTGTTGTAGATAGAATTGTTAAAATATCTAATTGTATTAATTAGATATGCACTTTTAAATATTAAGCAATAGTTTGGTTTCAACCCGCAAGCCACACAAAAATACGGAGATCCTCCACCTCAGACCCCCTTCCCTGGTTCCTCTGCCGTTACCAATACGTGAGCCATTCCCAGGATTTGAGCTGAAGTGTGGGGGAGGAAGGAAGCCGTGTGGCAGCCGGTGGAGCTGATTATAGGGTTAGACGTCGCAGAACTAGAACCCGTTTCTCTTCATTCCCAGCCCAGTCATCTTTTACACATTTTTTTCTTTCTTCCTTCCTTTCTTCTTTTTAGAAACAGGGTCTTGGCCGGTCACAGTGGCTCACGCCTATAATCCTAGCAGTTTGGGAGGCCGAGGAGGGTGGATCACCTGAGGTGAGGAGTTGGAGACCATCCTGGCCAACATGGGGAAACCCCGTCTCTACTAAAAATACAAAAATTAGGCCAGGCGCGGTGGCTCACGCCTATAATCCCAGCACTTTGGGAGGCTGATGCGGGCGGATCATGAGGTCAGGAGATTGAGACCTTCTCTGCTAAAAATACAAAAAATTAGCGGGGCATGGTGGCGCTCGCCTGTAGCCTCAGCTACTGGGAAGGCTGAGGCAGGAGAATTGCTTGAACTGGGGGCGGGGGGCGGGGAGGTTGCAGTGAGCCAAGATCGCGCCACTGCCCTCTAGCCTGGGCAACAGAATGAGAGTCCATCTCAAAAAAAAAAAAAAAGAAAAGAAACAGGGTCTTGTTCTGTTTGTTACCCAGGCTGGAGTACAGCAGCACACTCATGGCTCACTGCAGTCCCGAGCTCCTGGGCTCAAGCAATCCTCCTGCCTCGGCTTCCTGAGTAGCTTGGACTATAGGCACGTACCGCCACATCCAGCTGGCTTTAAAAATTTTTTTTGTAGAATCATGGTTTTGCTATGTTGCCCAGGCTGGTCTCAAACTCCCGGGCTCAAGTGGTTCTCCTATCTTGGCCTCACAAATTGCTGGGACTACATGTGCACACTGTCACATCTTGCCTTCAATAACTTTTAATTGTTCCTTTTACTAGGGAAGTAATAAAATCCCCCTCACACTACTGGTAGGTTGGTTTGATTTCTTTTTTTCTTTTTTTTTTTTCTTGTTGAGATGGCAGCTTGGTCTGTTGCACAGACTGGAGTTCAATATGATTTTGGCTCACTGCAACCTCCACCTCCCAGGTTCAAGTCTTTCTCCTGCCTCAGCCTCCCGAGTACCAGAGACTACAGGCATGCGCCACCACGCGCGGCTACTTTTTGCATTTTACTAATTAGTAGAGACTGGATTTCACCATGTTGGCCAGGCTGGTCTTGTACTCCTGACCTCCAGTGATCTGCCTGCTTTGGCCTCCCAAGGTGTTGGGATTACAGGTGTGAGCCACTGCGCCTGGCTGCTTGGTTTGATTTCTATCAGACATATTTTAATTCCCTATATTATTTAATGTATAAATGTAGAATTTCATGTTCTTTTTAGTGAAAGAAGTTCAGGTCTTCAGGGTATAATGAGGTAGGAAGGCTTAGTCATGTAGGGAAACGATACCATGTACTTCTTATTATCTTTTTAGTGTTGGGATTAGGGTTGCCAGATAAAATACAGGATGCCCCACTGAATTTGAATTGCTAAACAACAGGGACATACTTACACACAAACGTTATTCATTGTTTATCTGAAATTCAAATTCCGCTTGGTGTCAGGCATTTCTTTTTGCCAACTCCAGCAGCCCCAGCTAGGAGGTGCCGCGTGGGCTCCTCTCCCTAGAAGTCCTCTTACCTGCTGTCAGCTGAGCAATTTGCCAGGCTTGCTTTGGGAGCTGGCTTGAAGTTATTTGGATTTGATGACTTACTTTCTCTTTTGTGCAGGAATCCACTTACCAAGATGACAGGAGCAAGTGGTTATCAGAGCCTGCTTTCTAGAAATTCAGTTAAATAAGCAGCCCCCATCTCTTTTTCTCCAATTTCAGTCTTGGGGAAGGGATTGGTAGGTTAAAGTCATTCCACCTCTTTATTTAATAATTCTGTTTTGCATACCCTTTACTGGATGATCATTCCTTAGAGACGTTTGCAGTCAAAAGCCCTGTTCTTTATCGTGTTAAACATCACAGAGCCTCATGTTTTCCTTAAGGAAAACGTGAACAAGAGAGAAGGGTCCTGTTGAGGAAGCCAGGACTCAGAGCATTTCCGCAGACTGAGTCTGGATCCTTTCCTTCAGCCTCCAGGAATACTGCCGTTTCCACACCCAGGGTGGTAATCCAGGCAAGGGCTCCAGTGTGTGGCCACCCTGCCACCTACTACCTGTGTGTCCAAATGCAGTGACTCAGCTTCTCTGTGCCCCTCTTTCCTCTATCATTTCCACATGTATAAAATGAGGATAATGTTGCTACTCTAAGGATTGCATCAATTAATACACAGCACTCAGTAAATCTGTTAACCAATCAGTAGATCATGCCTTACATGCTGGGCACGTTCCCTCTTCTCTCTAGACCGCAGTGACCCCAACTGTGAAGTGGCTATAGCTAATCCACTTGGTCTATAGGATTTGTAAAGGAACATGTTAATAACCCTCAAGTGACTGCAGAGAATGGGGCCATTCTTTTTGGGAAAATATAGATTGTTTATTATCAGGGATGAATACTTAAAAGAAAATCTGGCAACTTTTTTGTAAGTCACGAAGAAGGGTATGGGAGGGGTTGCACGCTTTTGAATGGGAATGCCTCTCTGGGAACTGTAGGGAAATGGGTGACACAGAAGTACTAGGGGTTTTGGAGCAGTTCTGAGTGAACACACAGGTCCGGTGTGGCTACTTGGGGGCAGGGCCCCTGGAATTTATGCTGTTTTGCCTGCAAAGCTGATTACCCAGCTGCCTCTTCTCTTCTTACCTCCGTGATATTATCACCAAGCAACTGACGACAATTAAATCTGAGAACTCAACAACCACGCACTAAGATAAAAGACCACTGTGCTGTTGTGTTTCAATAGATATATAGAGAGAAGTGGGAAACTTCAGGATTAATGAAATGTAGATAATGTCAAGAAATGGCCAAAACACTGAAGCACTAAATTAGGAAAAGAGCCTTATGCAAATATTTGGTACCAATGTCTGCTGTATTTTTTTACGTTTTTTAGTTTAATTTGTTTTTCAATGCAGGCTAGAGTGGGCTCACTGCAGCCTTTACCTCCCAGGCTCAAGCTATCCTCCTGCCTCAGCCTCCCAAGTAGCTAATTTTTCTGTGTTTTATAGAGGTGGGGTCTTACTATGTTGCCCAGGTTGGTCTCAACTCCTGGACTCAAGTGATCCTCCTACCCTGGCCTCCCAAAGCACTGAGATTACAGTCATGAACCACCGTGCCCGGCCAATGCCTGCTTTAAACAACAGGAATATTTACTTAACCTTAGAATGGGGTGGGTGTCTAACTGGAGTAAAGTCTGAGTAAGGATGGTTTTGAAAAGCTCCAGGGGTTAAGAGTGACTAACTTAATGTATTTGAAGTCCCATACTTTCATTACATTTTAGTGGAGACAAATTGGAAGCTGGTCCAAGAAACCACTCTATATTCTTTGCAGTGTGCTGCATGTTTATATAAACTGTGTGGTCAGCTGTACATCATGCTCATTCCTTGGTATGCATTCATTCCTGATTACCTCCTTTTGTTGCTTTATTGGTTCTGATTTGAAGTACCCTCCAGATATTGGATCTAGGTAACTCTTGGGATCAGATGGCTTTCTCCAGCCACGAGAGTCAAGAGGATAGTTTCAAGAGTGGCAAGTGTACATAGCCCCTCTTGCATTGCACAAAGTTTATGTCTTTTCCATGTGCACCATATGAGGTGTAAGTTGGAAGGATGAGTAGACTTGGAAATAGAGCTGCAGCGTGTTGGAACCCGCTCATAAGCATGTCGGACATCACAGAGGTTGGAGCCCTGCAGAAGAGAATTGTCACATTCAAATGTTATTGTGAAACCACAGGAAGACAGCTGACTAGGCTGACTAGGCAAGAAGCCTAGTTCCTCTACTACTGAGCACGTGACCTTGTTGGATTATTTTAAGTCTTCAGAATCACAGTTATAACACCACCCATCCTAACTTCCTAAAGAACAAGTGAGCCTGCACACATGTGGAGACCATAAAACCCTATCCAAACTCAATGCATGATTAAATAAGCACATGCTTATGCGAGCATATTGTTTAGGTTTAGTTTGCCCTGGAGGTTGTATTTATGATATATTCTCCAAGGGCAAGAAACCATGTTCCACTATATGATATTCATGTGTGCTAACTATCAGTTCTCTGAAAATGATTCCGTTATTATTACCAAAGGACAAGTGCTATAAGAGAGTTTTATAAAAAACAAACTTGAAGTCTGTCATCTCTATAAAACATTCTTATTTGGGTAAGCAGAGAGGCTTACACAGGTTTACAAATGATTTCACTATCAAGTCTAAAATTAGTGACAGCATCCAAAAAGATCTTTGGTGTCTTTCCAAACTGCTCCAAGCATTAGACTCTCCCGAAGGGAATGTTCAATGAAATCATCACAGAGCCGGCCTATTCTCTGTACAGTCTGGGGTCCGTTCTTTGCAGAATTATGACCTCGTCAGGGCATCCAGAGGTGAACAGTTTCTCAGATTCTGACTCACATTAATCAAATTCACAAGAGAGTGGTATATAAAATAGAATATCAATTGATTATTACTATAGACTATCAATTAATTGATAGAAATATTGACAAGGCGGATACTCATGTTTGCTGATGAACACATTCATTCCCTGAAGGCAAATCCACGAAGAAATCTTGTTAAAATACTAAGGCTTCCTGCAGAGCGTGAAATCAGAATGAATTTCCAATTCAGCTGGAACCTCCATTTCCAGCTCAGGTGATCCCATCACACTGACTAGTGGGGCCTCCCTCCCGCCCTGTGAGGTTGCTAAATGAGTTGACTAGGTCAGGGTCAGAATTGTTCAGATAAAGAAATAGAAGATTAAAATAACAGAAAGCATTGTGCCTAGCAAGAGTAAGATTTTTTTCATGTAACTCGTTTTAATTTAGATAGATAGATAGATAGACAGACTGATGGAAGTATTGGGTCCTATGTGAAAAAAATAATGTGTTTCCTACAGTGACTGCTTTCCAAAAAAATATGTGAACATCACTGCTTTAGAGATGCTAACATCTTTTATTTTTAAGTAAATATTTATTAGGTGCCTATTCTGTAATCTTGTGGAGATTACAGTGTAGGGGAGAGATTATGAGAGAGATGAAAGACAGGCAATAAACAAATACCAATACCCTTTGGGTCCCCTACCTCTTTCTCTAGTCTGATGCCTCCAGTGGTACATTTGCTCTTCCTAGTGACAGAGCTTGGGATGGACTCATCTGTTCTCCTGTCATACGATTATGCTTGACCTTTGAACTGGCCTGTGCCCTGGCAGGTGATCTCTTAGGATGGATCGGTGCACAGAAGGGACTGCTTTCAGCCACCACCTGCCTAGTTTTCCTTTTCCTCTTCTTTTTTTTTTTTTTTTGAGATGGAGTCTGTCTCCGTAGCCCAGGCTAGAGTGAAGTGGCGCGATCTTGGCTCACTGCAGCCTCCACCTCCCAGGTTCAAGTGATTCTCCTGCCTCAGTCTCCTGAGTAACTGGGATTACAGATACACACCACCACACCTGGCTAATTTTGTATTTTTAGTAGAGACGGGGTTTCGCCATGTTGGTCAGGCTGGTCTCGAACCCCTGACCTCAAGTGATCCATCTGCCTCAGGCTCCCAAAGGGCTAGAATTACAGGTGTGAGCCACTGCACCCAGCCTCCTTTCCCTCTTTTAACTCTTCATTGTTTATATCACTCACCCACCTTCTTGATTTGCTCAAGGTCAAAGTCATCCAGTAACAGATCTGACACTAAACCCTGGATCTTCAGACCCCATGTCCAGCACTCTGTCATTCTGCCACACAGCCTATCGAAAAGAAATCTGTTCAACCTGTGGAAGCAGATTACGAGTAAATAAATAAATAAAAGAAATCTGACTTTAGAGAACAGCAGGAATGCTTCCTTCCCGGGTTACTGAAGATGCATCATTATCCTGTGTTGTCATTCTATATCAATGACAGGCATGGAGAAAACTGATTGAGATATTTTCATGATGAAAGATTGAAGGAGCACCACTGAGATTAAAAAAAAAATTAAGGCAGCCTTGTATTTATAGTCTTAATATATATCCAACCTAGGAACTAATTTTATTTATTAACTTTTCCATTCACTCAACCAACCAATACTTATCGAGCCCTACTATGAACCAGGCAGTTTCTAAGTGCCAGTGGTATATCAGTGTTTATTAGACAACCAGTCTCTGCCCTCAGGAAGTTTTATTATCATGATGGGGGGGAGGTGGGTGGGTATAGTAGACACAAAGATGCTCTACTCAGATCCCCCTTTAAGAAAGAACTTGTTGCCCAGCTGTGGGGCGTGGTCAGCAGCAGACTCCAGCTATCAGTTCCTTCAGGGTCAGCCTCAGTTGCGGCCTGCTATTTTGCCCTAGGTCATGCCCTTCCCAAGGCAACCCGCACCCAGTGGTTACACAAAGCAAGAGTATAGAGGCCTGGTCTTTTCTACCTGATAGGGACAACTCTGATGGGTAACATTTGCTCTACGACTCCCTGCCAAATTGGCCAGTGTTTTGTCAAGCCTGTATCTCAATTCAACTTCTCCCTCTGCTCCATTCTGCTTCTCCCATATCTTCCTTTCACAGGTGCTGAGCCTTAATAAATATCCTGCACCCCAGTATCTGCTTTCAGAGAACCCAATTTGCAACAGGGTGTGTGTGTATGTGTATGACTATTTTATATAAGGTGGTAAATGAAGACATTTTTAAAATAAAAGGAGTTTTGAGCATCTGAGCACAAACCTGAAAAACATCAGGAAGTAAGTCTTACAGATCTGAGGAAAGAACGTTCCAGGCAGAGGGGCGAGCGAGTGCAAAGGCCCTGAGGCAGGGAGCATGTTTGGTAGATGTGAGGAACCACACAGGACCATAGTGAGTTGGACCAAATGGAGAAAGGAGGTAGAACATGAGACGGAAAGGGCAGTAGTGTGGAGTGGGGAATGGCACCGTCCCACCATGCAGGGCTTTGTAAGCTATGGTAAAGACCCAGTTTTTACTCAGAGGTGAAAGGGTAGCTTCAGAGGGTTTTGAGCAGAGGATTGATATGAGTCAACTTTAAGAGTTTCACTCTGGGCAAAGGTGGAAGCAGGACGGTCAGGTGGGAGGCTATGGTGAGAATACAGTATGAAGTAAAGGTGGCTTAGATCCAAGTAAAAGAGCAGGTGGCGAGGATCAGAGGCTGAATATGTGTTGAAGGTAGAACCAGTATGGATTGGAAGTGAGGCATGAGAGAAAGAGAGCGTGGGTAACTTCAAAGGTTTTGGTCTCAAAAACGGAAAGGAAGGAGTTGCCATTTGCTGGATCAGGAGTTAAGTTTGGACATGTTATGTTTGTAAATAGGATCTGTTATGTCCCTAATTAATATAACTTATTACCCAAAGGAGGAAAACTTTTAAGAATAAAAGAGGATGTGGCAAATAATTTCTGTGGTGTAAACCAGGATTATCCAGAGCAAACCAGAGCGTATGACCCTGGGGTAACCCAGGACTCAGGAAAGGGCCCTGCAGCATGTGCTGGGAGAACGGGACTTACGCTGGCACTCGGTCATTGGTGTTAGTAGGTGTATGGCCTGAATGTATATGTTCACCCAGAATTCGCATGATGAAATCTAACCCCCATGGTGATGGTTTTAAGAGGTGGAACCTTTGGGAGGTAATTAGGTCATAAGGGCTGTGCTCTCACGAATAGGATTAGTGCCTTTATGAAAGAGGCCTCAGGGAACTTGTGAGCCCTTTTTTGCCTTTCTGCCATGTAAGGGTCCAGCAAGAGGCACCATCTGTGAAGCAGAGAGCAGGCCTTCACCAGACACCAAATGTGCTGATGCTTTGCTCTTGGACTTCCCAGCCTCCAGAACTGTGAGAAATAAATTTCTACTATTGATAGGCTGGGCTTGGTGGCTCACACCTATAATTCCAGCACTTTGGGAGGCCGGGGCTGGCGGATCACCCGAGGTCAGGAGTCCGAGACCAGCCTGGCCAACATGGTGAAACGCTGTCTTTACTAAAATATACAAAATTTAGCCAGGCGTGGTGGCAGGCGCTTTAACCCCAGCTACTTGGGAGGTAGAGGCAGGAGAATCGTTTGAACCCGGGAGGTGGAGGTTGCAGTGAGCCGAGATCTAGCCATTGCACTCCAGCCTGGGGGACAAGAGCGAGACTTCTCTCAGAAAAAAAAGAAAAAAAAATTTCTACTTTATAAATTATCCAGTCTAGGGTATTTTTTAATAGCTGCCCAGACAGTCTAAGAGGAAAATTTTTTTCTCTACTCACTTTGGTTCAATGGTCAGAGGCCTGAGAAATAAGTAACAATGAACGGATTAACAAAAGAAAGGACACGGTTTATTTACACATACATGTGAGAGTACTCAATAACGGGCAACTCCCTCAATACTCAAAGGTAAAAGGTTTTGGCTTTTTGTTTTTTACTTTTATTTTAAGTTCAGGGGTACAAGCACAGGTTTGATACATAAGTAAACGTGTGTCATGAGGGTTTGTTGTACAGATTATTTCATCACCCAGCCATTAAGCCCAGTACCTATTAGTTATTTTTCCTGATCCTCTCCCTCCTCACACCCTCCACCCTCCAACAGGGCCCAGTGGTGGTGGTGTTCTCCTCTGTGTGTCCATGTGTTCTCATGATTTAGTTCCCACTTACAAGTGAGAACATGCAGTATTGGTTCCTGCGTTAGTTTGCTTAGGATAATGGTTTACAGGCTCCATCCACTTCCCTGCAAAGGACATGATCTCATTCTTTTTTATGGCTGCAGAGTTAAAGGTTTATATACCAATTTAACAGATAGGTGGAGTGGAGTTTGGACTCCATGGGAAAGTAGGGAAGGTTCTATTGGGCCTTCTTATGATAACGGATAGCTAAATTATCACTCGCTGATGCTAGGATGAGTCTTCTCACACTCAGCAAACTCCCGCAGAGAGGGGTCACAGAAGCTGTAATTCAGGAGGCTCTGCCTAAGTTTAGATAATGTTTCTCTCTGTGGCTGCTGATGGTGAAGATGTTTTGAGTTTAAAGTAATTTTCATACCATTTTGGTGGGCTGTTAATTCCTTCCTTTCCCCCATTTAATACTTCCCCAGGTGTTTCACAAACAAGGAACTGGGTTTATTGCTGTGGAGAAAAGACACTGGTCGGGCCTTGTGAGGTAAGGATCTGCAAAGGGAAGGAACATATATCAGAACAAATATCAATCAGCCCCAAAGACCTAACATAAGCACACTACACCGTATTTTGTCAAACCAATCTCCTAGTCTTAGGCATGAGGGGTATTTCTATGGAAACACAAAGAAAAACAAAGATTAATGGTGAGAGCAGATGGTAGATGCAATTTTTGAGTCCACAGTTCAGCTAGTTGAGATGATTTCTAGACACTGGGCTTGAAGCATCATTAGATGATGGAGTGAAGATAGCAGTGGCAATCTGACAGATTTCTCAGTTCACAGGTAACTATTTTTGTTGTTGGTATAGACATTAGAGTCACAGTCATGGTTACTTCTCAGATCAGATCATGGAAGATGTGGGTGTTCTGGCGAATTTCCTCAGAGGCCCACACTGTTGTAGTGATGAGTCTTTTGAAGTTTATATCAAGTCGCTCAACTTCAGTTTATAGGACTTTGGGCAAAGGAGAGCCACAAGAGAACCTAGACTCTCAGCAATCAGGTTTTAGGTCTCAACAACACCAAGTCAGAAAGGTGAGGGTAGAAATTGGAAATGTTAATTTGGAGCCTGATATTGAAGACAATTAGAAAAAATGAGAATTTGATAAAAATGTAGAAGATGGCAGAATTCGGTCAAATTTATAGGTAGATAATAAAACCTCAAAAGCAATGAACAAGACTAGAATATGATAATTCACAATGTTTGATGATAGTTTTCTATTGAAACATAAAATTTCTCTCAATCGTTGTCCCTATTTTGATCAAAAATAATCAAAGTAAGATTATTCTTGTTTACAAGTCTAGTCTCATTAAGCTTGGCCTGATTATTTACATAAGTGCATCAAGAAGAGTAATTGAACTCAGAGACTTTTAAAGCTTGCTTTGCTGGAATTTTCTATACGGAATCACAGGTTGGACTTTTAAAAGCCTCTTGAGGCTAGGAAGCCAAGCCAGGAACTTCCTATGAGACTTTGGCAATACCTGTACGTTTGGGTGAATGCTTCTCTTCTTGAGGTCCCCAAAATATCCTAAGTTTCTTGGACTTGCCAGGAGGTGACCTTATTTACTCTCTTGAGGGCTGGAAACCCTATAAGTCAGGTACCAGGACGGTTTTTCCAAGAGGACTTTGTAAGTACTGGCTCCATAAAGTCAACCTTAGTTTTTAAAACTGTCTGGTAGAAGGGGGAGAGGGGGGAAGGAGGCTGGAGTTGAAAAACTACCTGTCGGGTCCTATGCTCACTACTTGGGGTGACAGGATGATGTGTACACCACAGCTCAGCAACATGCAAATTACCCAACTAACAAATTCACACATGTACCCTCTGAACCTAAAATAAAATTTAAAAAAACTGATCATATCTGATTCTATACACATCATTCTTTTTTTTTTTTTTTTTTTTGAGACGGAGTCTCGCTCTGCCGCCCGGGCTGGAGTGCAGTGGCTGGATCTCAGCTCACTGCAAGCTCCGCTTCCCGGGTTCATGCCATTCTCCTGCCTCAGCCTCCGGAGTAGCTGGGACTACCGGCGCCCGCCACCACGCCTGGCTAGTTTTTTGTATTTTTTAGTAGAGACGGGGTTTCACCGTGTTAGCCAGGATGGTCTCGATCTCCTGACCTTGTGATCCGCCCGTCTCGGCCTCCCAAAGTGCTGGGATTATAGGCTTGAGCCACCGTGCCCGGCCTCCACATCATTCTTAAATATGACATACTAGTCAAAGCCTTATACAGCCAATGTTTCTAATCATGCCTTCTTATAAGAAGAACAAATTCTTATTGAATTTATACAAATAAGTATGAACATAAGAGTATGCATTGAGAGTTAATGAATTCTAGAGGGATCAGGCTGAAAGAAAAGAAAAACTTTTCATTTTTGTTGCAAACATTTAATCTATGAAATTGTTACAAGTATAGGTAACTTACGAGAAAAGAATAAGAGGTTCCCTAAATCCAGAAAATGGAACGTTAAAGAAACAGAAATGTTCCAAACAAAAGCCATGATTATCTTTCATCAATTCATGTAGTCCCACATAACTAATTCTTGTTCTACGTGATCTTGGACTGGCAGTTTTATGAACCCATTAGCTTCTCCACTAGAGTTCTAGAAACCCTTACTCAATTCAGTGATATGATTTCAGTTATTTAAGCAATGCCATCAGAAGCCTGGACCCCGAAGTACCTGACACGGTCCTCTTCATGGGTCTGAAATAGCCCCCTTTTGTTGAAGATGAAGATTCTGGCCTGCAGTTGATGGCAAGAGCTTTTAGAAGAGCATTGACATAAAACAATTGTCTGTGGATGACAAAAGACTTAAAATGACCATGGTTAAAAGTCCGATGAGAGTTCATTATAAAAATAATGCAATTTGAGAAGAGAATTTGGTTGTTTCGTGGCATACAACATTTAAAATAATAACTGAAGTTGCCACTGATAATATTATACTATGGTTGTCTAATAGCAGGGATGACATTACCAGGACACATCATGTCCTGTGAGGGCATTGCCAAACTTCTAGAAATGTTATATAACTTCTGAAATAGGTATAGTAATAATATTTACCCACATGAATATAATTAGAGAAGGTTAAGCATCTCTTCTTCCCTGACAATGCTTTTCATGCAATTCAACATACCAAAAAAACTTAATTTTAAAAAATTGATCTCTTTTTGTTATGTAAAATAACAGAGGCCTTCTGGAAAATCTCAAAGTGAATTGAGATTAAAATTTTATCTAGGATTTGAATTTGGGAAGGCAATATATCTAAGATGTAAAATGTCAAAATGTTTGAGAAGAAAAGGTAAATTTCTCTTTTCTACTTGATTAAGTAGGATGACAGATCACTGCAAAACAACAGACTTACCATATTTTCAGCGTACAATGGGTTTATCCAGATGTAACCTCATCGTAGTAAGTCAAGAAGCATACTAAATGTGTTTTACCTTCACACTATCTTAAAGTCAAAAAATGGTATATTTCACTATCTCAAGTTAGGAGCTGTGCTTAGTTACCTATTTAATCAAAGTGATAAAGATTTCAAAGGTAAATATAGGAGGTAACATGATTGTAAGGAAAACCTTAGCTCTTTTAAAAATGAGATTTGATTCCCTTAAATAATTGAGGACATCATAAAGACCACATAGAAAATTATCCTGCTAAGGCATAGAATCTTTGTTTTATGAGTAGGTTACTTAAAAGGTAAGAAAAACTTTTTACAGTATTTTATTAAGAGCAGACCAATAATCCAAGAAATTTTTGTCATTTTAAGAAAGATTGAAAATCAAACTCGGCCGGGCGCGGTGGCTCAAGCCTGTAATCCCAGCACTTTGGGAGGCCGAGATGGGCGATCATGAGGTCAGGAGATCGAGACCATCCTGGCTAACACGGTGAAACCCCATCTCTACTAAAAATACAAAAAACTAGCCGGGCGAGGTGGCGGGCGCCTGTAGTCCCAGCTACTCCGGAGGCTGAGGCAGGAGAATGGCGTGAACCCGGGAGGCGGAGCTTGCAGTGAGCTGAGATCGGGCCACTGCACTCCAGCCCAGGAGACACAGCAAGACTCCGTCTCAAAAAAAAAAAAAAAAAAAAAAAAAAAAACAGAAAATCAAACTCTAGTTTTGCCAATAGGTACTATTAATACTAAAGCTCATTTTATTTTATTTATTTATTTTGAGACAGAATCTTGTTCTGTCACCCAGGCTGGAGTACAGTGGTGCAATCTAGGCTCACTGCAGCCTTGACCTCCTGGGCTCAAGCAATCCTCCTTTCTCAGCCTCTTGAGTAGCTCGGACTACAGGCATGTATCACCACATCCGACTAATTTTTATTTTTTAAGAGATAGGGTCTTGCTGTTTTACGCAGGCTGGTCTTGAACTCCTGGACTCAAGTGATTCTCTGGCCTCAGCCTCCCAAAGTGCTGGGATTACAGGCATGAACCACTATGCCTTGCCCCTTGTGTTTTTTCCCTTCACTGTTATTATTTTTAGTAGTTTAATTTACTTATATTGGTTATAATTAATTTTTATCATTAGTAACCTTCCTTTTATAGAGAAAACTAGACAGTAATGAAAAGTAGACAACTGTGAATTGTCTGCCATATTCCAAAATCCCATAGCAGGCTAGCAGTTTACGAATATATTGCTTCATAATGCTTATATACCTCTTCATAATACAATTTTTCAATATGACAAAAACAAGTTTATTTATAGACCCAAGTATCTTTAGTCTCTTTGTAAAAATAAGAAATCAAGACTAGGTGCAGTGGCTCATGCCTGTGATCCCAGCACCTTGAGAGGCCAAGGCAGGCAAGTCACTTGAGCCCAGGAGTTTCAGACCAGCATGGGCAACGTGGGGAAACTCCATCTCTAAAAAAATACCAAAGTTAGCCTTACATGGTGGCGCACGCCTGTCGTCCCAGCTACTTGACAGGCTGAGGTAGGAGGATCACTTGAGTCTGGGAGGTCGAGGCTGCAGTGACCCATGATGGTGCCACTGAAGTCCAGCCTGGACAACAGAGCAAGACTCTATCTCAAAAGAAAAGAAAAAGAAACTGAAAATATATAAACGTAAACTTTGGTCTAATAATGAATGTTTCAGGAGATCCTTACTTAGAAATGATCTAGATTTTTAATGAATATCTATTCATTAGCATAACTCTAAAGTTGCAAGTCACCAAAAAGGTTTTTGAAACTATCTTAAAGCATACATATTATAAAACATAACTGTTAAAAAGCCCATTCGTATAATTTTTATCTCACTTATATCAACCTAATAAATGTATTCTTAACAATTCTGTTTAGGTTGTTCATGGAATTTTTTTCTTTTTTTCTTTTTTCTTTTGTTTTTAGAGACAGAGTCTTGCTCTGTTACTCAGGCTGGAGTATGGTGGTGGGATCATGGCTCACTGCAGCAAGCCTTAAACTACTGGGCTCAAGTAATTCTCCCACCACAACCTCCTGAGTAGCTAGGACTATAGGCATATACCACCATGCCTGGCTAATTTTTAAATTTTTTGTAGAGACAGGGTCTCACTTTGTTGCCCAGGCTGGTATTGAACTCCTGACTTCAAGTTGGAACTTCTTTTCACAAGGTTCTGGGATTATAGGCATGAGCCACCATGCCCAGCTAAATTTTTTTTTTTTTTTGAGACAGGGTCTCACTCTGTCACCCAGGCAGGAGTGCAGTGGCGCTACCTCAGCTCATTGCAACCTCTACCTTCCTGGCTCAGGTATCCTCCCAGCTCAGCCTCCTGAGTAGCTGGAACCACAGACACACAGCACTATGCCCAGCTAATTTTTGTATTTTTTGTAGAGATGGGGTTTCACCATGCTACCCAGGCTGGTCTCAAACTCTTAGTCTGAAGTGCTCCACCAGCCTTGGCCTCCCAAACTGAAACTGCTGGCTTTACAGGCGTGCACGCCACTGTGCCCAGCTTGAAAATTTCTTAAGACATTAAACAAAGCTACCCATCATCTCAAGTTATTTTTCTGTTAACTTATTTCATATTAACTTATTTTAGGCAATTATCAAAAAAATCAAAAAAGCAAATAACCTAAAATAAATAAAACTAAAATTTTAAAAGTTAAATACTTTTTTTCTGTGCTTCATATACAAGAAATAATGGATATCGTGCAATTCATTTTTATTGCATCTTTACTTGTACAGTTGTTTTTTAGGTTAAGTTTATAGTTTTTTAATCTTAAACATCTGACAGATATAAGGTTATGTGACTGGTAAATCCAAGGCAAATAAAATGCACACTTGTTTCATGCTTAATGCTGATTAACTTGGAAGACATACCACCTGTTTTTATTAAAGCAACAAATTCAATTTAGTCTTATTTACCAAAGATTTACCCAAATCACATGAACTTGAAAAACATTTGGGTTAGTTTCTATACTTTTGAAAGTTTTAGGAATATTTTAATTTATATAGCACATATTTGTCTAAGCCAATTAGAACTGCTTTAAGGGATTTTAGAAATTAATTTGTAAATACTATTCAGAGATAGGAAAATACCACATGTACGTAACATACATATATACATACATACAAACTAGTGCAAATAGAGAACTGATGGCTTTCATCCTAAAATTTTTTTTTTTTTTTTTTTGAGACGGAGTCTCGCTCTCTTGCCGGGGCTGGAGTGCAGTGGCCAGATCTCAGCTCACTGCAAGCTCCGCCTCCCGGGTTCACGCCATTCTCCTGCCTCAGCCTCCCAAGTAGCTGGGACTACAGGCGCCCGCCACCTCGCCCGGCTAGATTTTTGTATTTTTTAGTAGAGACGGGGTTTCACCGTGTTAGCCAGGATGGTCTTGATCTCCTGAGCTCGTGATCCGCCCGTCTCGGCCTCCCAAAGTGCTGGGATTACAGGCTTGAGCCACCGTGCCCGGCCTAATTTTTTTTTTTTTTTTTGAGACAGAGTCTGGCTCTGTCACCCAAGCTGGAGTGCTGTGGCCGGATCTCAGCTCACTGCAAGCTCCGCCTCCCGGGTTCACGCCATTCTCCTGCCTCAGCCTCCTGAGTAGCTGGGACTACAGGCGCCACCACCTCGCCCAGCTAGTTTTTTGTAGTTTTTTTTTTTTTTTTTTTTAGTAGAGATGG
>NC_045451.1:64182100-64202032 GCF_002776525.5 Piliocolobus tephrosceles | reverse complement strand
CTCGTGATCCGCCCGTCTCGGCCTCCCAAAGTGCTGGGATTACAGGCTTGAGCCACCGCGCCCGGCCTCATCCTAAAATTTTTAGCCATCTATAACAATAGTCACAGCACCCAAGGTGTAAACACAGTAATACAAAATTCCCTGGTTTACAAGAGTTGGTTCCCGTGTTTACTCCCCTTTATACTTTTACTCAAATTGTATCTTTATTAGATGGAATATGTTGAGATTACCAGCTCAATATGAGGACTAAAACTTTCCATGGATATTTACAGGAAAGAGTTTAAGATTTTTTTTTTTTTTTTTTTGGTAATCTTATGGAGTTTGTGGACTAAGATTTAGGACTGAGTTTGTGGATTAAGGGCCTGAGCACACATCAAGCAGTTGCGTGGATGTCTCCATATCCCATCTGAGTGGATGAAACATCCATTCTATTTTCAGTAAGCCTTTTTAGCCTCACATGATTGCTTTTGGGGTCCCTCAACCCCTCAAGAGCCTCTGTTGAGGGCAGGAGACCTAAAGCTTAAGTGACTGTAAAGAGAAGGGGGGACTGGAGTGGGAAAGAAAAGATCTGACAGGCAGACAGAGGGATGGAGGAGGTAGGGTCTTGAAGGGGACATATCGAAGGAGCTGAAGGGAACACTCAAGGCAGTAAAAGGAGGTAAAAGAGAGGTTTTAGAGGAGCTAGTTTGGGGAGATCTTAAGTTTTCCGAAAGGGCCACTAAAGTCCCATGACTTTATCCTTATTAAAGTCTCATCAACAAGAAAGGAAGTGGCCAAAGTTACCACCAAACGGAGTTACTCACGGGACCCCAGGAAAGACCCAGGAGTCTGATGCTTAAGAAGGTTAACATTTACCAGCTTGGTCGGAGGTCTGAGATCACTGCTGTCTCTAAATTAAGTGGGGAGTCCTAATCATTCCATCCTAGGCTTGCTAAAAGTGTAGAGAGGAAACTTTGTTTACCCACTGATACGGGTTGTCTGTGTTCCCACCCAAATCCCATCTTGATTTGTAGCTCCGTAATTCTCATGTGTTGTGGGAGGGACTCAGCTGGAGATAATTGAATCATGGGGGCAGTTTCCCTCCTACTGTGCTCGTGGTAGTGAGTAAGTCTCACGAGAGCTGATGGTTTTAATAAAGGGGAGCCCCTTTTTGCTTGGTTCTCATTCTCTTTTTGCCTTGCTGCCATGTAAGATGTGCCTTTCGTCTTCCACCATGATTGTGAGGCCTTCTCAGCCACGTGGAACTGTGAGTCCATTACACCTCTTTCTCTTTATCAATTAACCACTCTCAGGTATGTCTTTGTTAGCAGCGTGAAAACAGACTAATATACCCATTTAGGTGCACAATGTTGGGCGCCTGAGAATTAACTTACAGTAGACAGATTAGCAGGAGAAAATAAAATACAATGTTTATTTACATGCACATGTGGGAGTACTCAGTAATGAGTAACTCCCTGAATAAGCAGAGGTAAAGAATTTTATATCAACTTAAAAAGTGGGGGTACGGTTTGGCCTTACTAAACCCTACTTGGGAAAGTAGAGAAGGTTCTACTAGGCTTTTTTATGCTGACGGGTAGCTGAATTCTTACTTGCTGATGCTAGGGCCAGTCTTCTCCCAATCAAGAAACCCCTCAGATGGGGATCATAGCAGCTGTAATTCAGTAGGCTCTGCTTAAGTTTAGATAATGTTTATTTTTGTCGTTACAGATTTCAGATGTTTCTAATTTTGTATCACTTTGGAGGGCTGCTACTCTTTTCATTGGCCAACTTTATAAGTTGGGCAAATGACCGTTCTCTAACCAGAGGCAAGAGTTATGGGCCATAGAAGGTTTGCTCTGAGAGAAAAGTACCCCATATAGTTAAGAGCCCAACCACACGATTTGCAGGCAACTTGTATAACCTAAAGTATGTCAGCTGAATTACTTTGCAAGTTGTAAACTAATCAACAAACTCAGAATTCAATTGGATATCATTTTAATACCCTATAAAGAGTTATGAAATCCTAAGAATAAGAAGAAATGTAGGAATCAGTCAAATTCAGAGTTCTTTAAAGGAACAAGGAAAACATTTATGCATCTTTGCCAAAGAGATGCAAAATCCAATCAAGTGATGTGAGTGGGGTAAACTCTTCTGAGAGAATCAGAAGGATCTTGGTTTTGGGCTACTTGACCTATCCCTCTCCTGAAATTAAGGAGTAATTGACGTAGCAACCACAAATAGAATTCATTTAGTTACCAAATAACTCAGCCTCCTGGCCAAAATCTTTGGTGGTTGTACAACCTCAAGCTGTAGTTACATGGGGAAAATTGTAGCCTGAGTGGGAAATGCCTTACCCCAATAAGTTTTGAGAACAAAACTCACCATATTTGTATTTTGGGGTTAAGGAGTTTATACATATTTGATGTTTTATAAACTTGTCATGTTTTAAGATGATTGAGTTATTCTAGCAACTGCTTTGTAAATCCATTTTAAAATACACAAATGCATAATTGATTCTGATGTGTGTAAATTTATATCCAGGTCTTAATTATTTAAGAGAACGTCATGTTCAACATATTATCAGTTTAATTGAACATATCAAATTTAAAAGAATTATTTAGTGCTCAGGAAGATTTCATTTATTAAGTCAGATAATTATTTAATAAAATTAAATATGAATTAAATTTAAAAGTGCAGTATAAAAGGTTCTAAAATATTTGATTTTGTTTATAAATAGGACCAAGTTTTAATCAAAGTTCTCTGTAGGCAGGATTCAGTGGCTCATACCTGTAATCCCAGCACTTTGGGAGGCCGAGGTGGGTGAAACACTTGAAGTCAGGAGTTCAAGACCAGCCTAGGCAACATGGCGAAACCCTGTCTCTACTAAAAATGCAAAAATTAGCCGGGTGTAGTGGTGCATGCCTGTAATCCCAGCTACTCAGGAGGCTGAGGCAGGAGAATTGCTTGAACCCCAGAGGTGGAGGTTGCAGCGAGCTGAGATCATGCCACTGCACTTCAGCCTGCACAACAGAGCAAGACTCTGTCTCAAAACAAAACAAAACAAATAAAACAAAACAAACAAACAACAACAACAAAAGTTCTCTGTAAGATGATTACCAAATTCATTCGACTTAAAAAACAGAATTTGTAAGGTGGACTTAAAAACCTAAGGAAGTATTAGATTGTGAGATTTGTACCTTAATATATTGAATATTAACATAACAATTTAAATTAAATAGTTTTTTCCTGCAAACAAATCTAGCTGTGAGGATAATCCAAAACTCACATTTCATATAGGTCACTGTGAAAACTGAAAGTAGTGGCCGGGCGCGGTGGCTCAAGCCTGTAATCCCAGCACTTTGGGAGGCCGAGACGGGCGGATCACGAGGTCAGAAGATCGAGACCATCCTGGCTAACACGGTGAAACCCCGTCTCTACTAAAAATACTAAAAAGAAAAACTAGCCGGATGAGGTGGCAGGGGCCTGTAGTCCTAGCTACTCGGGAGGCTGAGGCAGGAGAATGGCGTGAACCTGGGAGGCGGAGCTTGCAGTGAGCTGAGATCCGGCCACTGCACTCCAGCCTGGGCGACAGAGCAAGACTCCGTCTCAAAAAAAAAAAAAAAAAAAAAAAGAAAACTGAAAGTGATAATCCCCATGAAAGTACTCTGAAAACTCGAGCATGCTCTGTGAGTATAAGGAATAAGGGAGATGGTGATTGGCTCTGCAGCACCTATTCAACTCCTCTAGCTACTCATGGCTCTCCCGTGCCCTTGGAAATGCTCAGTCAGGAAAAGGCCTGCTGTTATGTCTCTGTGTGAGGACTAGGTAGGATCTCAGTGGCCATGTAGGGAGAGGAGTCAACCTAAAGACGAAGCCTGCACAATATGGGGGAAACAGCAGATGTAGAGAAGGAAGCTGAAGTACCCACCACATCATGACTGGGGCTACCCTATCTCCGGACTTCCTGTGGAAAAGAATACATTTCTTTATGGTTTATATGGATTGGAATTGTGTTTTTCTATTATTTGCAGACAAAATAATCTCACAGACATAATAGGTCATTAAAATCCATAAAACAATGCTTTCTAACCATTTAAATGAGTAAGTGGCAGAGATGGGTTTGATTCCACTTAATAGCCACATGTCTTTGGGCAAGTTGTTTGACCTCTAAGTGAAACAGCCTCAATGTCTGCAGTCACACTCGAGGTTCATTCTCTCACGGCCGCTGAGAACAATAATGAAGACACACAAAGATTGAGGCTGAGAGCGGAAGTTTAATAAGCAAAAGAAAGAGAAGAGTTCTCTGCTACAGAGAGCAGTCTTGGAAAAATGGGTTGCCGGATCCGTGGTGAAATGCAGGAAGTTTTATAGATGAGCTGGTGGGGAGGCGGTGTCTCATCTACATAGGCAAGAAAGGACAAGAAAGATTGGTTAGACTCGTTGTGCCATTTGCATAGGGCAAGAATCTCTGGTATCCCCTGTCTTAACCCTTTTTATTATCCAGGCCCGTCTCTGCCTGAGCTGCACAGTGTTGCCCGTTTCTTTATTACTGTACACGTGGTAACAAAACAAGGGAAGATGGAGCCCCCATGTTGGACATGGCTGGCCCCCAGGTAGTCCTTTTCTGTTGGCACAGCTGCTGTCATTCCCCTGTGCAAACTTCCATCTTGTTTGTCTATGTTTGCAACTCAATTTTTCAGGCTTCTCTTTGTTACGAAAAGAAAAGATTTTGGGGGCTGCTTTTTGTTAGAGGGGAAGCTCTGCTGAGGCCTCTAGGGTTCTCACTATCTGCCTAAATAATTTCTTTCTACCTCCTGTATCATCAGCTTCACTTTCTTACAGGGTTGTTGCAAATGCAGAGCTATACAGGTAAAGTAGGTAAAGTTTTAGTGTCAATTTCTTTAACTGTAAAATGAGGATATTATTAGTATCTAGCAAATACCAAATGCTAGATACCTAATGGTATCTAATACCTCATTGTTATGAGGATGAAATGAAGATCTATGTCAAGACCTTAGAACAGTGTCTGGTATACAAGTATTTTTATCATTGTTATTTTCAGAATACCAGAGTGGACTACAAAGACCCTGAGGGAGTGTGTCATAACAGTTGGGTCTAAAGGTGAAATTTTACAGCCTTGCACGGTCCCTCTCACAGCCACACTATCTCCTATCTCCACTGCGAGGTCTGCAGTAGAGAATTTAGAGAATTTATGGGTCTTTGGAATACCAGTAGTTTTGGAAATATTGCCCCAAGGGATTCTGGAGATTTAAACCAGAGAAGATGGAGTTCGAAAAGTAGTTAATATTTGTCACTCCTTCCTCCTGGCAACATTTATTGACGCAGGGGTGATAGAGATGAACCTGACCCTCATAAACTCAAACTCCAGTGGAAGCAGAGAGACCTGTCCCTGAAAAAATGTACGCCAGGTGCTGTGATGAAACTATGCAGAGTGCATAGATGGCCACAAGGGAGAAGGTTGCTTCTCTTCCTGGGGGAGTCAGGAAATGACTTACAGGTGAGGTGACGCTTGGGAATGTTGAGTAGAAGCTTGAAAGATTGATTGAGATGGGGAGGAGGGGTGGGAAAGCGCTTCCAGGGGAGGAGGCAGGGAGTTAAGGCGGTGCCTTTCAACACTGGCTGCACCTTCAGAATCACCGAAGGAACTTCTAAAAAATACCCTTGGTTGGGCCCCACCCCTGAGCAGACTGATTGGAACCTTTAAGGGTGGGCCTGGGCATTGCCTGTCTTTAAAACTTCTCACATACCACTAATTTGTAGTCAAGGGTAGAACCATGGATCGAAGAGTAGGATTGGAAAAAAGTGGGTGTTATGGCAAGGTTGGAGAGCTTAAAGAGAGAGTCTGGTTTGAACGGGGAAGACTGGCAGGAGTCATATCATGGACGATGATAGAACATATTGTTTTGCAAGTAGCTTTGTTCCTAATTAAAAACAAAAACAAAAACTAACCCAAACACCACTGGCCTCAAGGGGACTGCTTTCATAGAGATGGTAGCATCAGCACTTAATCTTCACTGAATAAATGAATCCACCAAAAACCCAGTCTTTACAACGTAAACTACCTTTTAGGGGTTTCTTTAGAATCCTTACCAGTTTCTCTTTTCTTCCAGTCTTCCAATCAAAAGTCTGGCTAGCTTTGCAGTGATAGCGCCAACCAGTATTCAGAATTTTGCTTGTTCTAGAAAGGCACTTCCTCACCAACCCTTGATCTTGGATGAGGCTAGCTGCTCCCAATCTAATTTCAGCAGTTCAGATTTCATCTACACAACTAATATTCTCATTCTGTTAACATTCCCCTAATCTTCTGTGTCTACTGTGTAATTTGAGGAAGCAGTTGGGCCCTGAAAGCTCTTGGCAGACCTCTTGTCTGATAAATATTTTAGTACTTTCAGTAGCCCTTTAAAATTGGCAGTTCTTTCTCTAAAGATTCATTCAAGTACGTGTGATAATTTGAAATTAACATGCTGCCAGATTTTGCGTTTATACAAGTAACTTTGATAGTGCAGTACCAACAAAGGGATTTTGTCAGCCATGAGTGGATAAACACAGCTGTTTTCTTTACTCATGAGAAGGATAGAAAACTAAAATTATAGGGTAGCCTATGGGCCTATGATTTAAATTCTTACACTGACTCTTCCAAAGTCTAAATAAATCAATGATGTTTATTGGGTTAAAGTGCATTGCACTCCATGGTATAAAAATCAGAGGTTTTAGAGTAAAGTTGTCTTCATAATTTTCTAAAATAGTCAAAGGGGTGCCTAAAGCTGTTTAATTTACTTGAAATCCCTTATTGGATAACAGAAAAACCCATAACTCTCTTTAATTCACAGACTCTTAAGGTGTTCTCTCTCTCTCTCTTTTTTTTTCTTTTTTACTAACTACTCAATTGTACAAAAAGAAGAGCATCTTCAAAATATCCATAAACTCTCTCCCAATTTGAATATCAAATAGAAGATAAATTTGTATAATTAGAAATAATCTCTGGAGAGAAGTAAGTCTAAAAGAGGGTGAAATATATAGGTAAATAAACATTCTTTTCAGAATGTTAATCACATAGTGAGTTATTTTCTAGTTTTTAGCTTGGTAAGAAATTAGCTTGTTCAGTAAGGTATGAACAGTGAATCCCTATTAATCTTCATTTGTTCATTCATCTATTGAAGGTCTACTTGCTTTTGGGAATGATGAGACACATGATTAAATTATACTCCTATCTTGGGTCACCTCACAAGTTACTGGGGAAGACAGACATGTAAATATATCATTATAGGGTAGTGTGGTAAGAGATGTAGATAAGATATTGCCAAAGAACTACCAAATTATTGGGAAAAGAATTGCTACTTTTTAGAAACCAATGCCAGTGGATTCGCCATAGAGGAGGTACTGTTTGGACTAATCTTTGCAAGAGGAGTAGTCCTACTTCTTGGGTAGGGTGAGGCACTCAAGGCTATATGCTGATGTCTTCCAGATCTCCATCTTCAGCCTGGATCTCTTCACTGGGTTTTGGATTTGTACATACAGATGTCTACTAGGGAACTACATCTAGAAGTACCTCAGGCATCTCAAAGTCCAAAACAAAACCTATTTACCCCACCAAACCTATTCTTTCTCCCATATTACCTATCTCAGTTAATAATATCACCCTCCATCCAGTCACCCAAGCACAATCTGGTGTATTCTCTGTGTTCTGGCTATTTAATGCTATAAAATAAACCTCCCAAAACTCAGTGATGCAGCAATTTCTTACTGTCCTTCCTGATTCTGGAGGTCCATTGGTTCAGGTAGGTAGTTCTTGTTGGGTTCTCTTAGGTCATTAGGGCAGATGTTGGCTGGGGCTGCCATCATCTCAGGCTCAGTTAGACTAGCTGCCCAAGACGGTTCACTCCTGTGGCTGGCAGGTGATGCTGGCTAGTAGCTGGGAGCTCAGCTGGGTGGTTTGGGCTTCTCATGGCATGAGAGCTGGGCTCTCACTCCAAGAGGCCCAGGCAAACCTTCCTCCAACCCAGCCTTGGAAGTCATGGGAAGTCATGTAGTACCATTTTGCCTCATTCCATCAGTTTGAATGGCCCAGTCCAGAATCAATGTGAGACAACACTACTGGGTGTGGCTCACTGGGGACGATCTTTAGAAACTAGCTACCAATGCTGACTTTCCCCTTTCCTCCATTGGGACCAGCCTGAGCAACAAAGTGAGACCCCCATCTCTACAAAATAATAAAATAACTAGCCTGGCATAGTGGCATGTGTCTATAGATCATCTAGCTATTCAGGAGGCTGAGGTGGGAGGATCGCTTCATCCCAGGATGGTCCAGGCCACAGTGAGCTATGTCCACACCACTGCATTCCAGCCTGGGTAACAGAGCAAGATCCTGTCTCAAAAGAGAGAGACAGAAAAAATAGACTTTATATTTAGCAATACAACCTGCGTACAGAAAAGGGCATAGAATAGAAATGTACAGCTTGACACATTTTTATAAAGCAAGCTTCCTATAACTATAAGAAATCAAATATTGCCAGCATCCCAGAAGCCCCCTCACATTCCTTCCCAATCACACCCGTTCCCCTGCCCCCGCTACCAGAAGTACTGTCTTGACTTTTGTGGAAACTACGTCTTTGCTTTGTTTTATTCTTTTATCACCTAAGTATTCATCTCTAAAATACCTAGGTTAGTTTTACCTGTTTTAAAATTTTATACAAATGGGATTATACAATACATAGTCTTGTACCTGGCTTCCTTCATCCAGAATTGTGTAGATGTGTTCATCTCATGCCTGTATCTGTAGTTCATTCATTTCATTGCTGTATAGTATTCCATTGTATGAATATACTACATGTTATTTATCTATTCTAGAAATTGAGTACACTGATTACTTCTACTTTATTCTTCTTTTTCAAAATCATTTTTGTTACTCTAGTTTCTTTGCTTTTCTATGTAAATTTTAGACTGATCTTGTCTATATCTACAAAAATCTTGCCGAGATTTTGGTAAGAATTGTGTGAAACTTGTTTATCAATTTGGGGAGAAGTAACCATTTTTCTTTGTTGAATATTCTAATCCATGAACACAGGATGTATCTTCATTTATTTAGATCTTTTCTAATTTCTGTCATCAGCATTTTGTAGCATTTTGTGCATGAGTCTTATACATGTTTCAAATAAATAAATAAATGAAATGAAATATGAGTCCTGTACATGTTTTGTTAGAGTACACTGACATATTTCATTTCATTCATTCATTTATTTGTTTGTGTATGTATGTATGTATTTTTAGAGACAGGGTCTTGCTGTGTTGCCCAGGTTGGAGTTCAGCAGCGCAACCACGGCCCACTGCAAGCTCGAACTCCTGGGTGCAAAGCAATCCTCTTGCCTAGCCTTTAAACTCTCTTAACATTTTTTTTTTTTTAAGAATAATTGGTACCTATTTGACATTATAGTCACAATATCTATTTACGTATAAAGTATATGGGAATAAAAGTTATTTAGAGAAATATTAGTTAAGAGAGAAAGCTTTGTGTTTTACTATTTTAAAATGTGTGTTAAACAAATGCTTTATAAGAAAGAACTCATCTTTTGTTGCAGGATTTTCTAGCTGGCTCAACTAGTTAAAAATAACTTACCTAAGCAGCATTATTTGAAAGGTAGAAATCTGGAATTTGGTCTTTAACGTCTACTTTATCCACTGAGATTCTTAGTCTGTAAAATGGTGTTGATGCCTACTACTTGGAAACACTAGATATTTCTAGAAGGTGTTGAACGATTGTAAAAAATTAACATTGTTATTACAGTTACCTGATTGAACACCTTCTTTAGCCTAGGCATTGTGCTAAGGTTTTTACATACATTACCTCTTTTAAGAGTCACAGCAACCCTGCAAAGTACAGATAATAGCATGGTTTTCTAGGTGAGGACCCTGAAGCCACAGGCCACAGCCATGTGGCGGCAATGACCTCCCTCCATTGTCTCTGCTTCCATGCCACCACACTGCTCAAGGGCTCTAACAATTCTTGTCCATTTTCTTTTTTTTTTAAATCATTCCTAAATCAATTTTAGGATATTGTTTTTACTTTGATTAGGTAGAACTGGAGATTTTTCTATGGTGTTTGGCTGGACCGAAGTGGCTGTTATCTAAGTGTTCTGTTTTGCTAGGCTGTTCCTCACCTGGTCCTTTGACTAGAGAGACAAGACCTTTGTTGTTATTAGGTTGGTGCAAAAGTAACTGTGGTTCTTGCCGTCACTTTCAGTGGCAAAAACTGCAATTATTTTTGCACCAGCCTAATATTTTTGCCTGTACTTGCCATCATTTCTGGGTTGTTGACTTCTTCAGCTGCAAGTATTAGCTATACATGGCAAAAAGCAAAGCCAAGCAACTCATCTTTTTGTTACTTGAGTCTCAAGGTTATTAACTGATCTACTTTTTTCTTTCCACTTTTCAGAGTTGTCTTATGTGTATTCATATATTATGTCCAGGGTTAACACTGTACCTAACGGGAGGAATGGAGAAAATTACATCTACTCTGTATTTCCTGAAGCAAATTTTCCCTTCCATATTGTTAGCACGTATTATAAATGTTCTCTAAATATCTCATTAGTAACATGAATTCTATTTTACATATCTAATAATAATAGTAGGTGTCCTAAGAGAGCCTTTCAAATGGACACCTATGACCTTGTATAACTGGTGAAATAAATTAGGCTGGACCAAAACAAATTTGAAAAAAATTCTACCTCTCCCCTGTTGGCCCCTGGCTGACCCTGTATTCTTCAGCCTGACTCACCACTTCCCTTTTGTTCCTTTCTAGTCTTCCTCTCCAGCCTCTCCATCTGCCATTCTCTAACTTCTTCCTTTATTTCCTTTTCTCGGTTTCATTGTGGTTGTTTTAAAAACCATGTCTATGGCAAATATACCCACAGCTACTTTTTAGAGGGCTTAATGACGGTATTTATTAGCAGACTCTATAAATGTGTTCATGACGGATCAGTGCTTACTTTTGTGGTTCAAAGGAAAGTTGTAAAAATTTTTAGAAATTATTAGTATTTTCTTGTGGGAATAGTGAAAGTTAGTTGTGTGTGATCATTTTTTAAGCATCAAAGATTGGAAAGTCTGAAGTTGTATTTCAGGTGTGTTCCAACCTACTGACTTTGAATTCATCACTTGTTGTTACTGAGGGCCATTTTTCCTTTCTGTTAATATACACATTTCCACCAACTATTCCCGTGGAAATCTAGGAAGTCAGATGCAAATAGAATATGGTTGATATTCTGCCTGAAGCAACATCAAGATAGGGTATGTACTTGGCCCTTCTTGAAGGACTAGCAGGTAGCTGTTAGGGTGAATCCTACTGGATCAGTGAGGAAAATCTGCAATGAGTTAACCTGAGAAAACTGTGCATGTTTTGTAAAATATAATCTATTTTTCTGAGTCGTACTAGGAGCTGCCATGTCACAGGACACAATGCAGCCAGTGACATGTGTGTTGTGCTCTCAACTGTATCAGTTAAATTACAGAAGGGCCGGACACGGTGGTTCCCACCTGTAATCCCAGCACTTTGGGAGGCTGAGGTGGGCGGATCACGAGGTCAGGAGTTTGAGACCAGCCTGACCAACATGGTGAAACCCCTTCTCTGCTAAAAATATAAAAATTACCCGGACGTGGTGGTGCACACCTGTAATCCCAGCTACTCAGGAGGCTGAGGCAGGAGAATCTCTTGAGCTCGGGAGTCGGAGGTTGCAGTGAGCCGAGATAGCGTCATTGCACTCCAGCCTGGGCAACAAGAGCAAGACTCTGTCTCAAAAAAAAAAAAAAAAAAAAAAATTAAAGAAGATGTGCCCACTAGGGGACACATTTTCTGAAACAAAATAAGCTACTGATACACAATGCAAATGTCAGGTGAGCTGTGATATTCTTTAGTTGCACGAGCAAATCTAGTTAATTGTTAAACTTCCAACATTAACTAAATATACTAAATAACTAAATAACTAAATATACTAAATATACTAAAATAAAAAACATATACTAAATTGACAAGCTGACAAATGCAAAACAAACCAGTTAAAAATGAAAGAGCCTCTTTGTTAGGCCAAATACAAGGAAATATGTTAGACTTGGTAATCAATCTTTTTTTTTTTTTTGAGACGGAGTCTTGCTGTGTCGCCCCAGCTGGAGTGCAGTGGCCGGATCTCAGCTCACTGCAAGCTCCGCTTCCCGGGTTTACGCCATTCTCCTGCCTCAGCCTCCCGAGTAGCTGGGACTACAGGCGCCCGCCACCTCGCCCGGCTAGTTTTTTGTATTTTTTAGTAGAGACGGGGTTTCACTGTGTTAGCTAGGATGGTGTCGATCTCCTGACCTCGTGATCCGCCCGTCTTGGCCTCCCAAAGTGCTGGGATTACAGGCTTGAGCCACCGCGCCTGGCCGGTAATCAATCTTACATCATTTAATTCTGATCTTCAAATCTGTCACTTGCCATGTTTTTATCTATAAGTGACCAAAAAATGTTAAAAAACAGATAATGCTCAGTGTTGAAAAGGGGGGACAGAGAAGAGGCACCCTGCTACATGGTCAGGGCAGGATAAATTGGCAAACATTTTGGAAGGGTAATTTTACAGTCTTCCAAAATTTAATACACACATCATTTCACCCAGTAATTCTACTACTGGGAATTTACCTTATGGGATACATTTGCAGAACTATTAATTAAATGCATACAGAGATGTTCATTAGAGCATTCATTGTAATGAAAAAATTCTGGACCAGGCACCATGGCTCACTCCTGCAAACCTAGCACTTAGGGAGGCCAGGGTGGGCAGATCACTTGAGGTCAGGAGTTCAAAACCAGCCTGGCCAAATGGTAAAATTCCATCTCTACTAAAAATACAAAAAAAAATTAGCTGGATGTGGTGGTGGGTGCCTTAGTCCCAGCTACTCAGGAGGCTGAGGCAGGAGAATTGCTTGAACCCGGGAGGCAGAAGTTGTGGTGAGCCGAGATGGAGCCACCACACTCCAGCCTAGACAACAGAGCGAGACTCCATCTCAAAAAAAAAGAAAAAATTCTGGAAATAATTCAAACATCCATTAGTAGGAGACTGATTAAATAAAGTGTGGCATACAATGAAATAATGTGCTGCAGTTAAAAAGATTGAAATAAATTTACACATTTCATGTAAAGACTTCTAAGATATGAAGTGAGAAAAAAAGCAAAATATAGTCAGTATTTAATGTATCATTTGTATGAATGTTTTCGAGACGATACACATATATGCTGATATTTGTATAAACAATTCTTGAAGGATAAATAATTACGGACTCTAATTATATTTAAAGAAAAGGGCTGGAAGTTGACAGAGAGGGAGACTTAATTTTATATCATTCTATACTGTTTGGATTTTGTTGTTGTTGTTGTTGTCATCTATGTATCTTATGTTTTAAAGCATCGTCTCTCCCATGGGGAGAGGTAACTGCCTCATACATCCATTCAAATAGTTTATAAAACTCAAAATTTTATAGCCTCATAATTCTAGACTTGAGATCTTCTTGTCTCTTAAATAAGAAAATTGAGGTCGAGATTATTCAGATGACTTAGACTTGAAAGTGATTCAGCAAGCTGGTGACAAGCCAAGATGAGGCCAGGTCCTCATCTGACATGGCCCCAGGCCAAGTGACTGACTATTGCACTCTGCTGTCTTGATTTTGTGGTGTCTGGGAAATTTCTCCAAGTGTGCCTCAAATTTCAATTCATTTAGACCTCAGTGTTAGAGAACCATTTCCTGAAAAATGTCATACATTACATGTCTTAAGCAATGGCCTCAAAGCTAGTCATTGTTTTTCACTGAATAATTTTGAAGTGGCTTAAATACATGGGAACTAACAATCCCCTTCAAACTGAGGTCACTGCTGGTGGCCAGACACCCCTCAGATTCATGGGTGATTCAATACACCTGCAAAGTGCTGTGTAGCCTTTCAGTCCACGACTGCGTTCACCGAACACACGTGTGAGCTGTCAGGCAGCTCAGGGTATTGCACGAAGGTAACCAGTGACATAATTTGCACCTCTCATAAACTAGTGTGGTTCAAATCTTTCCTCATTTCCTCATTTTTCAGTTCTTTTTTATTGAGGTGTAACTTACATTCAACAATGTGCCCAAGTCCTAAGTGTTCAGGTCAATAAATTTTAACAAATACACACACATGTGCACACCTCCCTGTAGCCACCACCCAGATCAAACACCTAGGGGTCTTCCTCAGGCCACCTTTTATCAATTTCCCACAAAGGTAACCATTATTCTGGCCTTTAACACCAAAGGTTCATTTTGAAGGCTTCGCTATTAAAAAAACAACATCAACAACATAAAACAAGCAACTAATGGCATGGGGTCGTAGACTGGATAAGGTAGAGCAGGCAAGAGTGTTTTAATCTATTTTATTAAAAAACAAAAACAAAAAAACACTCTGTTACTATCTTTTAACTTATCTTCCTTGCTCACTGTGTTCTTTTAAAATATTACTGTGTGAAAGATCTTAGATTTAATACATCTCTTTTAAAGGAGAATTATTCTAGACTTCTCTTTTTATGGTTTATTTGTGCCTGAACTTTTGGCATGCTCTAGAGATCAGAGAAAGCCTAACGATGCGGAAGGAGGAAAGTAATTTCAGAAGGACATTGATTTTCTTTTTTAGTCTTAAGTTCGATTTTCATACCTGTTCTGTTTCTCACTGCTTTGACTCTGGACCAAAACTTAGCTCTAAATATTCACCAACTGTGTGCTTAATGTCGCAGAATATACATATTGAAATATTATTGTTTCTTATTTAATGCTTTAAAATAGCTGCAGGAAGATTGCAGGGTTTCAGCGTAGAGACTTCAGGGAGGAAGCAGGTTCTGAAATGGATTTTGTTTAAAGTGTGGGGGTAATTACTCTGGAGTCCCAAAGCAGGAACTTTAAAGGATGCTAAAATTGGACCGGAGTGCAAAGGGAGTGTCTGTTATGGAACATCAACGTACTGGGGGTGGGGGTAGCTCCTGATTGCGTGCAACCCAACCCAGAGTTCCACATCTGGCCATCAGCTGACCTAATGTGACCCTTCCTATGAAGAGTAGATGCCCTCTGCTCGCATCTGTTGGGACTGAGAACACTCCATTCCAACACCCTTTCAGCTGTGCTGAAGGAAGCTAACAACTTTCAAGACGCCGAAGGTGGCAGTGGCAAAGCCTGCTCTGTCCCCTACAGACACTTAAAGTCAGAGAGCTAAGACTTCAATAGAAAAGCTTACAAAACAACTGGATGCAAACTTCATGCAGCATCACAGTGAACAGTAAAGATCAAATTCATGGCTGATCTGGTATAAAACCATAAAAGCACTCTTCACTATACGTTCAAAACGTGGAAGCAAAACTGGTCATTGATATTTATTTAAAATCTTGATTGTCCTGCCACACCACATACTTTCCCTTTAGACTACTCTCTACAGGTATTTCCTGACCCTATTGAACAACAAATACAAACATGTTGAGAGTGGTGAAAAAAATAGGAGTGCTCTTAACTAGAGGTAAAACCACAAGCTGACACCAAATGATATTTTGCTCTAGATATGAGAATTAGGAGGCGGGAGGCTGATGCTGCTGTCTTTTCAGATGGAGCCCCGGGAGCCCATGGCTGGCCTGGAGCTGGGGTGACAGAGTCTTTCTCCTGGTTTTGTTCTTACAGGGTGTGACGTCTCCCTGGAGCAAGGTGGTACCACTGCCGAGCTCACATCAGTCACTGCACTTCCTAGGAAGGTTTCTGGTACAACGCCATTTCCTGTAAGTTGGGATTTTTGCTCACGGGACAAAACAAAGACTACGACTCATCTCTCTTGACCATGGTAGGCATTAAAGTGAAAACCAGAATCAATGATGCATTGCCCTGGGATTTATATTTTTCTGGAAAAAGAAAAGAACAATCTCGGCCTACATCTGCATACCCAAAAGATGGATATAAAATGAAAGCCTTCCCCACTCCAAAAGGGAAGCAAAACTACTGAAGAGTGTTAACGAAAATCAAATGACCAAGGTCACTGACCGTGTTATAGTACGTCCGAGTGATGCAGAGGGGTAGTAGAGGTGATAGGAAACAGGCACACACAAAGGGGAAGCTGCAACTTTGTCTTCCGAAAGTGAGTAAGCAATATATGACAGTTCTCCGGACCTGTTAGGTTAGTATTATAATCTGGGAGTAGGCGGGAATGTCTACAACATAAGTGTCTCATTAAAACAAAGAGGAGGGGGCTGGGCATGGTGGCTTATGCCTGTAATCTCAGCACTTTGGGAGGCCGAGGCAGGAGGATCACGTGAGGCCAGGAATTCAAGACTATCCTGGGCAACATAGCGAGACCCCATCTCTACAAAAATAAAAAAAAAAAACTTAGTCTGGTGTGGTGGCATGTGCCTGTGGTCCTCGTGGGAGGATCAACTGAACGAGCCCAGGAGTTCAAGGTTTTAGTGAGCGACGACTGTGCCAATGCACTCTAGCCTAGGCAACAGAGCAAAACCCAGTCTCTCAGAATGAAAAGTAAACAAATTAAAACAAAGAGGAGGGGAAAGGAAGTGAAATAAAAGAGTATAATTTTGAAAGAAATAGTTGCACTTCTTGGCTGGGCGCAGTGGCTCACACCTCTAATCCCAGCACTTTGGGAAGCCAAGGCGGGGTGGATCACCTGAGGTCAGGAGTTCGAGACAATCCTGGCCAACATGGGGAAACCCCGTCTCTATTAAAAATAATAAAATTAGCCAGGTGTGGTGGCGGGTGCCTATAATCCCAGCTACTCGGGAGGCTGAGGCAGGAGAATTGCTTAAACCCAGGAGGCAGAGGTTGCACTGAGCCAAGATGCCACCACTGCACTCCAGCCTGGGCCACAGAGTGAGGCTCAGTCTCAAAAAAGAAAAAAAAAAAAAAAAAAGAATATTTGCACTTCTTTATGACAGTAAGCTGTGCTTAAGCAAGGATATTATTGGTAAGCGCTTGATAAATATCAGCTATAATTACAGGCATATCTCGTTTTACTGTACTTTGCTTTACTGTGTTTCACAGGTATTGCATTTTTTACAAATTGAAGGTTTGTGGCAATCCTGCATTGAGCAAGTCTGTCTGTTTCATTTTTCCAACAGCATGTGTTCACTTCCTGTCTCTGTGTTAGATTTTGGTGATTCTTGTAATATTTCAAATTTTTCTTAGTTATGTGTATTATGACGACCTTTGATGTTACTATTGCAATTTTTTGGGGATGCCACAAACCATACCCATATAAGATGGCAAATGAAATCAGTCAAGATTGTGTGTTCTGACTTCTCCACCAAATGTGCGAGTGAGGGGCCATTCCCTCATCTCTCTCCCTTTCCTCGGGCCTCCTGTTCCCTGAGACACAACAATTTTGAAATTAGGCCAATAAATGCGCCTACAATGGCCTCTAAGAGTTCAAATGAAAGGAAGAGTACACATCTCTCTCTTTAAATCAAGAGTAAGAAATAATTAAGCTTAGTGAGGAAGGCATGTCAAAAACCAACATAGGCTAAAAGCCAGGCCTCTTGTGCTAAATAGCCATGTTGTAAAAGTAAAAACAATGTGAAATACAAAAGAAGAAAATGTAAAATGCTATTCCAGTCAACACACGAATAAGAAGAAAGTGAAACAGCCTCATTGCTGATATAGATAAGGTTTGAGTGGTGTAGATAGAAGATCAAACCAGCCACTACATTCCCTTAAGACAAATCCTAATCTAGAGCAAGCCCCTGACTCTCTTCAATTCTGTGAAGGCTCAGAGAGGTGAGGAAGCTACAGAACAAAAGTTGGAAGCCAGCAGAAGTTGCTTCAAGAGTTTTAAGGAAAGAGGCATCACCATAACATGAAAGTGCAAGATGAATCCCAAGAGCTGATGGAGAAGCTGCAACAACTTATCCACAAGATCTAGCTAAGATAATTGATGAAGGTGGGTACCCTCCACAGTAGATTTTAAATGTAGATGAAACAGCCTTCTGTTGGAAGAAGATGCCATCTAGGCCTTTCATAGCTAGAGAGAAGTCAATGCCTGGCTTCAAAGCTTCAAAGAACAAGCCCACTCTCTTGTTAGGGGCTAAGGCAGCTGGTGACTTTAAGTTGAAGCTAGTGTTCATTTACCTTTCTGAAAATCCCAGGGCTCCTAAGAATTATGCTAAATCTGCTCTTCCTACACCCCCTAAATGAAACAACGAAGCCTGGATGACAGTATATCTCTTTTTCTTTCTTTTTTTTTGTTTGAGACAGAGTCTTGCTCTGTTGTCCAGGCTGTAGTGCAGTGGCGCAATTTCAGCTCACTGCAACCTCTGCCTCCTGAGTTCAAGCAATTCTCCTGCCTCAGTCTCCCAAGTAGCTGGGATTACAGGTGCCAGGCCTGGCTAATTTTTATATTTTTTGTAGAGACGGGGCTTCACCCTGTTGGTCAGGCTGGTCTCAAACTCCTGATCTCAAGTGATATGCCTTCCTCAGCCTCCCAAAGTGCTGGGATTACAGGTGTGAGCCACCATGCTCGGCCAACAGTATATCTCCTTATAGCATGGCTTACTGAATATTTTAACGCCACTGTTGAGACCTACTGCTCAGAAATAAAAATTCCTTTCAAAATATTACTGCTCATTGACAGTGCACCTGGTCACCCAAGAGCTCTGATGGAGATGTACGAGGAGATGAATGTTGTTCTCATGCCTGCTAACACAACATCCATTCTTCAGCCCATGAGTCAGGGAGTCATTTTGACTTTCAAATCTTATTATTTAAGAAATACATTTTGTAAGATTAGAGCTGCAATAATGATTCCTCTGACAGCTCTCAGCAAATACACTGAAAACCTTCCGGAAAAGACTCACTGTCCTATATGCCATTAAGGATATTGGTGATTCATGGAAGGTCAAAATATCAACATCAACAGAAGTTCAGAAGAAGTTAATTCTCTGGAACCTCAAAGTTGAACCCCTCAAAGTTCATCCTCAAAGTTGAACCCCTCAAAGTTAATCCTCATGGATAAAGTTGGACCCCTCAAAATTCATCCTCATGGATGACTCTGAGGGGTTTAAGACTTCAGTGGAGGAAGGAACATCAGATGGGATGGAAACAGCATAAGAACTAGAATTAGAAGTGGAGGCTGAAGATGTGACTGAACTGCTGCAATCCCATGAACAAACTTGAATGGATGAGGAGTTGCTTCTATGGATGAGCAGAGAAAGTGATTTCTTGAGATGGAATCAACTCTTGCTGAAGATGCTGTGAACATTGTTGAAATGACAACAAATTATTTCAAATATTACATGAACTTATTTGATAAAGCAGTGACAGGGTTTGAAAGGATTGACTCCAATTTTGAAACAAGTTCTACTGTGGGCAAAATGCTATCAAACAGTATCCTGTGTCGCAGAAAAATCTTTCATGAAAGACAGCGTCAATCAGTAAGGCAAATTTCGTGGTTGTCTTATTTTAAGAAATTGCCACAGCCATTCCAGCCTTCAGCAACTACATCCCTGGTTGATCAGTAGCTATCAACATTGAGACAAGACCCTCCACCAGCGAAAAGATTACAACTTGCTGAAGGCTCAGATAATCATTAGCATTACCAACCCAAATGTCCAGCAATGATAGACTGGATAAAGAAAATGTGGCACATATACACCATGGAATACTATGCAGCCATAAAGAAGAATGAGTTCATGTCCTTTGCAGAGACATGGATGAAGTTGGAAACCATCATTCTCAGCAAACTAACACAGGAACAGAAAACCAAATACTGCGTGTTCTCACTCATAAGTGGGAGTTTAACAATAAGAACACATGGACACAGCGAGGGAAATATCACACACTGGGGCCTGTACAAGGGTTAGGGTCAAGAGGAGGGAGAGCATTAGGACAAATACCTAATGCATGAGGGGCTTAAAACCTAGAT
>NC_045451.1:64060064-64177100 GCF_002776525.5 Piliocolobus tephrosceles | reverse complement strand
CACTGCAAGCTCCACCTCCCGGGTTTACGCCATTCTCCTGCCTCAGCCTCCGGAGTAGCTGGGACTACAGGCGCCCGCCACCTCGCCCGGCTAGTTTTTTGTATTTTTAGTAGAGACGGGGTTTCACCATGTTAGCCAGGATGGTCTCGATCTCCTGACCTCGTGATCCGCCCGTCTCGGCCTCCCAAAGTGCTGGGATTACGGGCTTGAGCCACTGCGCCCGGCCCTATCATAAATCTTTATGGACTAAATTGCATATTCTTCAAATACATTAAGAAAAAATTGCAAATGCACAAAGAATTTTAAAAAGACAATAAGAATAGAAGACATTAACTCCTTGGGAAACTCATTTCCAGTTCTTCTTTGAAAAATACTAAAGAATAGGCTGGGCAGCCGGGCGCGGTGGCTCAAGCCTGTAATCCCAGCACTTTGGGAGGCCGAGACGGGCGGATCACGAGGTCAGGAGATCGAGACCATCCTGGCTAACACGGTGAAACCCCGTCTCTACTAAAAATATACAAAATTAGCCGGGCGAGGTGGCCGGCGCCTGTGGTCCCAGCTACTCGGGAGGCTGAGGCAGGAGAATGGCGTGAACCCGGGAGGCGGAGGTTGCAGTGAGCTGAGATCCGGCCACTGCACTCCAGCCTGGGCGACACAGCAAGACTCCATCTCAAAAAAAAAAAAAAAAAAAGTCCAGAAATAAAACAAACAAACAAAAAAGTATTTTTAGGTGATAAAAAATCTGTGGGACAAAAGCAATTATTCAATAAACATTGTTGGTTCAATTCACTAACCATTTAAAGAAAAGTATATTTTAACTCTTGCATTATTCCAAAATAAATTTGAGACAGAAATAGGAAGCAATTGAAAACAAAGTGAGAAAAATTTAAGTACATATTGTTGAAGTAGATCTTCTTTCTAAGCAGAACACAACCCCACAAGCCAAAAAAAAAAAAAAAAATACATTTAATCTGATGAAAATATAAGGTTTCTGTTTAGCTTAAAAAAAAAATGACGCAATATAGTTTTAGAAAACAAGCAACAGGCCAGGTGTGGTGGCCCACACCTGTAATCTCAGCACTTTGGGAAGCTGAAGTGGGTGGATCCTTTAAGCCAGGAGTTCCAGACTAGCCTGGGCAATATGGTGAAACCCTGCCTCTACAAAACATACAAAAAATTAGCCAGGTGTGGTGGTGGGTCTGTAGTCCTAACTACTCAGGTGGCTGAAGTGGGAGAATCACTTGAGTCCGGGAGGTTGCAGTGAGCCATGATGGGGCCATTGCACTCCAGCCTGAGCAACGGAGAGAGACTCTGTCTCCAAACAAACAAACAAACAAACAAACAAACCAGGGAAGTAGTTGCCATGCACATCACTGAAAAGGGCTAATTTCATTAATAGATTTAAAATTTCTTATTCAAAAAATATTTGATAAAATTAAGTTTGTGGAGTGTGTGAGTAAACACATTACAAACTCCTGAAAACCTTTTGTTTTATTTTTAAAAATTCTTTATTAACATTGACATGTAAAAAACTGCACATATTTAAATGATTTGATCAGTTTTGACATATAGATAAATCTGTGAAACTACGACTTGCATGAAAATAATGAAGATACCTGTCACCTCAAACTGTCCTTGTGTCCCTGCAATCTCTCCCTCCCTGACTCCTGTTTTCCACCCCCAGTCCCTAGGCGACCACTGATTTGTTTTTTTGCTCTTATGGATTAGTTTGCATTTTATCATTGTATATAAATGGAATTATACAGTAATACTGTTTTTTTGTGTGGCTTAACTCACATAAATACTTTGAGATTCATCCACTGCAACCTCCGCCTCCCGGGTTCAAGAGATTCTCCTGCATGAGCCTCTGGAGTAGCTGGGATTACAGGTGTGCACCATGCCCAGTGAATTTTTATATTTTTAGTAGAGATGGGGTTTCGCCATGTTGGCTGGGCTGGTATCAAACTTCTGACCTCAGGTAATCCGCCTGCCTCCGCCTCCCAAAGTGCTGGGATTACAGGCGTGAGCCACCGTGCCTGGCCAACTTATTCTTAATCATTGAAAAGTATTCTATCATCAGAATGTTCTACAGTTCATCTAGCCATTCACCTGTTGATGGACACGGGTTGTTTCCAGGTTGAAGTTATTGCAAATGGAGCTGCAATGAGCATTGGCGTACAAGTCTCATATGGACATATGCTTTTATTTCTGTTGGATGAATACCTATCTTGGAGTGGTATATCCTGATATGGAAAAATATCCAAGATATGTCACTAAATTTAAAAATTAAATATAGCATGTGTACTTGAGTCTCATTCATGTACATTTTTAAAAGATACACAATTTTATGTGTGCTTCATCACTAACCACAGTTTGGCTGAACTCCAAATGTCTGGCAATTAAAATCAGTATTTCATTAAAACAACGACTAAAGCAGATTATACCAGCATAGAACGAAACTGCTAAATGATTTGTGGTCAGGTATGACTCTATCTGCTCCCGGAAGAGTCATTGTAATGAAAAAAGACCTCAGTTCAACATCACCAGTTCTTCCTGTAACCTAAATACCCTGATGCAGTGGAAACACTACAGGTTTCTCAAACTGTGCGGGAATGCCAGTAACACACACTCGGCAGCAGGCTGACCTTGGCCGAGGGCCAGAGGTGACAGAAGACAAGAAGCAACAGAGTAGAGGAAGTGATGGGCACAGGCCTGAGGGAGAGGAGTCAGAGCCTTATCTGCGGCGTGTGAGTACGAAGCAACCTGTGGCTGGAAGAGGAAATCACATAAACATTTTAACAAGGAGGCTGCCTCTAATCCTTAGAAGTCCGTGCTTGCCCTCTGAATGACCAAAGCCCACAGAAAGATACAATTTACAACCAAGCCAGCGGTTTGCTGCAAACGTTAGGGCCACAAGAGAGGACCCAGCCTGAAAGGTCAGGGGCCCAAGCTTCCATGGCCCAGTAAGTTCTGGCCACTGTGCTCAAATGTTCCACTGCTGGATCTTTCCTCTTCTTGGTCACGTTTGGCTTCATGACTGAAAACACAGTACTGAAACTTATAAATCATTTACAAATTCTGTTTCTATTTTTCTCGTCTGAGATCCAATTATTCCTGAGCCTGGCAACTCTAATTTCACCTAATTAATCTGAAAATTCAACCTAATTGGTATGTGAATGGTGCGGTGTACAAAAGCATAAACACCACATTCCTGCACACAGGTAAATGCACGGGCTGCATTCATGCCCCAGCCGGTGAATTTAAAAACACATCTGGACTACCAAGTGCCCGCCAAGTAAGAGAGTGTACGGAAACCCTAGGCACTGAATAAATGCAGCCATGTGTCACTTAACCACAGGACATGTTCTGTGAAACGCATCGTAGGCAACTTTGACATTGTATGAACATCCTAGAGTATACTTACATAAACCTAGATGCTCTGGCGTCCTACACACATAGGCTATACGTGATATCCTACTGCTCCAAGGTTACAAACCCGTACAGCATGTTACTGTACTGAATACTATCAGCAACTATAACACGATGATAAGTATTTGTGTATCTAAACATAGAAAAGATGGAGTAAAAATATGACATAAAAGATTAAAAAATGGTACGCTTGTATAGGGCACTTACCATCAAGTTTATGCCAAAAACTATAAAGATACCAGTGGGGAACTTCCAGATTGCTCAAATGTACATTTTGGAGAGAACATTAAAAGTTACAAAAAAGAAGGTTGTTTCCATGCAATTCAGAAGATCTAACCACCAGTTTAGAGGGAACAGAGAAATATGGTAATGCCATCATGAGGATGCAATCATTAGAATGCAGACTGCAGGCAGCTGTAGACTTTGCTGCTCTCAGTATGGTCCATGGATAGGCAGCATCTGCTTCACCTGGGAGCTTGCCAGAAATGCCGCATCTCAGACCCCACTCCAGATGCCCACACTAAAGCAGAATCTACCTTTTTTTTTTTTTTTTTTTTTTTTTTGAGACACAGTCTCGCTCTTTTTGTCCAGGCTGGAGTGCAGTGGTGCAATCTTGGCTCACTGCTCACTGCAACCTCCACCTCCTCCTGCTTCAGCCTCCTGTGTAGCTGGGGTTATAGGCACCCGCCACCACACCCAGGTTTTGTGATACGGCGTTTTGCCATGTTGGCCAGGCTGGAGAATCTACTTTTTAACAAGATCCCCAAGTGGTTTGTGTATATCCTTTAACATTTGAGAAGTAGCCCTCTATTGAAGAAGACATCCAATTTCTTCAACAAATAAATTACAACCAAAAGAAAAAGAGAGAAAGTAACAAATAGATTAAAAGAGATAAGACAGTCTAAGCAACATGACAAGATCCTGTCTCTACAAAAAAAATTGTAAAACTAGCTAGACATGATGATGTGTACCTGTAGTCCCAGCTACTAGGGAGACTGAGGCGGCAGGATCGCTTGAGTCTAGGAGTTTGAGGCTGCGGTGAGCTGTGATCATGCCATTGCACTCCAAGCTGGGTAACAGAGTGAGACCCTGTCTATAAAATAAATAAAGAGATTAAGAGACCTTCAGTAAGATGCAGTGTGTGGACTTTGCTTGGATTCTGAGATTTTATTTTTGTTTTTTTTTTTATATACAGATTTTAAAATTTCAATAGCTTTTGGGGTAGAAGTGGTTTTCAGTGACATGGATGAATTGTGTAGTTAAGTCTGAGATCTTAGTGCACCCATCACCCGAGTAGTGGACATTGCACCCAATATGTAGTTTTTTTTAAAATCCCTTGTCCCCCTCCTACTTTCCCTTCTGAGTCTCTAGTATCCCTTTTACCACTCTGTATGCCTTTGTTTACCCATAGCTTAGTTCCTACTTATAAGTGAAAACATACGGTATTTGGTTTTCCATTCCTGAGTTACTCCACTTAGAATAATGACCTCCAGTTCCAGCCAAGTTGCTGCAAAAGACATTATTTCCTTCTTTTTCTTGGCTGAGTAGTATTCCATGGTGTATGTATACCACATTTTTTTTATCCACTCACTGGTTGATGGCCACTCAGGTTGGTTCCATATCTTTGCAGTTGTGAATTGTGCTGCATAAACATATGTGTGCAGGTGTCTTTTTGATATAATGACATCTTTTCCTTCAGGCACATACCCAGGAGTGGGATTGCTGGATCAAATGGTATATCTACTTTTAGAAATAGATCTACTTGGGCTGGCTCATGCCTGTAATCCCAGCACTTTGGGAGGCCAAAGCAGGCAGATCACCTGAGGTCAAGAGTTCGAGACTAGCCTGGCCAACATGGTGAAAGTCCGTCTCTATTAAAAATACAAAAATTAGCCAGACGTGGTGGCAGAAGCCTGTAATCCCAGTTACCCGGGAGGCTGAGGCAGAAGAATCACTTGAGCCCGGGAGGTGGAGGTTGCAGTGAGCCGAGATCGCACTATTGCACTCCAGCCTGGGTGACGGAGTAAGACTCTGTCTCAAAAAATAAATAAATGAAATGAAATAAAATAAAATAAAAAACAAATAGATCTACTTGGATGGGTGTGGTGGTTCATGCCTTAATCCCAGCACTTTTGGAAGCTGAGGTGGGTGGATCACTTGAACCCATGAGTTCAAGACCAGCCTGGGCAACGTAGTGAGACCCCCCATCTTTTTTTCTTAAGATAAATACATTTTTTAAAAAAGAAATAGATCACTTTGATAAATCTCCATACTGTTTTTAAAGAGGTTGTACTAATTTACATTCCCACCAGCGGTGTATAAATGTTCCTTTTTCACCATATCCACACCAACATCTATTGTTTCCTGACTTTTTAATAATGGCCATTCTGGCTGGGGTAAGGTTGTATTTCATTGTGGCTTTAATTTGAATTTCCCTGATGATTAGTGATGTTGCGCATTTTTCATATGTTTCTTGGCCATTTGTGTATATTCTTTTGAGAAATTTTTTTTCATGTCACTTCACTTTTTAGTGGGATTATTTGTTTTTATTTTCTTGCTAATTTGTTTGAGTTCCTTGTATATTCTGGATATTAGTCCTTTGTCAGATGCATAGTTTGCAAATATTTTATTTTTGTCTGTTTACTCTGATGATTATTTTTTTTTTCCTATGTAGAAGCTTTTTAGTTTAATTAGGTGCCATTTATTTGTTTTTATTTTTGTTGCATTTACTTTTGGGGTCTTGGTCAGAAATTCTTTGTTTAAGCCATTGTCCAGAAATATTTTAGTTAGGTTTTCTTCTAAAATTGTTATGGTTTCAGGTCTTAGATTTTTTTTTTCTTTTGAGATGGAGTTTCGCTCTTGTTGCCCAAGTTGGAGTGCAATGGCACAATCTCGGCTCACTGCAAGTTCTTCCTCCCAGGTTCAAACGATTCTCCTGCCTCAGCCTCCCAAGTAGCTGGGATTACAGGTGCCTGCCACCACGCCCAGCTAAATTTTTGTATTTTTAGTACAGACGGGATTTCACCATGTTAGCCAGGATGGCCTTGATCTCTTGAACTCATGATTCGCCCGCCTCGGTCTCCCAAAGTGCTGGGATTACAGGCGTGAGCCACAGCGCCTGGCCTCAGGTCTTAGATTTAAGTCTTTTATCCATCTTGAGCTGATGTTTGTAGACAGTGAGAGATAGGGATCCACTTTCATTCTTCTACATGTGGCTATCCAGTTGTCCCAGTACCACTGATTAAATAGAATGTCTTTTTCATGTTTTTGTATGCTTTGTCAAAAGATCAATTGGTTGTAAGTATTTGGCTTTATTTCTGGGTTCTCTATTCTGTCCCATTGGTCTATATGTCTACTTTTATACCAGTATCCTGTTGTTTGGATAACTATAGACTTGTAGTATAATTCAAAGGTGGATAATGTGATGCCTCCATATTTGTTCTTTTTGCTTAGGATTATGTTGGCTATTCGAGCTCTTTTTTTGGTACCATATGAATTTTAGGGTGTTTTTTTTTTTTTTTTCTAATTCTGCAGAAAAAGATATTGGTATTTTGATAGAAATTGCATTGAATCTGCAGATTTCTTTTGGTAGTATAATCATTTTCATGATACTGATTATCCAAACCATGAGCATGGGATGTGTTTCCATTTGTTTGTGTCATCTATGATTTCTTTCAGCAGTATTTTATAGTTTTCTTGTAGAGATTGCTTACCTTCTTGGTTAAGTATAGTCCTAGGCGTTTCATTTTTTTGTAGCCATTGTGAAAGAGCTTGAGCTCTTGATTTGACCCTCAGCTTGGTTGTTGTTGGTGCCTAGCAGTGCTACTGATTCGTGTACATTGATTTTGTAACCTGAGATTTTACTGAATTTGTTTATCAACTCTAGAAGTCTTCTGGTGGAATCTGTAGGATTTTCTAGGTTTATGATCATGTCATCAGCAAACAGATAGTTTGACTTCTTTTCTAATTCGGATGCTTTTTATTTCCTTTTCTTGCTTGATTGCTCTGACTAGGACTTAACAGTATTATGTTGAACAGAAGTGCTGAAAGTAGGCATCCTTGTCTTGTTCCATTTCTTAGGGGGAATGCTTTCAACTTTTCCCCTTTCAGTGTGATGTAGGCTGTGGGTTTGTCATATGTGACTTTTATTATTTTAAGGTGTGTTCCTTCTATGCTTAGTTTGTTGAGGGTTTTTATCATAAAGGGATGCTGGGTTTTATTGAATGCTTTTTCTGAGCCTATTGAGATGATCACATCGCTTTTGTTTTTCATTCTGTTTATGAGATAAATCACATTTATTGACTTGTGTATGTTGAACCATCCCTGCATTCCTGGGATGAAACTCATTTAATCATGGTGAATTATATTTTTGATGTGCTGTTGGATTCAGTTTGCCAGCACTTTGTTGAGGATTTTTGCATCTATGTTCATCAGGGATATTGGTCTGTAGTTTTCTATTTTTATGTCCTTTTCTGGTTTCGGTACCAGGGTGATACTGGCTTTGTAGAATGAGTTAGGGAGGAGGCTCTTTTTCTCAATCTTTTAGGATAGTTTCAGTAGGATTGGTATCAATTCTTCTTAGAATGTCTGGTAGAATTCAGCTGTGAATCCATCTGGGTATTTTTGTTCTAGGTGGTAATTTTTTTTCTTTGCGATAGGGTCTCACCTGTCACTCAAGCTGCAGTACAGTAGCACAATCACAGCTCACTGCACCCATTACCTCCCAAAGCTTAAGTGATCATCCAACCTCAGCCTCTGGAATAGCTAGAATACATGTATGCCCCACCATATTTGGTTAACTTTTGTATTTTTTTGCAGAGATGGGGTTTTGCCACATTGCCCAGGCTGGTCTCTAACTCCTGGGCTCAAGTGATCTGCCTGCCTCTGCCTTCCAAAGTGCTAAGATTACAGTTGTGAGCATGCCTAGCTGCTAATTTTTATTACTGATTCAATCTCACTGCTTGTAATTGGTTTGCTCAGGATTCCTATTTCTTCCTGATTCAAACTAGGAGGGTTGTATGTTTCCAGGAACTTATTCATTTCCTCCAAATGTTATAGTTTTTGTGTATAGAGGTGTTCATAGTAGTCTCTAATGATCTTTTGTATTTCTGTGGTGTTGGTTGTAATGTCTCCATTTTTATTTCTATTTGAGCTAATTTGAATCTTCTCTCTTTTTGGTTAATCTGGCTAATGGTGTATTGATTTTATTTCTCCTTTCAAAGAACTAACTTTTTGTTTTGTTAATCTTTTGTAATTTTTGTTTCAATTTCATTTAGTTCTGCTCTGATCTTTGTTATTTCTTTTCTTCTGCTAGTTTTGGGTTTGGTTTGTTCTTGTTTCTTTAATTCCTTGAGGTGTGATGTTAAGTTGTCAATTTGTGACCTTTCAGACTTTTTGATATAGGGATTGAGTACTATAAACTGTCCCCTTAGCACTGTTTTTGCTGTATTCTAGAGGTTTTGATACCCTGTATCACTATTTTCATTCATTTTGAAGAATTTTAAATTTCCATCTCAATTTCATTGTTAACCCAAAAATCATTCAGCAGCAGATTGTTTAATTTCCACGTATTTGTATAGTTTTGAAGGTTCTTTTTGGAGTTGATTTCTAGTTTTATTCCATCATAGTCTGAGAAGATACTTGACACGATTTTGATTTTTTAAAGTTTTTTGAGATTTTTTTTGTGGCCTGTCATATAGTTTATCTTGGAGAATGTTCCATGTGCTGATGAGAAGAATGTATATTGTGTAGTTCTTGGGTAGAATGTTCTGTAAATGTCTGTTAGGTCCCTTTGTTCTGGAGTGTAGTTTAAGACCAGCATTTCTTTGTTGACTTTCTGCCTCAATGATCTGTCTAGGACTGTTAGTGAAGTGTTGAAGTCCCCTACTATTATTATGTTACTGTCTATCTCTCATCTTAGATCTGGAAGTAATTGTTCTATGAATCTGGGAGATCCAGAGTTAGGGGCATATGTATTTAGGATTGTAGTATCTTCTTGTTAGAGTCATCCTTTTATCATTGTGTAATGACTTTTTTTGTCTTTTTTCTATTGTTGTTGCTTTAAAGTCTGTTTTATCTGATTTAAGAATAGTTACTTCCACTCACTTTTGGTTTTCTTTTGCACAGAATTTTTTGCCACTCCTTTACCTTGAATCTATCAGAATTCTTATGTGTTAGGTGAGTCTTTCGAAGACTGAAGATATGTGGTTTGTGATTTTTTTATCCATTCTGCCAATTTGTACCTTAAAGTAAAGCATTTAGACCATTTACCTTCAACATTAATATTGAGATGCGAGCTACTGTTCCAGTCATCATGTTGATTGTTACCTATTTTGTTTTCTTCATTGTGTTATTGTTTTATAGACTCTATGAGCTTTATGTGTCAAAAGGTTCTGTTCTGATTTATATCAACCTTTTGTTTCAAGCTTTAGAAATCCTTTGAGTATTTCTTGTAGGGCTGGTCTGATAGTGACAAATTCCCTCACCATTTGCTTATCTGAAAAATACTTTATTTTGCCTTTATTTATGAGACTTAATTTTACTGAATACAGAATTCTTGGTTGAGGGTTATTCTGTTTAAGAAGGCTAAAGACACTTTGGGAGGCTGAGGCGGGTGGATCACAAGGTCAGAAGTTTGAGACCAGCCTGACCAACATGGTGAAACCTCGTCTCTACTAAAAATACAAAAATTAGCTGGGCGTGGTGGCGTGTGCCTGTATTCCCAGCTACTCAGGAGGCTGAGGCAGGAGAATCTCTTGAACCTGGAAGATGGAGGTTGCAGTGAGCCGAGATTGCACCACTGCACTCCAGCCTGGGCAACATGGCAAGACTCCGTCTCAAAAAAAAAAAAAGAAGGCTAAAGATAGGAACCCAATTCCTTCCGGTTTGTAAATTTTATACTGAAAAGTCAACTATTTGTCTGATAGGTTTCCCTTTATACCTTATCTGATGCTTTTGACTCACTGCTCTTAATATTCTTTCCTTCACACTGACTATAGATAGTCTGATGACTATGTTCCTTGGTGATATCCTTTTTGCAATGAATCTCCCAGGACTTCTTTGAGCTTCTTGTATTTGGATGTCTAAATCTCTAGCAAGGTCAGGGAAGTTTTTCTCAATTATTCCCTCAAAGAAGTTTTCCACATTTTTTTTTTTCTTTTTCTTCTCATTCAGGAACACCGGTAGTTCTTATACTTGTCCATTTTACATAATATCATATTTCTTGGACACTTTGTTCATTTCTATTAATTCTTTTTTCTTTATTTTTGTCTGATTGGGCTAATTTGAAAACCTTTCTTAGAGCTCTGAAATTCTTTCTTCCACTTGGTCTAGACTATTGTTAAAACTTTCCAGCTCATTTTGTAATTCCCTAAATCCCTAAATGTGTCTTTCATTTCAAAAAGTTCTGGTTGTTTTTTTTAAAAAATATGTCTCTTTAGAAAATGTTTCATTTATATCCTGAATTGATTTTTAAATTTCTATATGTTGTTTTTCACCTTTCTGTTATATCTGCTTGAGTAGCTTAATGATCAACCTTTTGAATTCTTTGGTAAAGATTTCTCAAATGCCAGTAGTAGTAGTAATGAACTGGTCATGTGGACAAGACTCAGAACCCCCTGGTTAACCAGAATGATGCAGGCAATGGTGATAGCTGAGGTCATGCACAGGTTTTCTCCTTCCTTGGTGCAGTGTTATTCTACTTGGAATGGACTGTCAATTTGCGCTTGCCAAAGAGCACCAGCTGCAGTAGTTGCAGTGGGATTTGTGCTTGCCTCAGGTTACCCAGGAGAGGTACTCTGGTGGCTCAGGTAATGGGTGGCGCCATAGAGCTCCAAAAAATTTCTGTCCTTTGTGTTAAGCTACCAGAGCAAATGAAGGAGCAAAGCCAAGTGGTGGCTGGGTCAGGCCGGTTCATGCTCTGGCTCCCCATATGCGGGGTAAGCAGTGGCCCCTGTGGAGGTCAGAGAGCATTTCTCTGGCCGCAGGGGTAATGTTGCAGGGACGGGTGCAGCTGCCTCTGCTGCACAGAAGTCTCTGTACAGGGGTTGGGGAGTAGCAGGCCCCACCAGTTCCCATGTACTTGGCAAGTCAGGTCCCTCACCCGCAGTGTTCTGCTTGCAGCAGCTCGTTAGTATCCAGGCAGTCTGCATTCAGAGCTCAAGACTGCCCCAAGCCCTAAGCCTTCCTCAAGGAGACAGCAACCAAAGCTTTCAAGCCACGCCCCTCTCAGTCTGCCCCTGAACCAGGGGCGCCCAGCTCCTGCACCCGTGGCTGCAGCACATTTCCCATTCACTCCTTGGTCCTGTCCAAGGGAGTTTGTCCCCATTCAAGATTATATTGTGAATCTCACTTGGGAACTTCTGTCAACCTGTGACTGCTGCCTGAGTTAGCGGGCAGATTTCCACACAATCCTCTGTGAGGTAGGATCAGGAATGTCTTCCTTCCATCCTCCCCGGAGCCTGGGAGTGCATGCAAAGCCCATCCCAGTGATGCTGCTTCTCATAAATTACCCAGTGCTCACTAAAATCATCTGCATTGCTAGATAGGGTGAAGTTCTTCCTGGATTGCCAGATTCCCAAGTAGGAGTGTATGTTCCTGATGCAATTTATTCCTGTCTCACACTCTGGGGACTTAGTTTTCCACTGGCTCATGGTGTAGGCTGCAGCCCAATGCTTCTTTCAAAGGGTCTGTGGTTTTGTTCAGTTCTCCTGTTAAGTGCCTGTGTTGCTTCTAGGAGAAAAGTTCACAGCGTGAGTCTCTACACACTGTCTTGTCTTTCCAAGTGGAAGAGGCATGCTAACACTGCCTCCAATCTGCCATCTTGGGAGCAACAGAGTGAGACCTTGTCTCTTAAAAAAAGGTGGGGAGGACGGGCGCAGTGGCTCATGCCTGTAATCCCAGCACTTTGGGAGGCCAAGGCAGGCAGATCACGAGGTCAGGAGTTCAAGACCTGCCTGGCCAACATGATGAAACCCCATATCTACTAAAAATACAAAAAATTAGCTGGGCATGGTGACGCACACCTGTGATCCCAGCTACTCAGGAGGCTGAGGCAGGAGAATCATTTGAACCTGGGAGGTGGAGGTTGCAGTGAGCCGAGATAGCATCATTGCACTCCAGCCTGGGTAACAGGGTGAGACTGTCTAAAAAAATAAATAAATAAAACAAACAAACAAGCAAAAAAGGATGGGAGGGGAACGGTCTTTTCTTTTAGAGATATCTGCTTTAATATATATGAACAAATGTCAGTGATTTGCTGACAAAATGATTTGTCAGTGATTTACTTCAAAGTAATCCAGTGATGCAGGTAAGAGGGGTGAGGGATAATGATGAAAGGAGATGGGAGGGGTTATAGATGAAACAAGTTTGGCCATGAGCTGATTATTATTGAAGCTAGGTGATGCCTACATGGGGATCCATATATTATTTTCTCTTTGCAATACAATCCTGATCTGGAGTAAAGTCAAATTTCACAGGTTAAGGGGACAGCTACTCACAGGATGCTTCTTACCCCAGATAGCAGCTATTATATGTTCCAGGTTTCCTGAACCACCTGTGCTTCTGACCAACTAACTACAAATGCAGGGATTCCCACTAACTCCTCAGGTTTAATAATGCACCAGAACGACTCACAGAATGCAGGAATGCACTATACTAAGGCTTAGAGTTTCATTATAAAAGACATGAATCAGGGGCATCCAAATGAAAAGGTGCAGAGAGCAAAGTCTGGGAGGGTCCCAAATTCAAAGCTTCTTTATGCTCAGGACCTGTCATCCTCCTGGCACACTGATGTATGATTATCAACCTGGAAGTTTCCCTTAGCTTTCATGTCCAGAGTTTTTATTTGGGTTTTATTTTGTAGGCATGAATGGTTGAATCATTGGCAGTGTGATCGAATTCAGTCTCCAGCCCCCTGCTCCTCCCTGGGGTCAGAGGTCAGAAGTCAGGCTGATATCCACATTGCTCAAAGCCCCAACCCTCTAGTCACATGGGTGGCTTTTCTGGCATGTCCAGCCCCTATCCTGAGTGGTATCATTAACATAAACTCAGGCATAATCTGAGGGTATTATTTTATAGAAATACAGCCTTCCACAAATGTTGGAACTGGTTAAAGAGTCTCTGTAAGACTGTAGTCCTTTCATCTCATACTGGAGCTTGAAGTCCAGAGGGCAGGGAGTTAGAAAGGGACAATGGATATAAAGTGAGGAAGATCAAGGAGAGCCTGGAACCCACAGCATGAACTAGAATCCAGCAGGACAAATTGAAACTCATGTCAGTTCATATTCCTTCTGGTGTTGAGAGTGGGAACCCATCCTCATGGAACTAAACACACACACACACACACACACACACACACACACACACACACACACACACACACACACACGGCCCAGGAGTCAGGGAAGCTGAGGGAAAACCCAGTGGAAGGTAGAGCAGGCCCAGCTGCTGCTTCATGCTGATGAGGTGAGTCAGCAGATCAGCAACAATGTGTGTGAGCTACAAAGTGACTGCAGCTTCCCATCTGCTTTCTGAATCTCACAAGAAACTCCCTTGTGGCCCACCATAACCAGAAACATGCAAGAAACAAAACTGTGGAAAACGTAGTTCAGCTTACCCAAGTCAATACATTACAAGGCCACCACACCACACTTAATAAAAAGTAAACATTTGTAAATCAATCAACCAGTGCCTGGAAGTACTATTTAAAAGCCAAGTTATTTCACAAAGTAAACTGAAACACACCTGGTGAATCCCACCCAGCACTGGATACATGTTTGCATTGCCACCCATTATTCTTCCCTCTTCTCCTGTAAGAGAATACCATCTCCTACCAATTCTCCTCCACCTTTTATTCTCTCTCAGTAGTCATGCTTCATCAATTAACTTCTGTCTCTGGCTGTTGTATAACTTTTTTTTTTTTTTTTTAACTTCCCCTGATTCTGTAAATTCCTATAGCAAATAGCCTTTTTTTCTCTTTTCCATTACAGCCAAGTGTTGAGTACAAAAAGTCTATTCATGCTATCGTTACTTCTATAATATGATTTTTCTATAGTATTTGAGAATATTCAATTCTTCTGTAAATAACAAGAGAAACAAAAAAGTAGAACAATAAATGACACTCATAAAACATGTTGAGGAATGATAGCAAATGTAAGAAGTTAGAAATCTTTTACATTAAACATAAATAGCATATACAGAACATATGTTTGATAAGCATAGATTAAAAGAATGGAAATACCAAGTGTGCTACTTGTAGATAGGAAAGGATAGAAGGACCAAGTAAACCTAAAATATTAGTAAAATCACAGATCATGTATCCTCCTGAATGACAGCTATGTCATATTTAAATCAGCTGCTGAATCGTGACAATTATTCTTGCCCCGTGTGAATTCTGTCCAAGATATGCAGATAAATCTACAGCTCCTCAGCACTTTGTTGGTGAGTCTCAGTTGTGCACAGGCTGCTTGTCCTCCATTTCTTTGAAAGAGGAAGCATGTGTTGGCTTCAGGCATGTTCAATTTGCTGAGTCTCCTTGCTCACCCTTGACTCTGGTCCCTGCATCAGACCATGCCATCAGTAGGGAATTCTTATGTGTCTTTGTATGTGACAGAGATAGGATATGAACATTGTGTGGCACAGGATTTTGTTTGTATGACTCTTACATCCAACTTGGATCCTATCCTTAGTGTGATAACTTATCTCCGTTTCCACTTGCTTCTTGCTCTGTGTTTAAAATTTACGCAATAGGCTGGACATGGTGGCTCACACTTGTAATCGTAGCACTTTGGAAGGCTGAGGTGGGAGGACTGCTTGAGCCCAGGAGTACAAGACCAGCCTGGGCAACATAGTGAGACCTTGTCTCTAAAATAAAAATAAAAATAAAAAAATTAGCTGAGCATGCTAGTGTGTGCCTGTAGTCCCAGCTACTAGGGAGTTTGAGGTTGGAGGATTGCTTAAGCCCAGGAGGATGAGGCTGCAATGAGCCATGATGATACCACTGCACTCCAGTTGGGTGACAGAGAGAGACTCTGTCTCAAAAAAGAAAAGAATAAATAAATAAATAAATAAACCTTGTGATTCCAGCATCTTAATTTTCTCTCACCCTGTCTCTTTTGTGAACTCTAAAGCAGTCTGCCTGATAGTGTACTTGGAGGTAGCATGATCAACTTGTCCTGATTTGTAGTTTTTGCACACAAATCCAGTATCCTAGAAAACCCCTCAGTTCTGTGCAAATGGGGACAATTGGTCACTCTATTTGGAAGTAATTATTACATCAAGTTCATTTCCCACTGAAGCAGTCCCCTTACCTCTCCTTTTCTTCTTCAATTATTGTAATCTGGTTTCTGCGGACACAAATTGCTATGGGTTGAATGTGTTCTTCAAAGTTCATGTGTCGTAAACTTAATCCCCAATGCAACAGTGTTGAGAGGTAGGACTTTTAAGAGGTGATTAGGTCATGAAAGTTCTGTCCTCATGAATGGATTAATGCCATTATTGTGGAAATGGATTTCTAATAAAAGGGTAAGTTCAGCCCTCTTCCCATCTCTCTCTCATGCTTTCCTGCCCTTCTGCCTTCCATGATGGGATGGTGGAGAAAGAAGGCCCTCTTCAGATATAGGCCCTTCAACCTTGGACTCCCCAGCCTCCAGAACTATAAGAAATAAATTTTTGTTCTTCATAAATTATCCAATCTCAGATATTCTGTTATAGCAGCACAAAATGGGCTAAGACAGCATTCTACCAAAAATGTTTTCACTGGGAGCACTAGTTACTTCCATATTGTCAAAGCAAGTGGACACTTACTTGATTTCACTGAAGCAATTGACATTTTTGTCACATTTTCTTTCTTGAGACTCTTTTCTCTTAGGTTCCATCACATCTCTTGCATTACCTAGATGCTTTCTGGATTTAACGTGGACCAGTTGGATGCCAAGCATCTGTAATTCAGAAAGTTCAAATAAGGGTTATAGGCCTTAAAGAGGAGGTAAAGAGAGAGATCAGAATAGAAAGTTTATTCAAAGGAATAATAACAAAGAACTTCCCAAACCTAGAGAAGATAGCAATATTCAAGTACAAGAAAGTTATAGAACACCAAGCAGTTTAATCCAAATAAGACGACCTCATGACATTTAATAATCAAACTTCCAAAGGTCAAGGATGAAGAAAGGATCCTAAAAGCAGTAAGAGAAAGAAACAAATAACATACAGTGGAGCTCCAAGACATCTGGCAGCAGACTTCTCATTGGAAACCTTACAGGCCAAGAGGGAGTGTTGTGACATATTTAAAGTGCTAAAGAAAAAAACCTTTTATCCTAAAATGGTATGTCCAACAAAAATATACCTTAAACATGAAGAGGAAATAAAGACTCCCCCACCGTACCCCAGACAAAAAAAAAAAGCCAAGGGATTTCATCAATGCCAGACCTGTCTTACAAGAAATGCTAAAGGGAGTTTTTCAATCTGAAAGAAGGGGACATTGAACAATAGGAAAACAAAACTCACTGGTAATAGTAAGAACACAGAAAACAACAGAACATTATAACACTGTAATTGTGGTATGTAAACTAGTCATATCTTGAGTAGAAAGACTAAAAGATGAGCCTATCAAAAATAACCACAGCAACTTTTCAAGACATAGTACAATAAGACATAAATAGAAATAACAAAAAGTTAAAAAGTAGGGGATGGAGTTAAAGTGTAGAGTTTTTATTAGTTTTCTCTTTGCTTATTAGTTTGTTTATGCAATCACTATTATCAGTTTAAAATAATCAGTTATAAGACTAGTTATATTTGCAGTCCTTATGGTAACCTCAAATAAAAAAACACACACACAAAACAAAAAGCAGAAAATTAAAACATACCACCAAAGAAAATCACGTTTACTAAAAGAAAGACAGGAAGAAAGGAAAGAAGGAAGAGAAGACATGAAACAACCAGAAAACAAACAACAAAATGGCAGAAATTCATTCTTAACATGGAATGTAAATGGACTAAATTCTCCAGTCAAAAGATACAGAGTGGCTCAATATTAATAGAGCTTAAAAAGCAAGACCCAATGATCTGTTGCTTACAAGAAACACACTTCATATATAAAGTTGCACAGACTGAAAATGAAGAGATGGAAAAAGATACTTTATGCAAATGGAAACCAGAAAAGAGCAGTGATAAAAAAAGAGATATTACAACTAATATTGCAGAAATTCAAAGGATCATTAGAGGTTACTATGAGAAACTCCCTGCCAATAAATTGGAAAACCTAGAAGAAGTGGATAAATTCCTAGATGCATACAACCTTCTAAGATTGAACCATGAAGAAATCCAACAGCTGAGCAGACCAATAACAAGTGTTGAGATCAAAGCCATAATAAAAAGTCTCCCAGTAAAGAAAAGCCTAGGACCTAATGGCTTCACTCCTGAATTTTACCAAACATTTAAAGAAGAAATAACACCAGTCCTACTCAAACTATTCTGAAAAATAAGGGAGGCAATATCTCTGAACTCATTTTACAAGGCCAGTATTCCCCTGATACCAAAACTAAACAAAGATATATCAAATAAAGAAAACCAGAGGCCAATATCCCTGATGAATCTTGATGCAGAAATCCTCAAAAAAAAAAAAAAAATTCAACAACACATTAAAACTTTATTCATCATGATCAAGTGGGATTTATCCCAGAGATGCAAGGATGGTTCAAAACATGCAAATCAATCAATATGATGCATCATATCAACAGAATAAAAACAAAAACTATATGATCCTTTCAATTGATGCAGAAAGGCATTTGACAAAATTCAACATCCCTTCATGATAAAACCCTAAAAAAACTGGGTACAGAAGTAACATATCTCAAGATAATAAAAGCCATATATGACAGGCCCACAGCTAGTGTCATAGGGAATGAGGAAAAACTGAAAGCCTTTAAGATCTGCAACAAGACAAGGATGCCCACTTTCACCACTGTTGTTCTACATAGTACTGGAAGTCCTAGCTAGAAAAATCAGATAAGACACATAAATAAAGGGGATTCAAATTGGAAAGGGAGAGTTAAATTATCCTTGTTTGCAGATGATAGAATCTTTTTTTTTTTTTTTTTTTTTTTTTGAGACGGAGTCTCTCTCTGTCACCCAGGCTGGAGTGCAGTGGCTGGATCTCAGCTCACTGCAAGCTCCGCCTCCCGGGTTCATGCCATTCTCCTGCCTCAGCCTCCCGAGTAGCTGGGACTATAGGCGCCCGCCACCTCGCCCGGCTAGTTTTTTGTATTTTTTTTTAGTAGAGACGGGGTTTCACCGTGTTAGCCAGGATGGTCTCGATCTCCTGACATCATGATCCACCCGTCTCGGCCTCCCAAAGTGCTGGGATTACAGGCTTGAGCCACCGCACCCAGCCTGATAGAATCTTATATTTGGAAAAACCTAAAGACTCTACCAAAAAACTATTAGAACTGATGAACAGCTGGGTGTAATGGCTCCCATCTGTAATCCCAGCATTTTGGGAGGCCGAGGCAGGTGGATCACCTAAGGTCAGGGGTTCGAGACCAACCTGGCCAACATGGTGAAACCCTGTCTCTACTAAAAATACAAAAATTAGCTGGCTGTGGTGGTGTGTGCCTGTAATCCCACCTACTTGGGAGGCTGAGGCAGGAGAATTGCTTGAACCTGGGAGGTGGAGGCTGCAGTGAGCTGAGATCACGCTACTGCACTCTAGCCTAGACAACAGAGCGAGATTGTCTCAAAAAAAAAAAAAAAGAAAAAGAAAAGAAAAAAAAAGAACTGATGAACAAATTAAATTCAGTGAGGTTGCAGGATACAAAATCAACATACAAAAATCAGTAGCATTTCTATATGTCAATATTGAACAATCTGAAAAAAGAAATTAAGAAAGTAATCCCATTTATACCAGCTACAAATAAAATAAAATACCTAGGAATGAACTTAACCAAAGAAGTGAAATGGGCATGGTGGCTCATCCCTATAATCCCAGCAATTTGAGAGGCCGAGGTGGGAGGATCACTTGAGCCCAGGAGTTCAAGACCAGCCTGGATAACATAGCAAGATCTCATCTCTACTAAAAGTAAAAAAGTTAGCTGGGTGTGGTGGTGCACACCTGTAGTCCCAGATACTCAGGAGGCCGAGGTGGAAGGATCGCTTGAGCAAAGTAGTTTCAGGTTGCAGTGAGTTATGATAATACCACTGCACTCCATACTTCAGCCTGGGCAACAGAGAGAGACCACCTTGTCTCAAAAAAAATAAAAGAGGAAGAAGAAGTGAAAGAGCTCTATACAAGGAAAACTATCAAACAATGATGCAAGAAATTGAGGACACACAAAAAAATGGAAAGATATTTCATGTTCTTGGATTGGAAGAATCAATATTGTTAAAAATGTGCATATCACCCAAAGCAATCTACAGATTCAATGTAATCTCTGTTAAAATACCAATGACATTCTTCTCCAAAATAGAAAAAAAAAAAAAATCCTAAAATTTACATGAAACCACAAAAGAACCAGAGTAGCCAAAGCTATCCTGAGCAAAAAGAATAAAATTGGTGGAATCACATTACCTGACTTCAAATTGTACTACAGAGCTATAGTTATCAAAACAGCATGGTAATGGCACAACAGATACATAGACCATGGAAAGGAATACAGAATCCAGGCTGGGCGCAGTGGCTCATGCCTGTAATCCCAGCACTTTGGGAGGCTGAGGCAGGTGGATCATGAGGTCAGGAGTTTGAGACCAGCCTGACCAACATGGTGAAACCCCGTCTCTACTGAAAAAAAAAAAAAAAAAAAAAAAAAAGCTGGGCGTGGTGGTGCATGCCTGTAATCCCAGCTACTGGGGAGGCTGAGGCAGGAGAATCGCTTGAACCTAGGAGGCGCAGGTTGCAGTGAGCGGAGATGACGCCACTGCACTCCAGCCTGGATGACAGAGTGAGTCTCTATCTCAGAAAAAACAAACAAAAAAAGAAGATATACAATCAACAGGTATGTGAAAAGGTGCTCAACATCATTGATCAACAGAAATGCAAATCAAAACAGCAATGAGATATCTATCACTCACCCAGCTAAAATGGCTTCTATCCAAAAGATAAGCAATAATGAATGCTGGAGAGGATATGGAGAAAAAGGAACGCTTGTACACTTTTGGTAGAAATGTATATTAGTACAACCACTACAGAGAAGAGTTTGGAGGCTCCTCAAAAGACTAAACAGAATTACTGTAAGATCCAGCAATCCCACTGCTAGGTATATGCCCAAAAGAAAGGGAATCAGCATGTCAGAGAAATGTCTGCACTCCCATGTTTATTGCAGCACTATTCACAATAGCCAAGATCTGAAAGCAACGTAAGTGTCCATCAACAGATGAATGGATAAAGAAAATGTGGTACATATACATGGTGGAGAACTATTCAGCCACAAAAAAGAAAAAAGATTTCCTGTCATTTGCAACAATATGGATAGAACTGGAGATCATTACGTTAAGTGAAGTAAGCCAGGCACAGAAAGACAAACTTCACATGTTCTCACTCATTTGTGGGAGATAAAAATTAAAACAATTGACTCATGGAGATAGAAGAAGGATGTTTACCAGAGGCTGGGAAGGGTAGTTGGAGGCAGGGGAAAGTGGGGAGGGTTAACGGGTACAAAAGTGAAGTTAGAGAGAATGAATAAGATCTAGTATTTCGTAGTGTAACAGGGTGACTACAGTCGACAATAATTTATTGTACATCTTTAAGTAGTTGAAAGAGTATAGTTGGAATGTTTTTAACACAAAGAAATGCGAAATGCTTGAGGCAATGGAAACCCCGTTTACATGGATGTGATTATTATGCATTGCATGCCTGTATCAAAATATCTCATATATGCCATAAATATATTTGCCTACTGTGGACCTACAAAAATAAAAAATTAAATTAAAAAAAAAATGTTTAAAAGTGAACTCGTCATTTTCTCCCACAAAACTGTCCTGAACTCTCTCTCTCTTGACTAAACCTCCACCCACTGGGCTACTCCGTAGGCCTGAAAGTGAGTGATCCCAGACTGTTATCCATCCCCATACATGTGTTCCCTGTTGTCTCCTTTAGTGTTCCTAGCATGCTCACCAGCAGCTGCAAGTGACCCACAAAATCAGGCCACTCTGGCATCTACTTGCACTTTCTCCCTTCACTCTCCATCCCACCTGGCCTGACCCTTTAGCTCCCTCCTCCTGGCAAAGTTGGATGCATTTGATACTGCCTTTGCGTGAGTTCCCTAGGCCTTGATCTGACATAGGCTTGGATGCTGATATGGTTTGGCTCTGTGTCCCCACCCAAATCTCCTGTCGAATTGTAATTCCTAGTGTTGGAGGAAGGGTCTGGTGGGGGCGGATGTCCCCCTTGCTGTTCCTTGATAGAGCTCTCACAAGATCTGGTTGTTTGAAAGTATGTAGCACCTCCCCTTTCGTTCTCTCTCTTCCTCCTCCTCCCACCATGTAAGACGTGCCGGCTTCCCCTTCAGCCATGATTGTAAGTTTCTTGAAGCCTCCCAGCCAAGCCTCCTGTACATCCTGCAGATCCGTGAGTCAATTAAACCTATTTTCTTTATAAATTATCCAGTCTCAAGTATGTCTTTATAGCAGGGTAAGAACTGACTAATACAGATGCTGTCTGTCCATTTCTACTAAGTTACCTTCAGGTAGACCTGCAGCGACATCCTGATGCCTGTCTTCCGGGGGAGGGAAAGCACGGTGTCACTCCTGCCATTTCTGCAACTGCCCCTTCTTCACCATCTCACTCCTTTTTGACCGAGGTGCTGCAGGAGCTCCTTAACTACTCTCCTATAATATAATATTTCCCACCCACAGTATTTTTTTTCTACTGTTGTCAGTGATCTTTTTTTTTTTTTTTCTGGGGTTGCTTTTCACATTTGTACTGGGGGCCACAGGGAAGGGAGCTCTTCCCTGTCAACAGAGGAGCCCACAGATTCTTCAGCTACTCCTACTTCTTCAGAATCTCCTTCCAATTCATTCATTTTCTCAATCTCCACCACTTCAGCTCAGATCTTTCTAAGAATCTGGGTCTCCCAATGGCAGGGCCAGGAAGGTGGCATGCAGGCCCAACCAACACAAACACCAAAGTTCTCACCGTCTTTGCAGTAGCACTGCTATCAGGAGCCCCCAAACCCACGGTACTCAACAGCCACTTGATTACATGGGAACATACGCTTGGCCCTTCAACATCTCTGTAGTAAAGTCATAAAGGAAACATAACCCACCTTAACCTCCCTTCAAACTGAGGTGACAACCAGGATTTTATTCCCCTTATGCCAAGGAAGAAATTGCTCAATGGGACTACTTTGAGATTTTCCTACTCTTGCCAAGACTAGATCCTTTAGTTAAGATGATTATCAGATGTTTTAGTTTTAATGGGAAATGCAAGCACACACTCTAAAATTTTAAAAAGGAAGTGTTTACAATGTAAGTAAGTTTTCCTCTCAGCCCTGGTCCATGGCTACTAAATTCCCACCACAACAGAAACCTGCTTCTGGTGTGCCTTTCCAGAGATGTTTGATTTATGGCTGCATGAACGCACACATGCACACATGCATGGAACACACATTATACATGAATTGACTTCTAAATACAGTATGGACTCTACCTGGGCTCTATTTTAAACCAAAGCCACAGACTTCCTTCCCTATCTGCTTGTCATTTCTGACCTCTGTGACACATGCACAAAAGCTGGAACACGTACTTGTCCCTGACTCACACTGCCCTGGCCTGGACAACCCCATCCTGTACCACAGGTCCTCACGGCCAGCCCATCCTATCCCCAATCTGTTATCAGTGTCTCTTTCACAGGTGAGGAGGTAGCTAATTTTGATACCTCTGTCCAATTTAGCCCAGGTACAAAGAAAGTAGGACAGTGCCTTTGTATTTTCTAAATCAAATGCATCTTTTCAAATAAAAGAAAAATGTGCCATGGAAGAGTTTCAAAATCGAGGTCTGTTTTCACATGTTCAGGGAAAGTAGCAAAGTGGTAGCAGTGACATAACAGACACGTGCAACATACGAGGTCAAAAAGAAAAAATCACAACAAAAATCATATGCATAAAAACACAGACTTGCACTGAAAAAGTAAGCAAGAATCTAACCTTTTCCATTTCCATCATTATGGAGAGTAGAAAAGCTTATTTTTCATCTCTTTAAAATTACCTTGTCTGTTTCCTCTTGGTAATAAGCTGGTCACATCCATTTGCCTTCTGTTTCACTTGATTAACTTAGCCCTGGCCAGTGCTGCCAGCCTGACAATGAGCCTGGATTTGCACGGGCAGCCCGGATTTGCAGTTCTCTCCAGTGTGGCTGTTGTGGACTGGCAGTGGGCTCTCCTCCGGCCCTCCCCTCCACAGGGCAAGATGGGCTTGCTTCCCATCCGCCAGGCAACTCAGGGTCCACAGCTCTGCGTGGCAAGCCCATCCGATAAAGAGGGATTCTTGCTCTGGTTGGGTTGGTGTTCTGTGAAGAGGTTGGGGTTGCAGACCCTTTTTGTCTTTTAACAGGGAAAGAAATAGCCAGACTCACAAACAAGGGAGGGACAAAGTTATATAAATGTGGTATTGTTCAAGGAGTATGCTGTGAAGATCCCCTAGCTATCTTAGACCTGGGAACTAAGATCAGATTGGGAGCAAGGAGAGAGGCTCACCCCAAAGACACACAAGCCTTTTTTTGCTTGGGAAGAGTTTCTCAGCATCACTGATTAAAATTTGCCGTTATGAATGGCAAGTTTTCTAGGATTGCTCAGTTTATTCCCATGAATGCAGGCCTTGTTTCCTGCTTGCTTCTCTGTTTACAGACCCTTGTCTTTTCCTATTGACATCCTTGGTGTTTTCATACCCACGGGGAGGAGGAGAAGAGGGTGCAGAACTCAAGGGCAATTTAAAAACAAAAGGAAAAGCTCTGGAGTTGGGTAGGGCAGACTGACGCCACTGCCTGATAAACTGGGTGAGACCACAGTGGCTAAGAAGATGCCTGGATTAAGAGGCTAGTTCTGGAGGCTTTGGGGCCTTAGTCTTCCAATCTAAGAAGTGGGAGTTTGTCTCTCAAGATGCCTTTCAGCAAGTGGCCCCTGCTCCCAACTGTTTGTCATCTGGCAGGATGAAACACAGATAATATACTGAATTTCTTTAGCTTATCTGTAAAATAATCAGGAAATCCTGGATATTTTCAGTACAAAACTCTTCAAATTGATGTTTTTCTTTTTCATGTTTGCTTGAGTTCTCAGCTATGTGATTGGCTGGTATGAAGGTGATCAGCGGTGGCACTGAGAGAACTAGCATCACTGTCAGAGCAAGCATTTCTAAAAGCTCTCTTTGACCCCTTCAGTGAGCTGTTAGGCACCCGTCGCAGCTCCTGAACAGCTGTGTGGCACCCTGGTAACAGAAGAGAACTCACATTCATTACATTACGTGCTTCCAGAGTGCTGGGCATTAAAACAGTCCCAGAGAGAAGGCTCCTAGTTTTGCTATCACCCTTGGCTCTCAGATGTACTGTACACTTCAGTAAGAAAGAACTGAATAGATTGTATAAAAAGATTACTTGAGAAAAGTACAGTAAGCACAACCTCCCAAACGAGCCAATCTCAGTTTACACTCGAATTATTAAAAAATGCGAGTAGATGAAGGTCTTCAGATTGGTTTTTGCTGTGCTAGTTCCCAGTGTCCACGAGCAAATATGAATCATCATCAAGTTCATTCAGAGTGAGTGTCTGAAAGGAAGCCTGTGTCCTGGCAATACTGCAGTCAAGTGCGGCTGGTGAAAGATTACGCTGGTCTAGAAGACATGTTAGAACAGTTTTATATTTAAACACACCCATTCATACACATCTCACAAAATACTTTTGTACCTTTTGAGACCAGCCTGGCCAACATGGCAAAACCCTGTCTCTACTAAAAATACAAAAATTAGCCGGGTGTGGTGGCACGTGCCTGTAGTCCCAGCTACTTGGGAGGCTGATGCAGGAGAATCTCTTGAACCTGGGAGGCGAAGGTTGCAGTGAGCCGAGATCACGCCATTGCACTCCAGACTGGGTGACAAAGTGAGACTCTGCCTCAAAGAAAAAGAAAAAAATGGAAGCTGTCTCATAGTCATTTGTGCTAGAGCTGTTTTTAATCAGCTTAGGTGCCTTATTAGAGTATATTATCTAGAACTATAATAGATACAGTTCTCAACATTCCTGAAGTGGTAATAATAGCATTCCTATATAAAGCATAATTTTACAAAGTATTTTCATACATACCCACTGGCTCTGTGCTTTAGCCTTCTCATCTCTAAAATAGAAGTAATGGTAACAAGAACGACTTGTTCAAGTCAGTAAGTGGAGGAAGTCTGGTCTTTTCAGTGCAAAGCCCATGATCTTATGTTCAACAAAGGTCGTTACTTCTGTGTAAAAGCAGCTGGAGCCAAGCTGAGATTCTGGCACTTTCCAAGCACTCAATAAATACTTGTAAATAAATGATGGGAAGAGGAAGGAAGGAAGGAAGGAAGGACGGAAGGAAAAAGAGGAGAAGGGAAGGGGAAGGAAAAGGCAAAAGGGGTGGAGAAGGGGAAGGGAATTTGCCATTGATATTTGTAAAAAGGAGTCCTAGAGATTGTTCCCTACATTTGGGGTTCATGAAATAGTATGAACTTAATTGTAAGACTTTTCATCAATTATTTAAGAAACAACTGTGACAAAGTTACAGCATTACTGGCAATAATACTCATGATTTGGCTGCTCTGGCTCACATTCCTTAGGGAATAGGTTAAGACAGTACTATACTAAGAACAATAGTGCCACCTAGTGACACTTGTAGTTATTGTCTCTAAAATTGCCTATGACAACCGTTCTAAAAAAAAAAGATCCACTTGAGACTGTGATGTTTGCAATCCGTCATCTTCATCATTTTTCTATACAAGAAACCTTTTCTTGATATTTTAGTATGTGATAATCCTTTACATCCTCAGATTTCCCAGATGATGTTTCTAAGGGACCGTTTTATACCTGATTTTTCAGTAGTTTATGTTTCTATTTTGAAAACTGTTTCTTATAATTTAAGAAATATAAATTTATTTTATATTTCTGCTTCTTCTTATTTTTTTTTTGAGACAGAGTCTTGCTCTGTCGCCCGGGCTGGAGTGCAGTGGCCGGATCTCAGCTCACTGCAAGCTCCGCCTCCCAGGTTCATGCCATTCTCCTGTCTCAGCCTCCCGAGTAGCTGGGACTACAGGCGCCCGCCACCACGCCCGGCTAGATTTTTGTATTTTTAGTAGAGACGGGGTTTCACCGTGTTAGCCAGGATGGTCTCGATCTCCTGACCTCGTGATCCACCCGTCTCGGCCTCCCAAAGTGCTGGGATTACAGGCTTGAGCCACCGCGCCTGGCCGCCTGGCCTGTTTCTTATATTTTAACACATATCAATTTTGAGATGCAAATCGGTGTAATTGCTGCTTTTCAGGATAGACAATATTAAATATATACATTGTGAGACATTCTGATCAGGCTACAGGTACTAATTATTTAATTAGGAAATTACAGGTTTAATGAGAAGCACCCACCTTGGTCAAAAAGGTTAGAAGTTAGACACTCCTCTAGCCTTCTTCAGTTATACAAAGTTGAGCAGGTCAGGTAACTTCAGTAATCTCATCTGTGAAATGGGATGACAATTCCTACTTTATCCACTTCCTAGAGTTCTGAGGATCAAACACAGTAACATGCTTGTAAAACTGGTTCATAACCATAAGAAACTAGTGGTGGTGTTTCCCTAATCATTTTCTTGGGAGGAGCACAACTGCCTGGGCTCAGGTAGCTGCCCCAGTGCTTATTCCCTGTGTAACTTTGAGAAGTTACTTTCTTGCCCCTTGACATTTCATTTGTAGAATAGGGATAATAAAAATACCTACCTCAGACCAGCCGCGGTGGCTCATGCCTGTAATCCCAGCACTTTGGGAGGCCGAGGCGGGTGCATCACTTGAGGTCAGGAGTTTCAAGACCAGCTTGGCCAACATAGTGAAACCCCGTCCCTACTAAAAATACAAAAATAAGCCAGGTGTGGGGGTGCACACCTGAATTCCAACTACTTGGGAGGCCGAGGCATGAGAAGCACTTGATTGAACCTGGGAGGTGGAGGTTTCAGTGAGCCAAGATTGTGCTAGTGTACTTCAGCCTGAGTGACTCTCTCAAAAAAAAAAAAACAAAAACAAAAACTCAAAGAGCAGTTGTGTAACGTGCTTAGTACATAGTGAATACTCAGTACATGTTCACTATGGGACCACACACACACACACACACACACACATTCTCACTGCAGTGGCCATGGGATCAACCAACTTAGGAGACTGTCACTATGTAGTTCTCAAAAGGAGAAAGATATTAAGTAGGCAAAGTTTTCATTGTCATCATTAATAATATTTACTGGACACCAAAAAGAAACAAGGTCTTGGCCCAGGTGTCTTCCACCACTGGATTCCACACCACTCTTCACAAACAATGTAAATGAAGCAGAACAGTGTGTCAGGTAAACATAAGGCAGTTGAGAAACAACTAAGTTTTTTTGTTTTTAATCTTCAAAATTTTTCTCAATTTTTCAAATCTGGCTTTAAGCAGATCAATAAAATAAGCACAGTTACAATTATGCCAGAGATGGAAACAAGGCTGAGCTGGAGGTGAGGAAACAGGCAGGACCTGGAGAGGCATTTTATAACCATCTCCCTCGCTGAGTCCACGCTGCCCGCTCTTGCCTGGGTGACAGCAACAGCGTCCATACTGGCCTTCTTGCTTCTCTTCGTGCCCCTCCATTCTAGACAGAGCACCAACACTGATACTAAGAATGTAAATCACCTTTCTTCCCTGCATTTCACACTAGGATTCTGCTCCAGATACCATCTCTGGACCCATGTCATCCATGTGCTCTCCCGATGCTCCTGCCACGCGTGCCTTGGAGTGGACAGCCTCGCCCTGATCTTCACAGGGGCCCCCGACCTCCTTCCTGTCATTCAGATCTCAGCTTACCACCCCCTCAGAGGCCTTTCCTGACCACCCTGTCATGCCTGCCCCGTTCTCTGCACAGCACTTACCTGATACTGCACATGGACCGTCTCCCAGCAGAAAATGCAGTCTCAAGGGCAGCATCCTTGTCTGTCCCATCCCCATTATCCCCAACCCTTGCAACAGTGTCCGGCACAAAACAGGTGGCTGACAGTGGTTCAGTGATCAAGATTATCCCACCGTATTTTCCTGTTTCCTGTGAAACACACAGCAATTCTCCACCTGGTTTTGTGACACTTTGTGGTGACTCTAAGCTTCTAAGTGGAAAAAAGAGCCAGATGTGGATTCTAGTATTTGTTAGATCTTGGGCAGGAGCTTCAGTCTAAACCTCAGGTCTATAAAGTAGAACTGATACCTCAGAGACTGAGATTAGGTAATGTGAAAGTTCATGAGCTGTCCCCTCATTCTGATGATAAAAGGAAGCCCAGGCCAACTGTTAGCAAGTGAATACACACCGGCCTACTACCCCAAGTTGTAAAGCACCCATATTAAACAACATACAAATGCTCTGGTGTTAAGCAGATAAAATATAATCACAATACTTTTAGGAGGAAAAATCGGTGAACAACGTTGGTTAATTTTTTAAAACTGATTTTTTCCTTTTTCAGATTGTTCTTTATTCTCATATTGTTTGGCCTTAAGGATTCTAAATGGGCTGAGCAACCTTGTCTTTCGGCTTTCTAGTCAATGTGTTACATGAACTGCCTTCAAACACACAATAGTATCACTTGTTTATTTTAACCTGGGATAGAATTTTCTGAAATTCTGTTCCAATAATCGATTACCCCAAGATTATTTTAAATTTCAATAGTGACTACAGAATTGTATCGTAATAGAACAGAAGTGTCTTGACTCTTTTAGGCATTTGGGGCTTTTCATAGACAGTACCGTGGTTCCAGCACTGCGAGCTCTGAAGTTAGGTGCCCTAGGTTGGAATTCCAACTCTCATGTCCTAATAGTTACCCTGATCAACTACTCAACTATGCTAAGTCCTCCCACTTGAAATACAGGGCTAATAAAAATCCCACAAGGCTGTTGGGAAGATTCAGTAAAAAATTGTGTAGGCACAATGCTCCACATGTAGTTAATGTACAAGTAATCTTGGGAATTATGTCTCTTCTCAGAATCTTAGATGAATGCAATGTTTAATGTTTTCCCAGATACATTCTATATTTATCATTTAATAAACATCTGACTAGAAGCATGAAACAATGGCATAACTAGTTTGCACTGCATAATAATGTTAAAGGGTACTTAAAACTTCTGAAGAACACTGTCCCATATATGTGAAAAATCAATTTTACCAAAAAACCTGAGTCATATGAAGTTGAAAACCTGAAAAAAGGACTACCCGCACCTATCACTCATTTGTTTAACTTGCCATTACATTGCATTTGAGTCAGCATAATCTTTATTTCAAAATAACATTTTTATTATATAAAAATGTAAAAATCCAGCAAAACCAGAAATACGAATATATTTTTCTGGGCTTTCACATTTCTTGATTTTTATTCGCGATCTCTTTTTCAATACAATTTACACCCTCATCCCCATTTCCAGTCTGATTATACAAGTGCTAAGTGGCAGAAAGGTCTGGAATAAATACATCAAAAAGAGGCAAAGCTGTGAAACTAAGTTGCATGCAACAGGTTCTATGAGGGTGGGGGAAGTGTCTGAGAAATAAAACAGAGTAAGATAATGTAATTGGAAGGTTTTAGCTAAAGTTCTTTCAGTCATCTTTGTCTTTTGCTCCATGTTTCAGGATGCGTGTGAACTCGATGTAATTGAAATTCCCCTTTTTGTCAATAGGTGCTTCTCTGTACAGCTCGTCCACTTCCTCATCCGTAAACCGATCCCCCATGGTTGTCAGCAGCTCTCTCAGGTAATCTTCCTGAATGGTGCCTGGAAGGCAACAGAAAGAAGAACGCAGTCATCACTACATCCTGGCACATTAATGGGTCATTTCTAAAGCTAGTCAATCTTATAAAATATTTCAGAATATCTATATCTAGAAACAAAGTAAGTTAGTGAACTAAGGCTATATGAACTATATCATTATGTTTTCCAATTATTCTTAGAGTTCTGTGTTAATATTAGATCAAATCATTTAAAAGCTCAGAAACAGATCATATACTTACAAAATTATTCTTAAGCAAATATTTTCGAGCGGTAAAAAAAGAAAACCCTTTCTATTTTAAGAGAAGTACTTCATATAGTCTGGAATGAGGCTGGGCATAAACAGATAGTACTCACCTGTTGCTTCTTCATCAAAGCAAGCAAATGCATTTCTGATGACATCTTCAGGATCCGTGCCATTTAACTTCTCACCGAACATGGTGAGGAACATGGTGAAATTGATGGGCCCTGGTGCCTCATTCATCATGGCATCAAGGTATGCATCAGTGGGATTCTTCCCTGTTAAAAATGCACATTTTAACATTTAAAGACAAAAAAATCTAACTTCAATAGTTATTTCACTATTATTATGCTCCCCAACATATTTTAAAAATTTACATCATTTGACACCAATTTTTCATTTAACTTTAAGAATATTTTTAAAAGATTATTTTTGACAACTTAAAACATATTTGATACATCATTATAAAAATGTATCCCAGGCTTACACTGAAGGTTATTTATTCGTTTATGTGAACTTTCTCTTCATTATTTTTCATTCAAAACGAAACAAAAACCTGAAGCCAGGCAGTGCCACATCATTACAACTTTTTTTGGGGGGGACTACAGACATGTGCCATCACGCCCAGCTAATTTTTTATTTTTTGTAAAGACTGGGTTTCACTATGTTGCCCAGGCTGGCCTTGAACTCCTGAGCTCAAGTGATCCACCTGCCTTGGCCTCCCAACGTGACAGGACTGCAGGTGTGCATCACCACGCCCAGCCTGTATCCTGAATGCTGATAACATCCACGGTTCATCAGGGGAGTCGGTTCAATACAGTCACTCAAAAAACTCTAAATATTCACATTTCCAGTTGTGGTACGGATGCCCATGAGTTGGTATGCTTCAAAGTTGTATTTATAAGTTGGCCATTTAAGTTTAAACTATTAGCATGGTTTTGAATTGGGAACTTATTTTCAACAATGTTACATATCTTTAAACACTGTTTACACGTGTCATTGAACTGTGGTCTTGTTTGGTATTGTTTGTAATGGGAAATCTTAATCTCCATCCCAAGTGAGAACACTTCTTTTAGTGCAGTGGTGAACTCCCCTGACCTTTCCCTAGGAGCTGGAAGAAATCTCTCTGCAAGGGCCAGGCATGGTGGGAGTGTTTTTGAGGCCCCACGGTGTGGGGGAAGCAGCACTGAACCAACGGTCTGGAATACTGGGTTTGAATCCCAGTTCTACCACTGGCTATGGGACATAGGAGGAAGTGGCAGAACTGGCATTCAAACCCAGTATTCCAGATCCTTCATTCAGTGCTGCCCTATGTAGAATGTACTTCTTTTTTAAAAAAGTCTAACACTGACTGGTTAGAGTTTGTATCTCAAAGGTATCTTCCAACATTAAGTTTATATGATTTTAATAGATATTATAAGAATATCTATTAATCAGATATTCATATCTAAGGAAGCATCTCAAAATTACACCCAACTAAGCCAAAGCTAGAATGACAATCAAAGCTACAATTATAGTTCATATGTAAGTTTTAACTCTGGGAATTTGGGTGAAATTTAAACATCATGTTGGCGTCTATTTCACTGCATTCCAATCCTACCTGATTACACTTACTCAATGCTCCAATATCAAAATTAGCCCAAAGTTAAACTCAAGATTCACTGAATAAGTTAAAGTAGCTAAAAAGATCTAGTTTCGGCTGGGTGCGGTGGCTCATACCTGTAATCCCAGCTCTTTGGGAGGCCAAGGCGGGCAGATCACGAGGTCAGGGGATCAAGACCATCCTGGCTAACACGGTGAAACCCCGTCTGTACTAAAAATACAAAAAATTAGCCAGGCATGGTGGCGGGCGCCTGTAGTCCCAGCTACTTGGGAGGCTGAGGCAGGAGAATGGCATGAACACGGGAGGCAGAGCAGTGAGCTGACATCATGCCACTGCACTCCAGCCTGGGTGACACAGCGAGACTCCATCTCAAAAAAAAAAGGAAGAAGAAGAAGAAAAAAGATCTACTTTCCTACCTCCAGATTTAACCCAATCACTTGCAGCATTTTTTGGGGGGAAGAAAAACTGTAACCAAAAGGTGTGAAGAGAACTCTAGGGTACAAAAAGTTATAGGGATTTAAAATGAATTGGTTTAGGCTAAGCACTTACCGACCCGCTCAAGACATCCAGTGTAATCTGTTGATTTGAAAGGTAAATACGTATCTTTTGAAAATTCATATTTATTTCAATTGTTATGAGTACACAGGAGGTGTATGTATTTATGGGGTACATGAGATACCCTGATACAGGCATATAGTGCATAATAATCACATCAAGGTAAATGGCACAGCCATCCCTTCAAGCACTTATCATTTCTTTGTGTTACCAACATTCCAAATATACTGAGTTATTTTAATATGTACAATAAATTACTGCTGACTGGGGGCCGGGCGCGGTGGCTCAAGCCTGTAATCCCAGCACTTTGGGAGGCCGAGATGGGCGGATCACGAGGTCAGGAGATCGAGACCATCCTGGCTAACACGGTGAAACCCCATCTCTACTAAAAATGCAAAAAAATTAGCCGGGCGTGGCGGCGAGCGCTTGTAGTCCCAGCTACTTGGGAGGCTGAGGCAGGAGAATGGCGTGAACCCGGGAGGCGGAGCTTGCAGTGAGCCGAGATCACGCCACTGCACTCCAGCCTGGGCGACTGAGTGACACTCCGTCTCCAAAAAAAAAAAAAAATTACTGCTGACTGCAGTCACTTTGTTGTTCTATCAAATACTAGATCTTATTCATTCTATCTATACTTTTGTATCTATTAACCATTCCCATTCTTCCCCCCGCCCTTCCCAGTCCTGATAACCATCCTTCTACTTTCCATCTCCATGAGTTCAATTATTTTAACTTTTAGCTCCCACAAATGTGTAAGAACATGTGAAGTTTATCTTTCTGTGCCTGGCTTATTTCACTTAATATAATGTCTTCCATTCCATCCATGTTGTTGCAATGACAGGATCTCTTTTTTTATGGCTGAATAGTATTCCGTTGTACATAAGTACCACATTTTTAAAATCTGTTCATCTGGTGATGGACGCTTACGGTGTTTTCAAATCATGGCTGCTATGAATAGTGCTGGAATAAACATGGGAGTGCAGATACCTCTTCAATGATACTACTGATTTCCTTTTTTGGGGGTATATACCTAGCAGTGGGATTGCTGGATCACGTGGGAGAGCTCCTATTTGTAGTTCTCTGAGGAACCTCCATACTGTCCTCCATAGTGGCTGTACTTATTTACATTCCTACTAATAATGTATGAAGGTTCCCCTAAAAAGTAAATATATATGCTAAAGCAAACGAAATATGGCCTGAGCAAGACTCCGTATTTCTCATTTGAGTCCTTGTGGATGAACCACAACCTAGCTTATAGTCCGACAAGATTGAAAACCTAACTTAGGAGTATGAGCCTGTAACAATTGCTAAGTCTTGGCCAATCCCAGCAGCCATACTTCAACCATTCATACACTGCTGAGTGTTCAAACCATGTTCAAATAAGGCATATGCTGAGCTGTAATCAATCCAGCCATTCCATACCTCACTTCCAACTTTTGTACGTCATTTCTCTTTTTTTGTCTATAAATCTTCTACCACGTGGCTGTACTGAAGTCTCTGTGAATCTGCTGTGATTCTGGGGGCTACCTGATTTGCAAATTGTTCATTGCTCAGTTAAACTCCCTTAAATTTAATTAGGCTGAAGTTGTTCTTTTAACACATATCTTTAAAAGGATGGGTTTCTGCAAAACTGAAGGCCTCAAAGACAACCTCTGACTCTACCACGACTTGTTCATTCAACAAATATCTATTGAGCATCTATTATAAGCAGAGTATAGACTCGAGAGTTCAATCTTTGGAAGACGGCTAAGTTCCTCAATTTTCCTCAGAGGCCTTCTTCAGTACTGACTTGCCCAAGAATATACTCAGACATTCTGAATGTGAGAAACACTAGGTTATAATCTCACTGCAAATCAGATAAAAATCTTTGATTCTACTCTCACCTTGGATAAACAAAAGTTACAAAATGTTAACAATCAGTGAATATAGCTAAAGATGTATAGGTGTTCACTATAACGTTCTTTCCACCTTTTGTAGGCTTAAAATTTTTCAAAATCGTATGTTGGATAGGAATAAGTACACACATAAACTTTACTTTCCATGTGTTAGGAGAAATAATCAAAATCAAAAGTTAGAAGAATAAAAGCTAGCTAATCATTTTGTAGGCATTAAAAGAAAAAAAAAACAAAACCCACCTTTCTTTGCCTTTTTGGCCAGTCAGCCAAGCAGCAGGACAGAGTGCAAAGTGTCACTGTAGGCCATCCCTGACCCGCTCCCAGCCTGCCTCACCCCCTCTGCTTTGGCCTATCGAGGTCTCCTTTGCCTGCAGTTCCTTGACTCCCAACTGTAAAATAACTGCTGACTCTGGGCTAGAACATGTAGGATGCTCCCTCCTGTCCTTCTTTTTAAGATCAAAAGAAACAATAACAAAATCATAAAAGGAATATGAACACCCATATACCAACATACAAATGGCTGTTTATGTGTGCTTTAAATCCTGTATCTTTACATTTTCTTTAGTTATTAAAAAAAAGTCATACAAAATATTGTGAAAGTCTTCTTCCCTGTTCCCTTTTCCAGTCGCAGTGCCCCTCCTCTGCAGAGATAACCATCATCACTTACTGTCACTCCTTGTTTATAACCCATACTCAACCTTTATTAAGTATATTATTTAGCTATACTTATTTGAAACTCTGGTATTTTGCTGCCTAGCCATGCCCTGGCTTTCCATCTAGAGACCTAAAAAATTTAGCTAACAGGAACGTTAGTCTACCTGGGCACAGCATCTGCCAGGTCCCCAACCTTATAGGCTTATCCCCATATGACTGGCCAAGCCCCAAAATGGCACCTCCCACACCCGGAAATTTCTCTAGAAGCCTTTTGAGACAAGGAGAGAAATATTTGTATATCACACAAAAAAAATGATTCATAGAGACAAATTATTATTTTTGGGAAAATACAAATAAAGAATTTATTATAAAGTCTACCTAGAGAAGCAAGCATGTCATGCAAATCTTCCTTGTCGATGAAGCCATCTCTGTTCTGATCAATCATGTTGAAGGCCTCTTTGAACTCCTGAATCTGTGACTGGTCAAACATGGCAAACACATTGGATGTTGCGCGCTGAGGGCGCTTCTTGGTGGTCTTGGTCTTTGCCTTTTTGCTCGACATGGTGGTTGTTTAATTCTGGAGTTTAAAAAAACACAAAAACATAAAACCAAAAAAAAAAAAAAATTATAAAACAAAGCAAAAACAGAATACACACCACCTAAAGTTAGTATGTAAAAATATCAATATGGAATTATTACTTCAATTGGGTAGGAATAAGTATGCAACTAAACTTTATTTCCAATGGGACAATTAAATGACTGAGTGCAAAAAAAGCAGTTTTGAAACATTAAGGAACAGAATTTGCCAGGCACCAGTGGCTCATGCCTATAATCCCAAGACTTTGGGAGGCCAAGGTGGAAGGATCACTTGAGACTAAGAGTTCGAGACTTGCCTGGACAACACAGTGAGACTCCCATCTCTAAAAAACAAAGAAACACAATAGAAATTATTGATGTACCTTCTCCTGAATTTCAGGGGACCGATTTTTATGAAGTGAGACTTTAAAATATCTAACGATAGCTAGCATCTATGCAGTACTTACTCTGGCCAAGCAGTGTTACGAAGGCACAGGGCTTCCTCAAAGAGAAAGTCTCCAAAGTTGATCTCTTACTCTGACAAAGACTGTCCCCATTTAATCCTCACAACAGTTGCCTATGGTAGGTACTCTTACTCCCATTTTACTACCAGTATAACATAACCTCTCTGAGCCTCAATTTTTCATCAGTAAAACATGATATCTACTTCAATGCAAAGAACTAAATGAGATAACATATGTAAAAAGACTAGTCATATTCAAAAAAGGTCTCATCTTTATAAATATCAAACCTACCCTTTCATCTTTCTAGCTATCCCTGCATTTCCCTTTTCCCTTGACAAGACTTTCAGAATACCCGTCTAATGCTGAACTGTCATTTTTCCTTCTGTTTTTTATTTTAGAGATGGGGGTTCTCACTATATTGCCCAGTCTGGTCTTGAACTCCGAGGCTCGAGAGATCCTCCCAAACCGCTGGGATTACAGACGAGCCACCGTGCCCAGCCCCATTTCTCTTCTTCCCAATCATTTCTCGATTCTCTGTAATATGGCTTTGGTAGTAGCCTCCAACACTCTACTGAAAGCCACCAATAATTTAAGTATCAAGCAGAAAAGACAGTTGTCGTTTCATTTTTTATGTGCAATTTTATATAATAAATAACACACAAAAATACCATCAGCTCTGGAGTTAGGAAGTCGTAAGTTCAAATCTCAGGTCCACCATTACTATCTACATATAACCTCTGAAAACTTACATATCTGAGCCTAACAGCTTTCAGTGAGTTTGGTGAGTCTTAGCAAATAATCAAACTCAAGGGTGGTCTTAGGACAACCAAACTTGAAACTGCTGTCAGCAATGACGGTCTCGCAGACTGTTTCCGTAACTTCCCACAATGTGAAAACAAATGACTAGACAGGTTAATGATTGAGCAGCGGGATTTGTGGACCTGAATCTCCAGGACTTCCAGTATTGGGATTTTTTATATAAATTTATTGTCTGCTTCTACTTCTTCAAGCTAAAGAACACGCACAGGGTGTTTTGAAGCTTGACTTAGTGGTGTAGTTTTGAAGTACACCAGCCTCACAGTCCTTACTCTAACATTCTAACATTCCAACTCCTCACCCTCCCCACATACAAGTCCTAAATAAATGTGAATTTTCTTCTCTTCCCTGTAACTTAGTTTGTTATTTGACCTTAGTTATTTCAAAGGTTAAATCAGAGACAGAATGTAGTCTACTAACAAGGCATTTGATTATGTTTTCATTCTTGTTCACATACCAAAACTTATAAGGTTCATTTTAATGCTAAAAATTTTGACTCAATTTCTTCAAGATAGTCAAGTATGTCTGAAGGCAAAAATATTAGTTCTTCTCTCTCAGTATCAGCAAGTCATTTTTGTAATCAAGTTATTTAGAAAAAGTTCCCAAAGAGTTAAATATTTATTTTTAAACACGAATCAAGCCGGGCGCGGTGGCTCACACCTGTAATCTCAACACTTTGGGAGGCTGAGGCCGGAAGACTGCTTGAGCCCAGGAGTTTGAGACAGGCCTGGGCAACAAAGTGAGACCCTGTCCCTACAAAAAAAATAAAAAAATAAGCCAGGTATGGTGGTGCATGCCTGTGGTCCCAGCTACTACTTGGGAGGCTGGGGTGGAAGGATCATTTGAGCCTGGGAGGTTGAGTCTAGTGGACCATAATGGTGCCCCTAACCTCAGCCTGGGTAACAAAACAAGACACTGTCTCAAAAAATCAAATCAATCAAATCAAAATCAGTCAATTGTATCATGCTACTTCTACAGTTAACCCAAAAATATACTATATTTAAACATTTTTGAAGTTTAGTCCGAGTTCTCTAAGAAGCTGATACAGAGATAGAATTAAACACCCAAGGATTTTATTAGGGGAAATGCCTGTGAGAAAGAATATGTAGGTTGTTAGCCCGATAAGGTTAGAAGAGCCATCACCGTCTGATGGTGACGCCCAAGAAAAGGAAACAGAGAAGTTGATGGAAGAGAACAAAAAACAATTCACTAACTGGTCCTAATCAAAATACGTTAGAGCAGATAGAGGCTCAATGTAGAAATACCATATTTTAAATTTGTTTCATACTTCATTTAAAAACAGTGGTACATTTGTATATGTATATGGTACCTATAAAAACACACACAACATCAGCTGAAAAGTGAGGCAAAATTGCATCAAAAGAATCAATCTGAAGGGAACTCTGGCCCCCAAAGAAAGTACCACCCTCTCTCCTTCCCTTCTGAAGTAAGTATCTTGGCTTCCTCCACCTTCTCACTTCCCACTCACTCTTCAGCCCACCACAATCTGGCTTTCTGTTTTCTACAGCAACTGCTTTAATTGCCAAATCTGGTCTAAATCTTCTTGGATCAGTCTACTGCATCACACTATTTTATCCCTCTTTTCTTTGGAGATTCAGCCACTGTTAGCCTGGTGCTCCCTAACAGTAGAAATGAACTTTCCCAGGTGGAAAGGGTCCCAACCTTGAAGAACTTATGCTCTAATGAGGAAGACTGATTATGTACAATGGTGTATTTGACGTACTCTAGCTCAGGTCTCCTATTTCTAAGACTTCCTCCTCCATTTCCCTCTTAGATGTTTATCTCCACTTAAATATTCATGTTTCCCAGTATTCTAGCAGCACATGGTTTAAAGTTCTTTTCAGTCTTCGTTCCTTGCATGATCTCATCAACTTTCACTGTTCTGACAACACCTACACCTCCCAAATCTGAACCTCCAGGCCTGACCTTTCCTTGGAGCCTCGGACTCACACATCCAAATGCCTGTGAAAGGCACCCATCTGGATACCCCATAGACACTCATCATCAACATGCTGAAAACTCAATTATCTCCCCGCTCCTGAACTTTACCATCTTTGTTTCCAATCATCTACCCAGTAGCCAGAAACCTAGGAGTCACCCTCCCCAATCCCTCTCCCTGATGAACCAAGCCCTGCCTCTGAGAAGTATTTCTCAGAGATGCTCATCTTCCTCATTCCTCTGTCACCACCCTAAACTGGATCCTCATTATCTCTTGTGTAAAATACTTCTATGGCCTCTTCACTATCCCCTTGCCTCTGGGCTCTCTCAAAACTACCCTTAGTTTTCTAGCCAGGGTTGTCTATGAATATGACCTCATCATTCCACTTTTTAAAATCTTCTTTGGCTCTCCACTTCCTAAAGGATAAAGTACCAAGTTCCTAAACATGGCGCATGAGTCTTCCTTTCCCTACTCTAGAATGAACTTTCCAGCCTCCTCTCTAGTCATTCCCTGCTTTGTACTTTTCCTTTAGCAACACCAAACTGCAAATGTCCCCAAGGTACCATGCCATTTCTTATCTTGTATATCTTTGTTCTCGCTATTTTTCCAACCCCAATTGCCCTGATCTACTTCTCTGCCTTAGGAACAGAGAGAGAATTAAAGGTCTACTCAACTTTAGGTCTACTAACTCAACTTTCAATTAAAGCTACTACCATTTATTAAGTGAGTCACATGCTGGAAACATTATGTACGTTAACTGAAACATGCCCTCCTGCCAAGTGAAAAACTGAAGGTCAAAGATATTAAATAATCTTGCCCAAGATTATTTGCAGCAGAGCTAGGATTCAAATCCCATTTGTTACAGGTTGTTTCTCCCTGTATATTTCCTACTTCCTACGAAATACTCTTCTAATTATTTTGAGTTTAGCATAAAATTTTTAAAACTTGCAATGCCACCAATATAATTCAACACTGATTTCTGAGCACCTACATTCCTCTAAATGCAAATCCTAGACAAAATGAGTTTTCAAACCAAGTCAAATTATATCAGAGACACCAATGTACAGAATAGAGTTGCAGTCAGTAAATGAAATGTGAATGGCACTCCCTGGAATTGTGCAGTGTAGTAGCCCTGGTTGGGTTTAGTCAGGTGGCAACTATCAGTCATGGCTTTCCTTTGAAACTTTGATCTAGGACTGTCCAATTTATTAATGTTTAACCAAGAAGCATTCAAAAACAACAACAAACAAAAACACAAAAAACCAACCCAACCCTTAAAGACAGAAAATAGCCATACAGAACACAGCACAAAATGAATGTAATAACCCTCAATAGCAGTAAAAACAGGTCTTCCTCCGTCTGCAACCCTGTTACTCTGATATTGCTATAAATTTCTAATATAAAGTGAACTAAAGGATATAAGTAGTACTCAGAGGCAGGCATGTAGGAATTGATACAGCACTCCCTCCTTATGTGAGGGGGATATATCCCAAGACCCCAGTGGATCCTGAAACCAGGGATAGAACCCAACCCACACAGTAAGCCCTCCATATCCACAGGCTCCGCACTCAGATTCAACCGAGAATCAATTGTTCGTTTATTTGGAAAAATACAAACAAAAAATACAACAATAAAAATACAAATAAAAAATACAGTATAACAACTATTTATATAGTATTTGCATTATATTAGGTATTATAAGCAATCTAGAGATGATTTAAAGTATTCAGGAGGATATGTGTAGGTTATATGCAAATACTATGCCATTTTATATGGGGGACTTGAGCATCTGCAGATTCTGGTATCTGCAGGAGGGTCCTGGAACCAACCCTCTGCAGATCCAGATGAATGACTACATACACTGTTTCCTTATACATACATACCTACGGTAAAGTTTAATTCATACATTAAGCACAGTAACAGATTAACAATAATCAAATAGAACAATTATAATATACTGTCATAAAAATTATGCGGATGAGATCTCTCTCTGAAAATATCTCACTGTACTGTACTCACTTATTTTCAGACCTCAGTTGACCACAGGTAACTGAAACGGAGGAAGCAAAACCATGGACAGTGGAAAGCAGCATCATATAAGACTACTGTATTATGTATTATAGGTGGCTGTGGTATCAACATACTTAGTTGATAATAAAAATGTTTGTAAAGTCACTTGCAGTACTGACATGCAAACAGAAACACGGACACCATCATCATTAGTAAGTAGAAACTGTCTATGTACTTCAGCATATACGGCTCTCTCGAAGCCTGGGGAAGATGCTCACAGAGCACATTCTGTTAGCTACCTATGATTTCCTCAACATTGCTTTGAGGCTTCTTCCTTCAACTATCTGAAGTCAGCTAGAGCAAGTAAATACGGCTCCTAAAGCAGTTAAATCCTCTGGTTTCAATCTTGGCTGCACATCGGAATCACCTCAGAAGTTTCAAACAAGTGATGCCTGTAGCTTCAAGGAAATGGAAGGTCTACGGGTGGAGCCCAGGCATCTGTATTTTCAAAAATGCACCAGGTGATTTCAATGCACATTGAAGGTTGAGAACCACTTAAATTGTTAAGTTAACCACTTAGATCACACTGGCTGTTTATGCATCTAGCTGCCCTTAGTTTTTCAATGTTGTCATTATGGTTTAATGGAGATGTTGGAGACATGGATTCTAATTCCAGTTCTATCATTCACAAGTTGTATGATCGCTGGTCATTTCGGCTTTCCCAGGCCTCATTTTCCTCATCCATAAAATAAGTGTTAAGTAGATCAGACGTCATAACCTGGCAGCTACCAAACTACACGCAGTCTGCACAGAGGTCCATTTAGTAATCCGCAGGGATGACCTTTAAAATGCCTCTTTTAAAAATTGAATCAGTTTGCCAACATTTTAAAAAACTGAACATTTTATATAACCTAAATTTCAGATATTTTAAACAACTGTACTATAAGGAATCACTTGACCAGCATCCTGGAAATTCCTGTAGGTCATAAGTGTTCAACAAGCAATCCCCTCTACGCCCTCCATCTCCTTATCCCAGCTGGTATTAGTTTGTTATCTGTCTGGCCCCCAGAACACTTCACCTTGCCCCTCTGGTCATGGTGGTAGCTTCCAAGAAAGCCCTCAAAATTCTCATGCCCTTGTGCAGTCCCCTCCAACAATGAAAAGTGTTGACCTGTGTAACCAATAAAATACTGTGACAATAAGATATTGTGGGCCGGGCGTGGTGGCTCACGAGGTCAGGAGATCGAGACCATCCTGGCTAACACAGTGAAACCCCATTTCTACTAAAAATACAAAAAATTAGCCGGGCGTGGTGGCGGGCGCCTGTAGTCCCAGCTACTCAGGAGGCTGAGGCAGGAGAATGGTGTGAACCCGGGAGGTGGAGCTTGCAGTGAGCCGAGATCGTGCCACTGCACTCCAGCCTGGGCGACAGGGCAAGACTCCATCTCAAAAAAAAAAAAAAGATACTGTGAAATGAGGCTGTTTGGCTTTGTCATAATACACCTTGCAGCTTTTTCCCTGCTCTGTCTTGGATCACTCAATCTGCGGGAGCCAGGTCATAAAGACACTCACACAGCCCTGTGGAGAGATCCATGTGGCAGGGAATTGAGGATTCTTGCCAACAGCCAGCACCAACTTGTCAGCTATGTATCAGCCATCTTGGAGGCTGATCTTCCTTCAGATGACTGCAGCCCCCGCATGCCACCTCATGATAGACCCTGTGTCAGAACCACCCACCTAAGCTGCTCTGGCTCTGACCCTCAAAAATTGTTCATTGTTTCTGAGGTGCTAGGTTTTGGAGTAATTTGTTATACACCAATAGAAAAGCTACAAAGCCACTGTCTCCTTGACCTCTTTAATGTTAAAATAGGGCTATGCCTTTATTTCAGAATTATAGTCACAGTCCAAGTTTCAAGGGACCACAGTCAAGTTTGCATAGCACAGGGAATTTTCTATTTCTGAAGAGAAAAGTTTAACTCCTTCTACTCAGTTTCAAATTCTGTAGGATCTTTTTACTGCAGGAGTCACCCTTCCTCAACATTCCTATCACCACCATCCTATTCTTTTGGCTGAATTCCGCTGGCTCTGACCAGCAAATCACTTCCTGATTTGCTAGTCATTCCTGCTTTCTAATTAGAGCCTCAAAGCTCTGTCCTTTTTCCTAAGTACTAACTGAAAACCTGATAGTATAAAGGCACCACTCAAAAACGAGATAATTGAGGAGGGGAAGGAGGAGCTGGTTTTGTGGGCAAAGGATGATAAACAACTCAAATTTTAGCTGGGCCACAGAATGCTAGTAGAGAACAGGACTCTGAGAGGGTCTTGTTAGCAGTGCTGATGTGTGAGCAGAGGCACAAGGTAAAGCCCTCAGAGTAGATGAACTCACACAGAAAAGCAGAGAGTAGTTCTTGGGCTGAAACCTAAGGTCATTTTTACTCCACCTCATCTTCTTCAAGGTCTATCAGAATCTTTAGAAATTTATCATGGATTCTTATGGTTATTACTGTAGTCAAGAGGAATGTTCTAACTAGAAGACTCAAATGACTGGACACATAAGCAACAGTCTGAAAACAGCTGTCATAAACAGAATTTAGTTTATATCAAGTTAAAATACTTCCGAAAGTAACCTCATATACCTAATGACATATAATTGTTTTTATGCTGCATATTTAGGCAAAAAAGATAGCTCCATAAATTATTAGAAGTATTTTTTTTCAAGGAGTCAAACTCAATTTTTTCAACTTTTTTTTTTTTTAACACCAGGGAAGCATTTCCCCTAGTACTCTACATGTATTTTAACACTTACCACATACATGTAACACTGACATTTCTTTCTCTATTATAGGTTTTATGATCATTCCAGTTGGCTGCAAACTTCCTATCTGAGCCTCCCATATCATTTTGTTTTACTGCAGTGAAATTTATATAGTCAAATGTACAAACCTTAATCAGTTTTTATAATGTGTATACCCATGTAACTATCACTCCCATTAAGTTACAAATGTTAACATTGTTCCAGAAAATTCTCTCCAAGTTAATCACCATCTCCCATAGGCAACCACTGTTCAGATTTCTATCACCATAGATTAGTTTTGTTTTTGAACTTCTTATAAACGGAATTGTACAGTATATATTCATATATATGCCTGTCTTCTTTCACTCAATACAATATTTTTGAAATTCACCTCTCTTACTGGGTTTATGGCACAAAGTTCACTGTAGCCTTGAACTCTTGGACTCAAGTGATCCTCCTAACTCAGCCTCTTGAGCAGCTAGGACTACAGGCATGAGCCACCATACACAGCTACTTTGCAAGGAGGGGGTGCGGGGGTAGAGACAGGGTCTCGCTAATGTTGCCCAGGTTGGTCTTGAACCCCTGGCTTCAAATGACCCTCCCACCTTGGCCTTCCAAAGCACTGGGATTACAGGTGTGAGCCACCATGCCTGGCCATATTCATTCCTTTTATTGCCTTCTGCCTTTCCACTTTGGACTGTGGAACTTAGTAGTGTGCCTTGCACACGGCAGGTGCTCAAATAATCCTAGTTAAGCAAATACATATATATATGTATAGTATATAAAGTTGTGTATAGTGTGTATATATAGTTTCTTCCTGTAACAAACAGAATTACACATATATGTTCATTACGAGGTAGGTCCCGGATCTGAATTCCAACATGAGGCTTTTCTCTATGGTCTACCTATGGTTCCAGTCTCTTCCCCAAGAGATCCCTCAGGAAACTTAGCAGCTACCCACTGCTCCATACCTGGAAGAAGCAGTACTAACCAGGGACAATAACTGAGTGCTAAAGATGTGCTGGGCACTGATTTAAGCATTTCGTATGTATTAACACATTTAATCCTCACGACAACTCATCATATAGGTACTGTTACCATTCTCTTCTCTCAGATACGAAAATCAGGGTAAAGAGAATAAACAACTTGCCACACCGCTAGAAAATGGCAGAACTTAAGAGTCAGGATCTGTACTCAGGAAATCTAGCTCCAGAGCTTGAACCACTAGCCAGTAACATCCTGCATACAGGCAGCTGAAATTCTCTACCATGAAAATGTGAATAGGCTGGGCGCGGTGGCTCAAGCCTGTAATCCCAGCACTTTGGGAGGCCGAGACGGGCGGATCACAAGGTCAGGACATCGAGACCATCCTGGCTAACATGGTGAAACCCCGTCTCTACTAAAAAACACAAAAAACTAGCCTGTAGTCCCAGCTACTCGGGAGGCTGAGGCAGGAGAATGGCGTGAACCCGGAAGGCGGAGCTTGCAGTGAGCTGGGATCCGGCCACTACACTCCAGCCTGGGCGAGAGAGCGAGACTCCGTCTCAAAAAAAAAAAAAAAGAAAATGTGAATAGCTGGGAGTAACAAGCAATGATACCCCAAAGTTAATGTGTGGGGTGAGGAAGGAAGATCCCAAAGATGCTGGCAAAAAGGGTATGATAATCTCATCCCCAAATATACCTGGAGTCTTTGAATCTTGGGAGAAAGGGAAAACTAGCCCCATGTTGGGGCTCCACATCCTGTTATCTTTCCTAACCTTAGCAACTCTCGTCTGGGGATCTGTCCTTTAGAAGTTGCAGTTCATCTTGTCCAAGCTTAGTCTCATCAAAGCAGAAACGCACACCGAGTCAGCCATCATAAAAGCTGTTTCACTCAACACAGCCTAAACAAGGCAAAAGCTGTGCTCTTCGTTACGAAGTCCAGGAGGGGCCACCACCTTGGGCAAATCACCTCACCTCTGTGGGTTTCGTTTTTCTCAGTTATAAAACGCAAAGGCTCCACAAGGTAATCGATTAGGTCCTACTGAATTCTAAATGCTTTGATTCTTCTCTTACCAAAAGACCATACCAAATCTACCTTCAACTAAAGCGGCCCAATGAATCCTCTAAACATCCCTTTCTTATTACCCCCTTAGTGAAGACTCCAAAATGACGCTCTGTGGCTTCTTACATAATCTTTTCTTTCTCCTAAGTTTTCAAGACATCCATAAGAAGGTCCCACTTACCTATCTACCCTTATTTGCTACTATTAGTCGTTATAGTTCTGTTCCATACCCGGCGGTATGGGTTCCATACCCCACGGTCTGCTTTTCACAGGAGACAATTCCCAGCTTTTGAGTTCTGCTCTTGTTACCACCTCCCACACATCTAGCCGGAAACGCTAAGTTCTCCCTCCTAGGGCTGAATCCAAGGCCTTCAGTGAGGTCACGATTCTTTTCCAAGTAACCTTTCCCTATTTCTGTTAACTGTCCTTTCTTCAGTCAACACGAATAAACTAAACCTTTACAAGATGCAAGACATACTAAGCGAATTACAACTCTACGTAAATCATTACATTTGAGCCTGTATCAACCACACTCGGCTACCGGCATGCTAATAGCTTCCTTAGAGGCTTCACCTTAGGCGAGACCGTGCACTAGGAGGCTCCTGCACCCTCCAAAAGCATCTAGGACAGTGTTGGGCACAGGGCAGGTACTCCACACGAACACGCCCGGGTCTGCCCTAATCCACCGCCAGGGCCCGCCGCTGCGCCGGGGGGGCAGGCGTTGACTCCGGGGCCGGCGGACGGTCCAGGGCCCAGGTGTGTGAGGTCACCCAGGTGGTGAAGGGTCGACCCACGCACCGCCGGGACCCGGCCACCACTCCAGCAGGGCGTCTCCCCAGGCCGGCTCCCTCGCCTGCAGCCTCCCGGCCCCCGGACTTCCGGGCCAGGGCCTCACCGCCAACCCTCCTCCCTCCTCCCTCCACCTCCGGCCCCGTGCCCCCTACTCAGCTAGCCTGACAGGTCCCGCCGACGCCTGGCCGCGCTGGGGCGGGGTCCGGCCGCAGGCGCGCGACGGGAGGGGCCCCGGGGACACGGAGGCGGCCCGAGGGGTCTCGCGAGCGGAGTCGAGCGCCACTCACCCGGCGCCAAACACCAGAACCAGGGTCGCCCTGCGCGAGAAGAGGAGCGACAACGAAGAGCGCTAGGCTGTGGCCGGACAGTGGCGGCGCCGACACTTCCTGCCTGAAGGGGCGGAGCGGAAGGCGCACCGGAAGGCGCGGCTGGACCAAGTGGAACGGGGGTGCGCAGAGTGTTCGCGCCCACGCGCGGGGGTCTGCGAGTCAGCGGAGCGGCTGGGCTGCTGGGGCCGGAGGCACACGGTCGGGGTCTTAATTGCCCTTCGGCCTGCTCCGATCCGCTGCGATATAGCGGCCGGCGCTGCGGCGGTCGCCCGCAGCCGGGCCCTCGTCCCCCGCTCCTTTGGCAGCTCCGCGGCCCTTCCGCATTCCTGGCCCGCTGGGCGCGGCTGGGCCGGGCGCTGGAATTTGACCCGAGCGGGCCGCGATCAGCGGAGGATTTGCGGTTGACCCAGGCGGGGCGCGATCCGCCGAGGATTTGGGGTCGCCTGGCGCCGAACCCTGAGTTGCCAGATTTAGCAAGTAAAAGTACAGTTCTTCTAAATTTGAGTTTCAGACAAGACAGGGTTTAGGGTTCTTCCCATGTAATGTTGAGAAGGTGAGGGCGGCGCCTGGGCGGATTCTTTTCCGCTCCAGAATCCCTTTCTCTTTTCAAACCGCATTCCAGCCGGAGTTAAATCCTTTAACCTACTCCTCTCTGCTTACCCTCCTAAGGTTTACGGCCTTTGAGGCTAGGGCCACAGCCTATGGCTGTTTCATTCCTCTTTTAGCCACAAGAAAGTTTTATTCAAACTACTTTATCAAGAAAATGGCAACGCACACACATACATGCACACACAAAGAAAAACACGAAGCGGCTTGGCGCGGTGGCTCACGCCTGTAATCCCAGCTCCTCACGGAGGCGGAGGCGGGAGGATAGCTTGAGTCCAGGAGTTCGAGACCTGCCTGGGCAATATAGCGAGACCCCGTTCTCCACAAAAAGGAAGAAGAAGAAGAAGAAAAAAGAAAAACACGAAGCTACGTTTCTCAGGTTTTGTTCTAGATCGTGTTTGTGGCTGTGTTCTTCAAGATCTTTCCCTCACCTTGAGGTAATCTAGCATTACTTCATCTAGCATTACTAAAATAGCATTACTTCAGGATGGTGGAGGATTGGCAATCTAATAGCAAATCTTTATTGAACTCTTCTTATTGCCTTAACATGTGCTGCATGCTGAGAGATGAATTCAAAGTCTCTTAGGGAGTTTATATTCTAGAAATCTTTGATCAGAAATTCCTAGAAGGGAGGGAGCTTGTGTTCAGCACTCTATAGCAGTTCTTAAACAGTAGCACGCCTAATAACAGGACTTTAAAAAACATTTTTGAGCCTCAAAACCGGGTATTAGGATTCAGTGAGTAAGGAAGGGATGGAGGATAATTCGATTTTCTGGTAAGCACACATGACGCTGATGCGGTGGTCGTCATCCCAGCAGCACAGCTCTAAATCCAGTTCATAACTGTATGTATTTTCTCAATAGTGTTAGAAAAGCAATTGCTGAAAAGTCACACCTGGTTCTACAATATTTACCCTTTCCTTAACTGTAGTCTAGGTTTTGGTTCGATAGTTTAAATAATTTAAAAAAAATAAGTTTCTAGAATTGTGCTGTCCAATACAATCGTCACTAACCACATGTGGCTAAACTTAAATTCAGTTCCTCAGTTGTATTTGATACGTTTGATACCTGGAATGCAGTGGCTATTCACAGGTGTGATCGTAATGCACTACAACCTGGAACTCCTGGACTCAAGCGATCCTCTCACCTGAGCCTCCCAAGTAGTTGGGACTACAGGCGAGAGACACCACACCAGTGCGTCTGGCAGTATTAGAGACATTTTTTTTTGAAACAGTCTTGCTCTGTTGGCCAGGCTGGAGTGCAGTGGCTCGATCTCGACTCACTGCAACCTCTGCCTCCCGGGTTCATGCGATTCTCCTGCCTTAGCTACCTGAGTAGCAGGGACTACAGGCGTGTGCCACGACGCCCATCTAATTTTTGTATTTTTAGTAGAGACGGGTTTTCACCATATTGGCCAGGATGGTCTCAGTCTCTTGTCCTTGGGATCCACGCGCCTCGGCCTCCAAAAGTGATGGGATTACAGTCGTGAGCCACCGCGTCCGGCCAGTATTACACACATTTTAAGTGCTCAATAGCCACGTGTGGTTAGTGTCCTTATTGTATGGCACAGAGAGCATTTCCATAATTACAGAAGCTTCTATTTGACAGCACTATTCTGAAGAAATAATTCTAAGGTACATTGTTCTCTCTAGATGCAAAAGAAACGCCTATATAGGCTTTGTTTAATCATTAATAAAAATGTATTCACTATTAAAAATAGCTGGATAGCTAAATATCTATCATTGGAAAATTGTCAATTATAGCATACACACGTCAAAGATAATTGAAGTTAAGAATGGTTGAAAAAGCAATGTGGCTATGCCAAAACATGAGATATAATTTTAGTAAATGAAAAAACAAGTTGTAAACTCATTACAACTCTAAAATGTATGTGGATAAACATTGGAGAAGTCACAATTCCTGCTATTTGAGCAGACACAGAGAAATGTAGACTAAAAAGATATAGGGACTTGGAAGATGGAAGAGCAAGTGAAAACGGAATAAGCAGCACGGGGAAAACTGGGCATTTCTTCAATGTGGGATTAGCTACAACAATCGCTTTATGGACAGCAAAGGTAAGCAAACATGACTAAGGACTTGTCAAATCTGGGGGCGTCTCATTTAAACCTTCCCATACTCCACTTTTCTGTGTTGGACACTACTAACCTCCTTACTCTTGACATTAACTAGGTTTCCGTAAAACGGTTTTTGTGGCTCCATTTACCTCTTCAAACTCTGATCATTTTTTATCTGATCCTCAAGTCTAGATGTTAAATCTCTCGCTGTCCTTCCTCTTTTCACTTTGTAGCAAATGGTTTCCTTTCCTTCTCAATTTGCTTTTACTTGTCTCTTATGCTCAGGCCTTCCTCCTTTCTTTCCCAGGAGCATTCAATTCCTGCTCTCAAGTCATAGGTTCTTTCATCAGGTAGATAAGGATGCCACCCCCATTAGGTTAGTTTTGTCCAATTTTTTTTCTTTCTTTTTTTTTTTTTTTAAAGACACGGTCTCGCTATCACCCCAGGCTGGAGTGCAGTGGCACAATCAGTTCACTCCAGCCTCGGACTCCTGCGCTCAAGCAATCCTTCCACCTTAGCTTTTGGAGTAGCTGGGATTATAGGCACCCGCCACCATATCCGGCTAATTTTTCTTTTTTTTATTTTTATGTAGAGATGGGGTTTTGCTTTGTTGCCCAGGCTAATGTCAAACTTCTGGCTTCAAGCAGTCTTCCTACTTCGACCTTCCAAAGTGCTGGGATTACAGATGTGAGCCAAGATGCCTAGCCAGATCTTCTGAAATGGTTTGTTTCAAGTTTGACTTTCATCATGGAAACTTTTGAGACTGATTTTTCAGTCAAACACACCATTGAAATGGATGCTTTTACCTTTCTATTGGCAATCATTCTTGTTTAAGCAAAGAATGGCATTACTAAATTAGGAGAATGATTTCATTCAGGGTACATCATTGTTCTTAATGCAGGTTGGTTCTTTGAGCAGTTACCTGAAAGGGAAGCAGGAACCCTGCAAGAGATCATTTTAGTAGTACCTTGTTTTTCATATAGTGGAAACAGTGTTATCTGTTCTTCACTGGAGATTTAACAAAGCATATGATCATTTTTTCTCTTGATATGGAAATTCAATTCAAAAAAGAAGATTTTAGCACCATGGCCATAACCGGGAAAAAGTATGTTGGCTTAACCAGTGAATAAAATTCAGTAACAAAAGACAAAGAATGAAGGCAGGTTCTAAGATTCTAATGTTGAAGAGGACAAGAACTAGCTTTGACTAGTCCATCTATTCCTATAGCGTTGGCCTTCTCAGGTTATAGGATCTAGCTGATCTTATTGGCTGCAAAGGCCTGATGCCCAGAAGGCTTTTAGTAATTGTTTATACTGAATGAAGTAATGGTTTTGTCCAAGGAGAGTCATGATAATCATAGCATAAAACTTGAAGTTATTATAGTAATTGTCAATTACTCATCTTCATGGGCTAATTGTCAACTCTTTTCAACCAAATTTTTCTCCGTTTCAAATATTTTAAAACTCATGAATCTTTGAGAGTGGGAGTTTTGGGCTGGCCATGGTTGCTCACACCTGTAATCCCAGCACTTTGGGAGGCAGAGGTGGGAAGATCACTTGAGTACAGGAGTTTGAGACCAGCCTGGGCAATATAATGAGACCCTGTCTCTACAACAAACTGAGAAATTAGCCAGGCACGGTGGTGCATGCTTGTAGTCCCAACTACTCAGGTGGCTGAGGTGGATCACTTGAGCCCGGGAGGTCAAGGCTGTAGTGAGCTGTGATCATGCCATTGCACTCCAGCCTGCATGACAGAGCGAGAGACCCTGTCTGGAAAAAAAAAAAAGAGAATCCTGAAGCCCTTTGAGAGTCAGATTTTTAAAGCTGAAAAAGAATGAAACTCTCTGCCACTCCCTGATTAACTATGAAACAGTTCTGCATTTCTGCAAACAGTGGAAGTTATTTTTAGGACTGAAATAATGACCTCACTTTCCCAGGCATGTAGGTTCAGCTGTTTTGGTTGTGGGAAGGTCAGGAATGTCCAAAACTCATACATGGACTCGTGGTGAATCTCTGCATAAATATCTTTCAATAGGCATTGTTGTGTTAAAGAAGAACTACATATAATAAAAAAATATTGCATTGTATTTCCAGCACTTTAAAACCAAACATTAAAAAATCTCTCTTTGGTAGCATTCCACAGAACCTTTAAGCCAAAATGGTTTTTAAAAATATGAAATATTGAAATTACACTCAGTGACCTGGTCTAATTTTAAATAATCAGAAATTACAAAAGTTTAAATAAAGAGGAAATGTTGGCAGGTATGTCAACTTAAGAACTTAAAACTACGGAAACTACCATATATATGCCAGTTCTACAGGAAATTATTTTAAGAATTGGAAGACAAAGTGCAGAAAACCTGATTAGGGCAGTTAAAATTGGATATCCTTGGGAGGAGGAGGAGGAATGGATAGTAGAGGAGATAGGATTGTTAGGAAAATTGGAGGAAGAGAAAGCTAACAACCATATCATTTTCTAGGATTTCCCTCATCTACCTTTCTTTGGAAGATACGACTAAAACCAACAAAGGCCCAGTTTGGTAAATAAGAAGTTTAAACAAGTAAGTATGTTATCATAAAGTTTAATTATGATTCAGAAAAAATCGAGCAAATAACTTTCTCTGAAAAAAATATATTGACTCTGTATAGACCACAGTTATTGGGGGGAAGGGCTGGTAGGTTAAATTACCCTATTTTCTATTCTGAAAATGATATCAATAGAAAGTCCCTTTTCCAGTCTGAGTATAAAGATACATATGCCCAAAATGGCTGAGAATAAATACAACAGGAAATGCAAAAGCTGTAAAGCTAAGGGCATGCAAGAGAAAATCTCAAAAATACCCAAAGTGGCAACAAGGAACGTTTGGCTGGAATTTGAAATTCTTTCAGTCATCTTTGTCTTTTGCTCCATGTTTCAGGATGCGCGTGAACTCGATGTAATTGAAATTCCCCTTTTTGTCAATAGGTGCTTCTCTGTACAGCTCGTCCACTTCCTCATCCGTAAACCGATCCCCCATGGTTGTCAGCAGCTCTCTCAGGTAATCTTCCTGAATGGTGCCTGGAGAATAAAGAACAAGGGATCAGAATACATACTACTCTGAGGGTGAATTACAAAGAATATCTATACTCGACTAAGCATGTTCTGTACGTTAAAAACTATAAACATGCAAATATATGAACTACAGGGTGTCCACCTACTTAAAACAGCCTCAGCAGGGAAGTGTCTAGAAAAATGCCCAGATGCTTAGCAGTATCGCTCTGCTGTATCATTCTGCCTCCACATTCAGCTTCTGATCTCTTGATAATAGACTAAACCTATGCCTAAACAAAGTAATAGAAAGTATGGTTAAAGAATCTAAGCCTTACGGTTCCTTAAAGTGGCTTGAATGGTCACGTGTTATTCTACAAGCAAATAACATCGACCTGCCATGCTAAAATCAACACTACATCATACACATCAATAAAGTGGTACAGTGGAAAGAATACTGGAAACCTGAGGCCCAGTTTTAACAAGCTATTTTATTTCAGGCATTTTACTTTATCCCTGCCGTTTGGTTTTCTCAGATGTAAAATGAAATTTTTACTGTTTACAAATCCAATTATTATAACAAATATGGCCAGTCCCAGCACATGCAAAAACATGGAATAAGTATTTGAGCACTAACTATGTGGCAGGCACTGTGCTAGGCAGTGGAGGTGTGCTGAGGTAAAATGAAAGGTGGGTTCTTTACTTTGGGAATTTGATACCAGGGTTCTCATAAAACCTGCCTGCCCACAAGAATCAGATGTCACCCCAGATTTATTTTCTGGTATTGGTATTTTTAAGATTTCCCAAATAACTGGCATGGACATGTGGGGAGCCTTGAAAGCCAGACCATGCTTCCATCAGCAGGCCCTGGCAACCACCCAGTATTTAAACTAGTCCCACTAACTCAGGCAACCCAAGATTGTACCTTCCTTCACTAAACACACTTGGCTACGCCATGTTGAGTTGGGTGTCATGGAAAATATTCCCTCATTATGTTTTCTCTTACATACACTTCTGCCAAAGGATCAGGCCCCTGTATAGTTAACATTTTGTTTTTTTGAGAGTTAACTCTATGCCACACAGTATGCTAAGTACTTCATGTACATCTCACTTCATTTAATTCTCACAACAACCCTGTGAGGTAGGTAATACTGCCCATTTTACAAATAAGAAAACAGAGGTTTAGAGAAAGTTAAGCAACTTGCCCCAAATTACACAGCTATTATGTGGAAGAGGAATATGAAGCCAGATAGTCTAATTCCAGACCCTAAGTTCTACTGGGTATATTTTAAAATAGAGGTTAAATGTCAGATTTAAACAATTTGAGAGCTGACAGAATCTGGTAAACACACACAGGATTGTAGTGGTGCCACAGCCTATAACAATTTATACTTCATCAAGATTATTTTGTTAAAAAGTTTTTTATTCAATACATATTTTCTGATAGCCTAACCCTTGTGGAGGTAACATGCTAGGAAAGGGGTAATACAAGTTTCCCAAAGAGGTTTCAAATACAACCTATTCATTGTAAACTACTACTTAGGGCAGAAGCAGAAAGTGCGTGACAAACATGCCAAGAGAACTCTGTTTAAAAAAACAGGTGTAGTACAAACCTGACGGTGTTATCATATTTTAAGTCACTGTATATTTTAGTTACCATAACTAAAAATTAAATCACTTTGTAATTAAAGGTTACCTCTCACTTACCGGTTGCTTCTTCATCAAAGCAAGCAAAGGCATTTCTGATGACATCTTCAGGATCCGTGCCATTTAACTTCTCACCAAACATGGTGAGGAACATGGTGAAATTGATGGGGCCTGGAGCCTCATTCATCATGGCATCCAGATACTCATCAGTTGGATTCTTCCCTAAATTTTTAAAATGGGTCATAATTTTAATTACATTATAATACATATCAACTATTAATGACAGCAAACATTTTGGTAAGAAAGATTATCATTCATACAGTTTACTGTTTGCACTCATGACAGCAAAACTACTTGGGGGGAAAGTTTTCTTAATGAGTAGGGCCTATTAAAGAGTCTGGAGAGTATATGATACTCCATTGGAATGTCAGAAGGAATCATACTGCTTCCATAATCCAGATTAGTGTTTTTACACACACACACACACGAACCCCAACCCAATCCTAAGACAGGGTCAGGAATCTGCTGGTGGTCTGGTGGGAAACACCGTTCCACACTTCACTCAAACCATTAGACATGAAGTCAACATGAAAGGCACCGTGGAAATTCTATCCAATAGATGAATATTTAAACCGAGCATTACCCAATGAAGCAAGCATATCATGCAAATCTTCCTTGTCGATGAAGCCATCTCTGTTCTGATCAATCATGTTGAAGGCCTCTTTGAACTCCTGAATCTGTGACTGGTCAAACATGGCAAACACATTGGATGTTGCGCGCTGAGGGCGCTTCTTGGTCTTGGTCTTTGCTCTTTTGCTTGACATGGTGGTGGTTAAGTCCTAATTAGGAAAGGAAATACAATAAAAACTAAATCAACATCTAAGATTACTTAAGTTTGAATCAAAACAATGATTAACAAAAGTACACAGAATCAGCCTTCCTGATATGTTTGAGCTACTCAGAAATGTGTCTTTAGAAGACACATGTCAACAAGATTACATATGACCCGTACTGCTATATAGCTAACAACAGCTGATAACCAAATCTGCTGATTTGATAACAATAAAAAAACCAAGCAGCAAAAAAAATTGGTTACCTAGGAGACTCCCAAGTTATATACTTCAGCACTATAGGGGTGCTGAGGGATACTAATTCATCTTCAGTAGGTCCACCCTTTGCAGCCTTAGCCTAAATTGGCTATTCCATACTACGGTGGACAGAAAGGTGAGGAATAGTAAGAACGACTAACTGATGGAACAGGTCTTCATCTCCTAATCTCTATTGACAAATATTGTTCTTCCACTTTCAACTAACATTTTTTATTGTACCCTCACCTCTAGGCAAAAGTAGTTCAAGAAAACTATTTGTTGAAAGGCTAACAGTAAAGTATTAAAAAACTGAAGGGAATTCATCTACAGTTTTTATAGACATTACACTCTATCCAAACCACTTTCTTGTATTACAGTCACACTAAATCACTGGAAGTATCTAAGACCTCTAAACAGAAATCAGAGTACAAGCTTTTAAAATAATTTTAAATGTTTTAGAAAACATCTTAAAGGTAGAAACTACCTTTGCTCTCTTATCTCAATTTATCCCAGTAAAATTTAAGTTAAAATTAAAAAGAATGTCTAGTAATACCTAAAATAAAAAGGCAACTTTCCTTTCAATACTCAATCTTTTTTAAAAACTACAAAAATTTGTTTGAAGTTAATTCCATAGTCATCAGACAATAAAATTCTACCATACCATCCTTCAGAGTTGCAGTGAAGATGGTAGTCTGCAAAACCGCTCAGCAGCAAAAATGTGACACTGCATTGAGTTATATTCTTCCAAGCAGGTCTAAAATAGGCACTACTGATTTCACTCTGACCGGGATAACAATTTTAAAGCTTACGTTCTGAAAACATTTAGCTGTGATCTGGCAAAACACTATGCCACTGCTCTAAAAATAAGTCTGTGGACTGCAAAGAATGAACTACCACCTAGATCTCAGCGCTCCACAGTGACCCTAAGAATATGTTTCCGATGTGTTTAAAAAGTAATTTCTTACATTATTTCCTTGATTATAACCACATTGTCCAGACTAAATATAATTACGGAATGATCAGAAAAGCTCTGCCTCAAATTTTTAAAAGCTAAATCTGTTTTCAGATTTTAATAGGAAATTCCACAAAGGATAGTCACAAATTCCAGCCCATCCAGTATGCACCATATGGCAACTGGAATATATTGTTGAAAAGATATATCCTACACAGCACAGAAGTTATGATATATGCTGCTCCCAAATTTCCTAGAATTCTTTAATCAACTTTTAGGATGCTGCCTTTCATGACTTAAACCATTCATAAATGCATATTTTCATTCTATAACACCTTTGGGGGTAGTAAATCCCATTCATATCTAAACTACATGGGGTTGTACTTTCCTCTCTGTTATAAGTGCTGTCGTTAAAAACGGCAAAGAGTTATAGAGTATATCATTCCTCCATCTCTTAAATGTACTCAAGGACTTGCAGCAAGAGGTTGAGACCCAATGTGTGACACGTTTACTAGTCCATATCGCTTTCATATTGTAGGCATGTCACGCCTTTGCAAGCCAAAGCACATCTTTAAAAATAGTCTGTTTTGTGTGACAACATTGTCTTTCCCTAATGATGCAGAAATGTCAGCTATTTTAAGAACAAAGAACTGATGAGGTCAAACGGCTGCCACAACTGATTTTTTAATCTATTATATAAAATCTCATATTACTAAATTTATGGGGGTCCTCTAGATACCTTTTCAAAATGTTTAGGTTTGGCTGTAAAGTAGTATGTTTTCTGAATTCTGATGTATTTCCTATTCTTTTAATCATGCACTTTTTTGAATTTGTAAATGTATTATAAAATAGATTTTTAAAGTAAAAAAGTTTTTTTTGTCAGCACTGACAATGGCCTCATATAGAGCTCTTCTTCAGCATATTCAGTACTTCATCTTATCAATCTTATTATGAACAGTTAATTACACTAATATGTATCGTGTCATATTAATTATGTTGAATACTACTTAAGAGTTAAGAAATGTAAGGCATGTGTCCTATCTTCAAGGAGCTTAAAATACAGTTGGGGAGGCAACTATAAAGAAATGAGATGATTGGTTCAACTTATGAAATGAGTCATAGTTTTCATTCCAGAAGTATGACTCTAAACTTAAAACAGTGTGTGACAATAATGAAAAATAATTCGTAAGATGGTACATAATAATTAAATGTTGTGAGTTCAGAAAAGATGTTTCTGAGTAGTTAAGTGATTGGGGAGGAGGAAGACCTTGAAAAACCCAGTGTGGGATCATTTAGAAGCTACAAGGCATAGTTAGAATTAAGAATTTGGGTGTTAGTCTCAATTCTAACAAATTAAGGTAGTTAATTCTACCAAAAACTGATAGTGTAATGTTGAGCAAGTTACTACCTAGGCCTTTACTTTTTCGAGGCTGGATTCTGATCTGAGTTATTTTCCACCAGAAACCTTTCAGCGATAGGGAGTTTGGCTTCAGTCACTTTTCCAAAATACAGAAACTGTGGGTTTTTTTCCTACCAAACTAAAAGTGTGGGGGGAATAAACAATGGTGGAGGGAGTCAAATCAGGAACAGTGCTGTGATCTCAAGGAGCAGATCATTTCTGATATTGTCAGGGTCCTCCCTCTTTGCTATTATTCTAGTTTGCTGTTTTACTTTCCCGCAAACAATTGAGACTATCACTCTTCATGTAATAAGCCTTCAGCAAATGCACAACTCTCATCTAAGTTTAGAAAACTAGGGTATACTCCTTAATCTAAAAAAGTTGAAAGTACTTTTTACAAAAAGCAAGCTAGGGTAAAATAAATTGAAAAGATTTCCTGTCAGTGTAATTATTCTTTAGGATGCAAAGATCGCCAGGTAAGGACCCGAGGTTTCCAAGTTACGAAAGCTCTTCAGTCATAAAGTCGAGTCTTCATTTATTTATTTTTGAGACGGAGTTTCGCTCTGTTGCCCAGGCTGGAGTGCAGTGGTGCGATCTCAACTTCCACCTCCAGGGTTCAAGCAATTCTCTGCCTCAGTCTCCGGAGTAGCTGGGATTACAGACGCCCCCCACCACGCCTGGCTAATTTTTGTATTTTTATTAGAGACGGGCTTTCACCCACCCTGGCCAGGCTGGTCTTGAACTCCTGACCTCGTGATCCACCCGCCTCAGTCACCCAAAGTGCTGGGATTACAGGCATGAGCCACCGCACCCGGCCTGAGTCTTTATTTTTGAAGGATTAAATGAAAGATCTTTGGTGTGAAAGAGTATATGTTGTATGAAACTGTAAAGCAAGGAGACTTAAGAACAGGCTTCTACAAAATAGAAGAGGATTTCAGAAGCATGAGAAAGTGGATGAAGGGCAGTCAGGAGACTGAGTTTACAGATTAATCTAAAGGAGCATAACCTCTTTTTAAGTCAGAGGAGGTGAGCGCTGGTGGCAATGAATCTGTTTTTTATTTTGTGTTTTAACTCAGAATCATCATGGGCTATAACGAGAGATACACAACACGATTAAAGAAAATGTTAGACTAGATTAATAGGTGGCAGAAACAGAACAGATCCTCAAAGTGGCTTTCCCCACACACCAAAGGACATGAGATTTTTTAGATCTCTAGAAACTATGTTCACTTATAAAATGGGATTAATCCATACCAATATATACATTACAGTGCTCTGGTTAGAACCCTAGAGTCCAGCATTTACAAAGTGACAATAAATGTAAAATAATCTAGAAACTTTTTCTACAAAACGAACACTCAGATTGATAATATTCTGAGAAATATCAGATATTCTTCAAGAAAAAACTACCATCTTACAAAACACTGCGTAGTGTGATAGCACCTATCATTTTGGTCGCTTTTTAAACCCTGAACAAATACACCGCCTCATTTAATCAATGCCCTTAAAAAAAAAAAAACTAAGTGTAATTTATTTTCTGGTGCTAACCGCAATTTTTAAAAAGTGTATTTTCAAGTTGGTGCTTCCGTTCCAAGTAAACCAAGTTTTCATTTCTTATGCAAACTTCCGGTTGAAGGTAGGATTCCTTCTCTAGGACTGCCACACCCAAAAGTTCTCACCACTGGACAGACAATTGGCTGTTAGGGCTGACTTGCCAGTAAAGCTTCGCTTTTGAAAATAAAGTGCTTTTCTGATGACCGTGGATCAGAGCCCTTCCAGAACATGAAACAAATACCAATAATTTTAAGAAATATTCGCTTTATTCGCCTTTAGATATAAAACTTTTTGCACTTAAGTTAAAATCTCTGCTAAATCCATAGGTCTGTCAAGAAACTGACAGATACATTCATATGCCTACTAAACTACTTTAAAAGAAAACACTTCCATGGCGAATTGAATTAGCTCAAACTGTCCCCCCAAATGGGACAAGGCATTATATTTTGGAGTTTTTCCTGGAGCCTCAAACTAAACTCCAGATCTCTTCGTCCAAAATTTCATCGCTTAAAGAAAAAAAGTTCTAATTACAGGAGCGGGTACTGAGTTGAAGAACTTCCCAATTTGAGTTGGTTATTCCTAAATGTAGCCACACAGCTGCAACAACAGCTGCAGCGGGGGGACAATGGGCTACATTTTTTGCGCAAACTCTCTTGAATCGGGCAAGTTGACGTTAGAAACAAAAATAGTCCCGGAATCAGCTCTGCAGGAGTCGGGTTTCGCGGGCCCGGCAGTCGCCCAAGATCAAGGCGCCAGTGAGCGAGGCCACATTTCCCGGGCTCCAAGTTTGGGCACAGGAGCCAAGTTCGGTCTGGGCCACTCCCAGCCATGGCCTCGGATCCCAGAACCGAGGACCTGGGTGGCACACCTGCCCAGGTGCGCTCCCGGCGCCAGGAGCCCCGCCGCCCTCCAGCTGCCCCGCGGAGACAGGTCCCCGGGATGGGTGTCCCGCGCCCGAACGCGAGTGCCACTCACCCGGCACAGCTACGAGAATCCGAGCACCTCTGCGAGCCCCTCGCTGCCGCTATTACACCACCACCCTACTATCCAGAGAGCCGCTAAAAACCACCGCTTCCGGCCTCCGCTTAGCAAGCCGGAAGGAAACCGGGTCACCTTTCTTGGCCCGCAGAGTGGGCCAGACTTCACGGAGGGGCGACATGGAGGGAAGTCGCCAATGTGGTCAGCGAGCACGGTATTGACCAAGTGCACGAGAAGGAAGTGTAAAGCGGGCGACCTAGAATATAGAGCAATATATAATGGTTCGCTGGGTCCTGTTAACTGAGTTTCCGTCTTTTTTGTACCTCTTGTTGCAGTGTTAAGCCTTCCTCCCCCCTATCTTTTCCGCAGATGGTTGCGTCCGTCCTGTGGCTTTGCTTGGTCGCACATTCCAGGGCACGGCGAAGGGCGGGGCCCGTCGGCCCAAGTCCTTGTAGGGAAATCGAGGAGACGGCGGCGGACACACGTGACTGGCCCTCGCCCCGCCCCGAGGCCGGGCTCCAGCCTCCGCGGTAGTGTGCCTGCACGTGACGCCCCTCGCGGGCTCTGGGTCTCCGCCTGAGGGCCTCGGAGCTGTGTGTGTAGCCCGGGAGTGGACCTTGATGCCAGCTCTGTGTGCACTGTAATTTTATGAAGAGTCCCGCCTTCTCCATACAGGAGGAAACGTGTGTCCCTGGGGCCCTCAGCCAAGCGTCCATTATCTTTTTGGCCCAGACGGATTTCATAAGGTCACAAGTGGCTGGAGACTCCCTCCCTCTTGAAAAATATTTGCCGTCGTTTTTCCCTGGCAGAGCCTCTTTGACCCTGGCTAACAAAGACAGCCTGACTTGGGTCCCACTAGGCGGGAAGGAAGGCGACTCCCTCGCACCTCTTGCTACGATTAGGACTTGCGGCTTGGTGAAAACAGAAATCAAAACTTGGGCCTATTTCTCCTGAGTTCTCCTTGCCTAGAACAATTCGTAACAATGACTCTTACTAAAGTCCGGGAGGACTTTCTCTTTTTCCGCCCAGAATCCGATAAGGAAGACTTGTTCTGGCCCCCTCAGCTCTCTGACCTCATCTACCAGAGGAGTGAGTGGGATCCTCTAATGCTCGAGCCGTCATCCCAGCACTAGGAGACAGTGACCAGTGTGGCTCCGTGGCCAGAACCCTTCTGAAGCTTGGGTTACCCTGTGGTCTTCGCCTTCAAAGCAGGCCGTCACTCGAATCCTTCTGGAACGGACAGTGTTAACTGTCTGTAAACGCTGCGGAATAGTATCTTCTAAGTATTCGTAGCTTCTTTCTTGAGGGATCTCGGGAACGTTCCGTGTATTAACCACTAGCATATTCCAAAGTTAACTTCGTGATAAAGTCACTGGGGGGGGGGGGGAATCGCCCCAGTTCCACAGGTGATTGAAACAAACGTGATTTGTTTCCCAGACTTCCTTGATGGTACGAATTACTCAGGGTACCAATTAAAAATAAAAACAATTGCGTCATTTCCAACGCACTAAATCAGAGTCTTTAAGGGCAGGTCCTGGGAAGCCAACCACGTAACGGGGGTCCCAAGTGGGCTCTTATCAGCGAGGGCGGGGACTCAGCGAGAGGCCTGGCAGCGACGGGGCAAACCCCAGACAACTGCGCGGCTGCGTTTGTTCCTGGAGCTTGCGAGCACTTGCAGTGCATGACACCTCCACAGGGTGGTGGCCTGACACCACGAGAGCACCAGCTCCGCCAACGTCCTCTCCTGAGGATACTTTAGAGCAGAAGGAAACGGACAATTCAGTCTTCCCCTCAGCTTGAAGGCAGCATTCTTTTGCTTCTCTTTGAGTCAGGTAATTGCCTTGTCTTCCTTCCACTCAGTCAGCAGGTATTAAACGGCAACCGCATTGCCAAGCACTGTGGTGGGGGCTGTGGCTTATGCTTTCTGGAACACAACATAGTTGTTGTTGGGGATGGGGGCGGGAGGAATGGAAAGAATGCGGAGTTAGCGGGGTGTCAGGGAACAAGGGTGGAACAGATGTAATAATTAGGGTACAGTTAGTTAGGGCCTATTGAAGGAGCACAAACGAAGAATAAACTTGTCTGGGAACTAGTGGAAGGTGTCCCCCGGGGGATGTTAAAGAGCTGATTCTAGAATTAATTCAGTGGGGAAAGAAAAGGAGAGACAGATCAGGCAGAGGGAGCAGCACGCCTGATTGTCTGGAGGTGATCAGAGGGCCTGGCTGATTGAAGATGAACAGGAATTGTGTAGTCTGTGTTCATTCATTTATTCATTCCACAACTATGGATTTAAAAACGGTTAGTCAACCAATGTGGAAAAATAACATCTCGTTAAAATGTTCTTCAAATGTCCACCTAGTGTTTTGATATTCAGTTCTGATGACTGGACCCACTATCAAAGGCCTCTGACTCTTTCTGATATTTCTACCCTTTTGGACTCTACGGGAGATCTTTACCTCCGTGTGATAATCTCCTTCTCACGTTTTTACTAAAAGTTTGGAGACTTGAATTCTGCTTCAAATAGAGTGAAACAGGGTCTTGCTCTATTGCCCAGGCTGGAGTGCCCTGGCTTGATCACAGCTCGCTGCAGCCTCCATCTCCCAGGCTCAAGCCATCCTCCCTCAACCTTTTGACCAATACTCAGAGTAAGAAATTTATTTCACTAAGAAATACTTGACTACCTATAATGTTTTTCAAAATTTTCTATTCTGTTCTTTTCAATTCTGTTATTAGTCTGCTTTAGCTGCCATACAAAATACTGTACACTGGGTGGCTTAAACAATTAGAAATTTATTTCTCATACTTCTGGAGGCCAGAAAGTCCAAGATCAAAGTGCTGGCCAATTCGATTGAAGGCCCTCATCCTGACTTGCAGATAGTCAGTCGCCTTCTTCCTGTGTTCTCATGTGGCAGAGAGATCTCGCTCTCTTCCTCTTCTTCTTTTTTTTTTTTTTTTTTTTAGTTTTCTAAATTCTTTTTTTTTTTTTTTGTATTTTTATTTCTTTACTTTTATTTACTTATTTTTTTGAGACAGAGTCTCACTCTGTTGCGCAGGCTGGAGTGCAGTGGCACGATCTTGGCCCACTGCAACCTCTGCCTCCTAGGTTCAAGCAATTCTTGTGCCTCAGCCTCCCGAGTAGCTGGGATTACAGGCAGGTGCCACCACACCTGGTTAATTTTTTTTGTTTTTTTTTTTTTTTGTATTTTAATAGAGACAGGGTTTCTCCATGTTGGCCAGGCTGGTTGCCAACTCCTGACCTCAGGTAATCTACCTGCCTCAGCTTCCCAAAGTGCTGGGATTACAGGCATGAGATGCCACACCTGGCCTTTTTTTGTTTGTTTGTTTGTGTTTTAGTGGAGACAGAGTTTCACCATGTTTAGTGGAGACAGAGTTTCGCCAGGCTGGTCTCAAACTCCTGACCTCAAGTAATCTACCCGCCTGTGCCTCCCAAATGGCTGGGATCTCCTCCTCTTCTTATGAGGCTTCAGTGTTAATGAATTAGGGCCAACCGTTACAACCTCATTTAACCTTAATTATATTTTAATTATATTTCCAGATATAGTCCCATTGGGGTTTAGGCCTTCAACATATGAATTTGGCAGGGAGGGGACACACAATTCAGTCTATAGCAAATTCTATGTCATTTAATTTTAAAAATACCTCTCAAGGCCCACTAAATGTGAGCTTATGATCCACTGTTGCAGTGGTTCTCAATGGTGGAGGAGTGGTGCTTGGGTTTTGCCCTGAAGGAACATTTGGCGATGTCTGGACGGTCTTGCTCTTCACAATTGGGACAGCTACTGCATCTAGTGGGTAGCAGCCAGGGGTGCTGCTAAACGTCCTACTATGCACAGGACAGCCCTCGACAACAGAGCATTATTCAGCCCAAAATGTCAGTAGTGCTTAGGTTGAGAAAACCCAGCACTAATGATTTGGAAACTCAATATTTATAGTAATCAATTATTTTGGGAGTACTAGAATTTCTACAAGGACACTATCCATTGCTCCTGCCTCAGAGTAAGCTGTCGTCGTTTTTTTTCCCCAAGTCAGATCTAAAGGGAGAAAAACATGGAATGAACAGTTATTATTATATGTGCCTATTATGTGCTAGGTATTCTGTATAAACATTTCTAGTATTTAATTCTTACAACAACACTGTGAGATAGATATTATTACCTCCGTATCATTGATTGGGACACAAGCTCAAATACTTGAATAATCTGCACGGGTTTCCCAAAAGGCAATGAAAGAACCTGGATTATAATTCATGTCTCTGATTGTCCGGGGGTAAAATAGAAAGGAAAACAGTAAATATGTGGATATTTATACACATATCTCTAACTTCTCATACAATGCCAAATACCCACAGGTGCCAGTAAATACATAATAACTGGTCAATTGTTCAAGTGCACATAGCTCGTAAGTGGCCCAACCCAAAGCCCATATTTTATTTTACTATACTGTGCTTTCTCCTTTGGTCCAAAGTAGGAAAATTTGTCACCCAAACAACAGCAAGGAAGCATAGCAGAATGGATCTTGGTATTTACAACCTAAGTCAATGATTTTATATGCATCACTTGCAATTTTTATTGCATGTAAGAAACTATTGAATATTAAGAGACATGGCTTACATTCTGGTTTTGCCTACATAAATGGAATTTTAATTCTTCATACATGAAATATGTATGATGTAACAATTAACACTAATCCATTAATTCAGGAAAACAGTAGGAGGAGCTCCTTTCTTTTAAATAAGTGTTTACATAAATCTGTGTAATAATTAATTTAGAGCACCAAAACTACAAACAATATATTACAAAGATATATAAGATTCTACATATATAAAGAACTGCTTTTTTAAAAACTTTAATCAAAATTATCATTAAAGTTGGGGATGATAACTGAGATAAAAAATTATGTGAAATTGGATTAAGGGTATTTGGGGACACTTATTACTTCCATACTAGAAAATTTGAAAAAATAAGTTAAATTAAAAAATAAGTATTTTAATGAGATGTAAGAACAGAGAATATGAATAAAGCAAACAAAAAAAGAAATAAGGATTATATAGATAATAACTTATCTGGTTGTATTAGTCTGTTTTCAGACCCGAGGTCGGGCGCAGAGGCTCATATCTGTAATCCCAGCACTTTGGGAGGCCAAGGTGGACGGATCATTTGAGTTCAGGAGTTTGAGACCAGCCTGGCCAACATGGCGAAACCCCCATCTCTACTAAAAATACAAAAGTTAGCTGGGCATGGTGGTGCATGCCTGTAATTCCAGCTACTCGGCAGGCTGAGGTTGGAGAATCGCTTGAACCTGAGAGGTGGAGGTCACAGTGAGCTAAGATCATGCCACTGCCCTCAAGCCTGGGCTATAGAGCAAGACTCCATCTCAGAAAAAAAAAAAAGAGAGAGACATACCTGAGACTGGGCAATTTACAAAAGATAGAGGTTTAATGGACTTACTGTTCCATGTGGCTGAGGAGGCCTCACAATCATTGTGGAAGATGAAAGTCACATCTCACATGATGGCAGATGAGAAGAGCTTGTGCAGGGAAACTCTCCTTTTTAAAACCATCAGATCTCATGAGACTTATTACCTATTATGAGAATAGCACAGGAAATAATTGCCTCCATGATTCAATTACCTCCCACTGGGTCCCTCCCACAACACATGGGAATTTAAGATGAGATTTGGGTGTGGACACAGAGCCAAACCATATCATTCCACCCCGGCCCCTCCCAAATCTCATGTCTTCACATTTCAAAACCAATCATCTCTTCCCAACAGCCCCCCAAAGTCTTATTTCAGCATTAACTCAGAAGTCCACAGTCCAAAATCTCATCTGAGTCAAGGCAAGTCCCTTGCACCTATGAGCCTGTAAAAGTAAAAGCAAGTTAGTTACTTCCTAGATACAGTGAGGGTACAGGTGTTGGGTAAATATAGCCATTCCAAATGGGACAAATTGGCCAAAACAAAGGGGCTACAGGCTCCATGCAAGTCCAAAATCCAGCAGGGCAGTCAAATCTTAAAGCTCCAGAATGATCTCCTTTAACTCCATGTCTCACATCCAGGTCACGCTGATGTAAGAGGTGGGTTCCCATGGTCTTGGGCAGCTCTGCTCCTGTGGCTTTGCAGGGTGCAGCCTCCCTCCTGGCTGCTTTCACCGGCTGACGATGAGTGTCTGTGACTTTCCAGGCACACAGTGCAAGCTGTCCATGGATCCATCACTGTGGGGTCTGGAGGACAGTGGCCCTCTTCTCACAGCTCCACTGAGTGGTGCCCCAGTAGGGAGTCTGTTTTGGGTCTCCCACCCCACATTTCCCTTCTGCACTGCCCTAGTAGAGGTTCTCCATGAGAGCCCCACCCCTGCAGCAAACTTCTGCTTGGGCATCCAGGCGTTTCCATACATCCTCTGAAATCTACGTGGAGTTTCCCAAACCCCAATTTTTGACTTCTGTGCACTGCAGGCGCAACACCATGTGGAAGCTGCCAAGGCTTGGGTCTAGCATCCTTTGAAGCCACGGCCTGAGCTGTACCTTGGCCCCTTTTAGCCATGGCTGGAGCAGCTGGGATGCAGAGCACCAAGTCCCTAGGCTGTGTGCAGCATAGTGATCCTGGACCTGGCCCATTAAACTACTTTTTCCTCCTGGGCCTCCAGTCCTGTGATGGGAGGGTCTGCCGTGAAGACCTCTGAGATGCCCTGGAAACATTTTCCCCATTCTCTTGGGGATTAACATTCACCTCCTCGTTACTTATGCAAATTTCTGCAGCCAGCTTAAATTTGTCCTCAGAAAAGGGGATTTTCTTTTCTATTGCATTTTCAGGCTGCAAATTTTCTGGACTTTTATGCTCTGCTTCAAAACTGAATGCCTTTAACAACATCCAGGTCATCTCCTGAATTCTTTGCTGCTTATAAATTTCTTCTGCCAGATACCCTAAATCATCTCTCTCAAGTTCAAACTTCCACAAATCTCTATGGCAGGGCCAAAATGTCACCAGTCTCTTTGCTAAAACATAGCAAGAGTCCCTTTTACTCCAGTTCCCAACAAGTTCCTCATCTCCATCTGAGACCAGCTCAACCTGGATTTCATTGTTGCTATCAGTATTAGCATTTTGGGCAAAGCCATTCAACTACTCTCTAGGAAGTTCCAAACTTTTCCACATTTTCCTCTCCTGAGCCCTCCAAACTGTTCCAGCCTCTGTGTGTTACCCAGTTACAAAGTCACTTCCACATTTTTGGGTATCTTTTCAGCAGCGCCCCACTCTACTGGTTCCAATTAGCTGTATAAAGACATATCTGAGACTGGGCAATTTAAAAAAGAAAGAGGTTTAATGGACTTACAGTTCCATGTGACTGGGGAGGCCTCACAATTATGGCAGAAGATGAAAGGCATGTCTCACATGGTGGCAGACAAGAGAAGAAAAACTTGTGCAGGGAAACTCTCCTTTTTAAAACCTCACATCTCTTCACACTTATTCACTATCACGAGAACAGCACAGGAAAGACCTGCCCCCATGAATCAATTACCTCCCACCGGATCCCTCCCACAACATGTGGGAATTCAAGATGAGATTTGGGTGGGGACACAGCCAAACCATATCACTGGCTCTGATAGTTAACTGGAGAAATGCTCTTTCAACTCTTAAAAGACAAAGATTCCTGATATCTAAGCTGTTTTGAAGTATATAGCCTAAAATAGTGATACTATAATAGTTGGTTAATGAATGAATGTAGTGATCAAATTACATTTACTAAATTAATCTTATGACACAAATACTATTTTTGAATCCCCTGAATAAAACTAATACCTAAAACAAAAATTGTAGTTGATGCTTACTTTAGCCAATCTTTTAGTGTCCTTATCTGAAAAAGGGCATAATAATAGTGCCAACTTCATTCAGTGGTTGTGAGGATAAAGCATGATAATCCATGTATTACTACCCTGACTAATTAGTATATGAATCCTTTGTCCACTTGAGTGTAGAAAACAAGCGAAGTGGTTGCACTTTAATGACCACAGACTTCAAAATGGGCCCTTGATGCCCACATTTCTCTAGTCTTTTCATGCTCCTCTCTCTCCCTTTTTTTTTTTTTTTTTTTTTTTTTTGAGACAAGGTGTTGTTTTGTCACCCAGGCCAGAGTGCAGTGGTACCATCATGGCTCACTGTAGCCTTGGCCTCCTAAGGGTCAATCGGTCCTCCCACTTCAGCTTCCCGAGGAGCTGGGACTACAGGTGTGCACCACCACGCCTGGCTAATTTTTGTATTATTTGTAGAGACAGGATTTCTCCACGTTGCTCAGGTTTGGTCTTGATCTCCTGAGCTCAAGCTATCTGCCTGCCTTGGCCTCAAAAGTGTTGAGATTACAGGCATGAGCCACCATACCTGGCCCATGCTCTTGTCTATTTGATGTCAGTTTTATAACTTTTGTCTCTTCACACCTCTAACACGTTCTATTCTATCCTCACTCTCAATTGACGACCTTGCCTCTAACTCACTGAGAAGATAATGGCTCTCACAAGTCCCCACCACATTTACTCACTGGCCAACATCTGTCTTCATGCATTGTCCTCCCCCTCCTCTGCTGCTAACTAGAGAGGAACTCTCCTTGCTCCTACAGAAAACCAGCTCTTCTGTTTTCTTGCTAATGCCACACCAGCAATTCTGCCCTCTCCTGCATCATCAAGTTCTCTCTCTATTGGAGTATCCGACATGAATGCTGTAATGTACCCCATATGTAGTAAGCAGACTAAGGACCCCCAAAAGATATCCCTGTCCTAATTCCCAGAACCTGTGATTGTGTTAGGTTACACAGCAAAGAAGAATCAAGGGAGAAGATGGACTGAGGTTGCTAATGAACTGACCTTAAAATACAGAGATTATCATGTATTATCTGGGTATACCCAGTGTGGCCACAAGAGGTCTTAAAAGAAGCGGGAGGAAGAAGAGGGAGGCAGAAGAAGACTGTTAGAGAAAGATGTGACTGTGGAAGAAGGGTCGAAGAGATACAATGTTGCTGGCCTTAAAGATGGAAGAAGGGGTCAGGAGCCAGGGAATACAAGAAGCCTCTAGAAGCTGAAACAGGCAAGGAAACTGATTCTCCCCTAGAGCCTCCCGAAAGGAACACAGTCTCCCTGACAGCTTAATTTTAGTCTGGTGAGACCCACAGTGGACTTCCAACCTACAAGATTGTAAGATGACTAAGTTGTGTTGTTTTAAGCCACTAGATGTGTGGTAATTTGGTACAGCAGCAACAGAAAATGAATCTATCACAAACAAACAACAACAACAAAAACTCTCTTCAGCTACTGTCCTATTTTCTTGCTCCCTTATAGAAAGCTCTTTAAATGAGTCACCTGTACTCACTGGTTCTCAATGCCCACCCCCACCCCCCACCAATTTAGTAAAATGTACATAACATGACATTTCCCATCTTAACCTTGTTTATTGTATAGCTTAGTACAGCCCCCTGCCTCCCACCTCCCCCAGGACCCAGGGAGTGAGCTTTGTCTGTATTTACAGCTGCTCCCCATCGCTGGCATTACTGTGTGAGCTTCGCCTGCTGTCAGATCAGCAGTGGCTTTAGATTCTCTCAGAAGCATGAGCCCTATTGTGAACTGTGCATGTGAGGGATCTAGGTTGTGTGCTCGTTATGAGAATCTAATGCCTGATAATCTATCACTGTCTCCCATAACCCCCAAGATGGGACCATCTAGTTGCAGGAAAGCAAGCTCAGGCTCCCACTGATTCTACATTATGGTGAGTTGTATATGTATTTCATGATATATTACATTGTAATAATAATAGAAATAAGGTGCACTATAAATGTAATGAGTTGAATTATTCTGAAATCATTGCCTCCCCGCCCCCCACTGCCACCCCTGCCTCCGTCCCTGGAAATATCGTCTTCCTCTAAACAGATCCCTGTTGCCAAAAAGGTTGGGGACTAAAAGCTTAGTGGATTAAATATATTTGTAATGTTGTGCATCACCACCATCCAGCTCCATAACTCCTTGCATCTTGTAAAACTGAAATTCTATGACCATAAACAGTAACTCTCCATTCCTCCCTTCCCCCTAGTAACCACCATTCTACTTTCTGTCTAGAATTCTGACCACTCTTAAGTATTTCATATAAGTTATGGAATCGTAGAGTGTTTGTCTTTTTGTGACTGGCTTATTTCACTTAGCATAATGTTGTTGAGGTTCATCGATGTAACGTGTCAGAATGTCTTTCCTTTTTTCTTTTCTTTTTTTTATTTTTTTGATACAGAGTCTTGCTCTGTTGCCTAGGCTGGAGTGCAGTGGTGCGATCTCGGCTCACTTTAAGCTCTGCCTCCTGGGTTCACACCATTCTCCTGCCTCAGCCTCCTGAGTAGCTGGGACTACCGGTGCCCGCCACCACTCCCGGCTAATTTTTTGTATTTTTAGTAGAGACTGGGTTTCACCATGTTAGCCAGGATAGTCTCTATCTCCTGACCTCGTGATCCGCCCTCCTTGGCCTCCCACAGTGCTGGGATAACACGCATGAGCCACCGCACCCAGCCATGTCTTTCGTTTTTAAGGCTGAATGATATTCCATGGTATGTATACACCACATTTTCCTTATCTGTTCATTTGTTGACGGACACTTGGGTTGCTTCTACATTTTAGCTATTGTGAGTACTGCTGCTATGAACATGGGTGTACAAACCCAATTTTCTCTTTAGTTTTTACTTTTTTCTTCCTCAGTGATCCTTTTCTGACCAATTCCCTCTTGAATCTGCTATAATAAATCTTTTTTTTTCTGACCACTCCATCAAATGTGTGCTCATCAAAGTCACCAGTGACTTCTACATCCTCATAGTCAATTGTCAGTTCTCAAATAGTATTAGAAAAGGTGATCATTCCCTCACCTTTGAAATACCTTCTTCTCTGGCTTCCAGGATGCCACACTGTCCTGGTTTCTGCCTTCATTTGTGGTTACTCTTCAATCTTCTTTGCCAATTCCTCCTAATTTCGCTAATCACACGGAGTAGCCCAGGATTCAGTTCTTGGATCTCTTCTCTTTTCTGTCAACCGTCCTTCTGAGCTTACCTCATCCACTCTCATAGCTTTAAATACCACTTATACACTGATCACCAAGTGTGTATCTCCAGCCAAGACCTCTGACCTCTGACCTCTACTTCAGACTCACATATCTAACCTGTCACTTGACAGCTCCATGAGGATGCCTGTTGGGCATCCAAACCTTCACACTCTGAAACTGATTTAATTTTACCTCCAAAACCTGCTCATCCTGTTTGTCTTCTTCATTCTTTAAGTTGCTCAGGCCGAAAACCTTTGACTCACCTTTGCCATCTCTTTTTCTTTCCTGCCCCTCACTCAACCTTTCAGTCAATTCTGGTAGGGTTTTCTGTCTTCTTCGTTTGTAGAAGTATCTCCATGGCCTAACACCATAATCAGCACAAGCCTATTAGCGAAGTCCTTCAAAATACGTCCAGAATTTGATTAAGTCTCGCCACTTCTACTGCTACTATCCCAGTGCAAGTCATTTTCATCTCAAGCCTGGATTTTTGTTATCGCCTCCTAAAGAGGTCTAAGTAGTTTTCTTACTTCCTTTTCTTCCTGTAGTCTGTTCTCCACATAGCAGACGGAGTAATCCCTTAAGTATAAACTGGAGCACATCATTGTTCTGCCTGACACCCTCCATGGTGAACTGAAGTGTCCTACTACCTCTACTTATGTCACTACTTCACTTAGAGTAAAAGCCCAACGCTTTACCATGGCCTGCAAGGCCCAGTAACTCAGGTTCTGGGAACTTCCCCACCCTCATCTCCTACTTCTGCCCTCCCCAGTCTGCTCAGCTATATTGACATCCTAAATGCTTCTTGAACAAGTCACGTAACTTTCCACCTCAAGACCTTTGCATTTGATATTCCTGATTTCAATGCTCTTTCTTCAGATTTTTCACTACTCATGCCCTCAACTCTTTCGCATCTTCAAGCAGATACCCCCATCTCAGCAAAGCCTTCTCTGGTCATTCCATTTAAGTCTCCATCACCCAGCTTCCACCTGCAGCGTTCCCCTCTCTCCGTTTATTTTTTCCATTGCACTTTTTACCTCCAACACACCAGACACTTTACTGATTTTGTTTACCATCTATCTCCCCTACTAAGTTCTATGAAGAAGATATTTTGGCCTGCTTTGTTTACTAAAGTATCCCAAGGCCCAGAAAAGTAGTTGGCACATTATAGGCACTCAGTGTATAAATGTAAGTTTTTGACTGGTGAAGTGGTTATTGATTATATGATGGATGGTTCTACTTTGTTTTTTGTTTTTGTTTTTTCCCCGAGATGGAGTGTCACTCTGTTGCCCAGGCTGGAGTACAATGGCACCATCTCGGCTCATTGCAAGTTCCACCTCCAAGATTCAAGCAATTCTTGTGCCTCAGCCTCTCGAGCAGCTGGGATTACAGGAGTGTGCCACAACCCCCAGCTAATTTTTGTATTTTTAGTTGAGACGAGGTTTCGCCATATTGGCTAGGCTGGTCTCGAACTCCTGACCTCAGGTGATCCTCCTGCCTTGGCCTCCCAAAGTGCTGGGATTACAGATGTGAGTCGCTGCTCCTGGCCAGGTTCTACTTTTAAAAAGCCAAAATGTAATGAAAAAAAGCAAGGAAAGAACTGAAATGGAAACTTTTTGTGATAAATGACAAGTAAAAGCTTAATATCCACACTAGCAAACATTTAATAGAAAGAATATTTTATTTTGGTTTGTTTGATTGCAAGGAACAGGGACAGTCCAGTGGTTCATGCCTGTAATCCCAGCACTTTTGGAGGCCGAGGCTAGTGGATCGTGAGGTCAAGAGATCGAGACCATCTGGCCAACATGGTGAAACCCCGTCTCTACTAAAAACACAAAAATTAGTTGGGCGTGGTGGCACATGCCTGTAGTCCCAGCTACTGGGGAGACTGAGGCAGGAGAATCGCTTGAACCCAGGAGGCAGAGGTTGCAGTGAGCCGAGATTGCGCCATTGCACTCCAGCCTGGGCAACAAGAGCGAAATTCCATCTAAAAAAAAAAAAAAGGACGCATATTTTAGGAATACACATGACTGGATTACTGCTGAAAACAGAGGTAACTTGAAGGCTTGGCTCTTCAGGTTTTCTCTCAAGGGTCTCATGGGCCAAATGTTTGTTCTCCAATTGCACCTGTGCTTCTTTAAGCCCATCTGTTTTGTTTGCTCCCTACCACCTATCTTTCTCCGCTAACTTTAGTTTGTGGTCCCTCATAATTTCAGCATGCCGTGGCTCATCTGATTCCAAATATACCCGTGGCATACCTTGATTCAGCCTCTTTGACTTTCGTTCCTTCTATTAAGTGTGTTGACACTCAGTCTTTTCAAATTCAAGTTCTCACGGCAGGAGTGTGATTGGCTTGGCTCACCTTTTTGGCCCAGGCCATTCACTGTTACCTTTGGATCTGAAATGACCCATCACCTAGGATCAAAAAGCAGGGTCACCTGCTTCTAAACATCAGTAGGGCAGCTTTCCTCAGGAAGGGGTATGAGTAGTGCAGGCATTGAGTGCTTTCCTGTCTAGCAAAGAGAATGGTGCTTGAGAGACAGCTGGAACTGGATTCAAATCCCAGCTCTATTATTTAGTAGCTGTGTCACTTTGGGGTACTTGCCTAACCTCTCTGAGCCTTAGGTTTTTTTGTACTCGTAGAAGGTGTCCAAGTTCTTGGCATTGTGAACAAAGAATTGGACAAAATGCACAAAGCAAGGAAAGAATGAAGCAACAAAAGCAGAGATTTATTGAAAATGAAAGTATACTCCATATGATGGGAGCAGCCCAAGCAAGCAGCTCAAGAGCCAAGTTACAGAATTTTCTGGGGTTTAAATACCCTCTAGAGATTCCCCATTGGTTACTTGGTGTACAGGTGTACCCCCTATGTAAAAGAAGTACTGGCCTGCGATCAGTCTGATTGATTGCAGGAGGGGGCCAATCAGAGGCTGAAGCAAAGTTACAGTTACACCCTATGCAAAGGTCTGATTGGTTGCAGAATGTGACCAATCAGAGGCTGAAGTGAAGTTACAAAGTTTTAGTACTATGCAAATGAAAACTTGGCCAGCAACCAGCCTGAGTGTCTCCCAGAGGGGACAAATCAGAGGCACTTTCAATTTTTCGTCTGCCACTCAGAAAATGGGAGGTTGCAGAGGGATTAGCCTCTGGTCCTTTTCTTACCTGGGCATGGAAAGTTGGGGTTTTCTTTGTGGTTGAGTTCTAGGAAGTCAGCATGAATTCGGCCTTAGGTTCCCTGCCTCCAGACCCTGTTTTTCTGCCTCATTTTCATTTTAACTTGGGAATAATAACTGCCTTGAAGAAATTTTGTAACAATTCTGTAAAGCTCTGGTATAGTATCTAGCACACAATAGGTCTCTGGTATAGTATCTAGCACACAATAGGTCTCAATAATGATAGCTGTTTTATTATCACATTAACAGATTAATAATGATCTCAGGAAAAAGATACCTCACACAAGAGGAAAGCCAAATAGTGGGATAACATTTAAGGACATGGTCAGCCTCACAAATAATTTTTTAAACGCATTTGAGAATAGCTATTAGATACATCTCACTTTTTTTTTTTTTTTTTTTTTGAGACGGAATTTCACTCTTGTTGCCCAGGATGGAGTGCAATGGCTCAATCTCGGCTCACCACAACCTCCGCCTCCAGGGTTCAAGTGATTCTCCATTCTCCTGCCTCAGCGTCCTAAGTAGCTGGGATTACAGGTATGTGCCACCATGCCCGGCTAATTTTGTACTTTTAATGGAGACAGGTTTTCTCCATGTTGGTCAGGCTAATCTCGAACTCTCGACCTCAGGTGATCCGCCTGCCTCGACCTCCCAAAGTGCTGGGATTAGAGGCGTGAGCCACCACACCCGGCCACATCTCACTTCTGTTAAACTTGCTAAAATAAACTAAAATTAACCATTCCAATATTGATGGGGCAATGAGGAAAGAGTACATTTATATTTGGTTGATGGCATTATACATTAGCCTAATTATTCCACATAGCAATCTCATAAAACATACCCTCCAATTCATAGTACCTTCTGGGCAAATACTTCCCGAGGAGGTAGTTAAAAAGGAATCTTATATTTGTACAAAATATTTACAGCTTTCTTTTTAATTCAGGCTTTTATCCTTTTCGAACTGAAAGAGGCCTAAGAGGTTATTTTTTTTTCTCTTGGGTTGCATGTTAGACTCATTTCGGAGCATTTAAAAAACACTGATGTTCATGTCTCATGCCAGAAATATGGAGTTAATAGTCCTAGAATATGGCCTAGGCCTGAGTATGGTTTAAAAGCTCCTCAGGTGATACTAATGTACAGCCAGGAAGGAGACCCACTCTTCCAATCTCACTCTATTAGGGGATCTATGAATAAACACGAGCCCGAGAGGCTGAAAGGCCTCTCAAAAGAGGTCACAGAGAGGTGATAGAAGAGCTGGGTTGAAACTAAAGATGCTCCAAGTGCCTGCTTCCAGCTTCTAGTCCTGGTGAATGACTGGAAATTTCCAGGTGCTCAGCACTTAGAGACCAGGTAACAAATTATAGCAGAGCAATACAACACATTCATTCATTGTTATTGAAAGGACAGCTGTGGACAGGGTAGGACATTGGTGAGAACCAAGTGTGATACTGGTGCCTCCATTACTGCCCCTCATAGAGAGAGAGAGCAACTGTTCCCAGCTGAAAGGGTTGAATCCCCGTGGGTGCCCTTATCGCCTCCTCCAACATCTCTGTTGTGGAGGGTGAGCTTATCAGTGTCCAGGACTGCTGAATGATGGGCTGTCTGTGCTGAGCAGTGATGAACTAGCAAGAGTTCATTTTTAAAAACTGTGATGAAATATGTGTAGCATAAAATTTACCACTTTAACCATTTGTAACTATACAGTTTCTCTGGCATTAAGTACATTCACATTGTTTTGCATCCATCACCACTACCCATCTCCAGAACTTTTTCATCATCCCCAGCTGAAACTTCATACCCATTAAACATTAACTCCTAATTCCTCCCACCCTGCCACCTCAGACCCTGGTTGCTATTACTCCACTTGCTGTCTCTATATATTCGACTATCGCAGGTACCTCATATAAGTGGGATCATGCAGTATCTGTTCTTTGTGTCTGGCTTATTTCACTTAGCATAGCGTCTCTAAGTTTAAAAGGCCATTTAAAAAAATTAATTATCCTCTTTCTCTCTGCTCCCCTGTTCTTTCCACCAAATGTCCTTTTCCTTCCAGGTTGAGGACCACCTATCCCTTCTATCAATCCTGGCTTACCCATTCTAGTGTACTCTGCCTTTTCCCTCTTCCTTTAAAGCTTAGTGTTATCTAGTAAGCAGGATAGGAAACGCTAGCTCTGTAAGCTCGTATGTGAGACTGCAAAGTCTGAAGGGTGGTTTTGTTTTGTTCTTGGATCTTCATGTCTGTTTCAGTGTGGACTGGGGGAAGAAAAGGGACTCTTGGGGAATGAGAGCGAGAAAGAGAAAGCAGAATATAATCACATTTATACTTGGTAACGTAGACCTGTCTCACATGAAAAAATGGTATCTACATTATTTTAGAAATTGTAGAATTTCATGAGGAATGCTTTGTTTTTATGAGGAAATATTGCACACTGTTAAGCATATTAACTCGATCTGAATTATCTGAATTTGAATCCTAGCTCTAATACTTTTTAGTTGTGTATTCTAGAGCAAATAACTGAATTTCTCTATACCTTAGTTTTTGTTTTGCTTTGTTTTGTTTTGTCTCACTCTGTCGCCCAGGCTGGAGGACAGTGGCATGATCATAGCTCACTGCAGCCTCGACCTCCTGGGCTCAAGCAATCCTCTTGCCTCAGCCTCTTAAGTAGCTGGGACTACAGGCACATACAATCACACCCAGCTAATTTTTTGTATTTCTTGTAGAGATGGAGTTTTGCCATGTTGCCCAGGCTGGTCTGAAACTCCTAAACTCAAGCAATTAGCCCACCTTGGCCTCCCAAAGTGCTGGGATTACAGGCATGAACCACCATGCCCATCCTGGTTAGTGCTTTGATGTTTCATTCGGTTAAATAAGGAAAAATAGATTTTAAGTTTTAAGATTTAAGTTAGCATTATTCATAATATCCTCAAACTAGGCATAATGCAAATGTCCGTTAGTTGATGAATGGAAAAACACAATGTAGTCTATCTTTCAATGAAACACTGCTTAGCAATAAAAAGAAACACTCTGCCAAATCACACACCACCACAGACGAAACTCAGAAACATCTTGCCAAGTGAAAGAAACCAGACACAAAAGACTACATATGGTAGGATTCCATTTGTGTGAAATTTCTAGAAAAAGCTGAACTGTTGAGACAGAGGTCAGTGGTGGCCTCGGGCATGCGCGGGACCCAGGATTCACTGCAGACAAGCCTGAGGAAACTTTTCTGGGTGATGGAAGTGTTTTAAAACTGGATTTTGGTGATGGTTGCACAATGTAAAAATTGACTAAACCTCACTAAACTTTACTCTTAAAATGGATTAATTTATGGTGTGTCAATTTTATTGCTATAAACTCTTAAAAGGAAATTCGAAATGAATTGAAACTGGAGACTCAGATCTGCTGATCTTTATTCTGGTTCTTACTTTTAAAGGAAAAAAAAACCATATTGTTTTTGTAAAAATAACACACAGTCATTGTTGGGAGACAATTCTCCACGGGTCTCTTGTGTTTCAGCACATGTTTCAAGCGAAACTCTGGCTCTCCTTTGTTCCAGCCTGTTTCTGCAGCCTTTGAAGATAGAGGACGTATCTCCAGCCAGAGCAAAAGGCAGACACGCTTACTATCCAGTGTAACGAGTATCTCCCTCTGCGGCAAAGGGCAGGTATGCTGAATGCTCATGATGAAATAGTCAGGTGCTCTAAAGTCGAGATTTTTCTTCTGTAATGTAGCCCACCGTGACTGCAGGTGTCACCTGGTCTTTATCACATTGTCCTTTGGGAACATGGGGATTGGGGGCTGGCAAACCAGTGAAGAATATGCTGACACTCAGTCACTGCTCTTGCTGTCAGGAGTAAAGCTCTTTGTCTTGTGTCTTCTGTTAACACCCATGAAACCGTAGCAGGCTCACTTTTTAGCTTGCACGTAGGGTAAAATCTCTGACTCCTGGGTTCTTTTTTGAAAGAATTGTGGTAAAATATACATAACATTAAATTGACCATTTTAGTCATTTTAGGGATATAGTTCAGTGGCAATAAGTACATATACAATGTTGTATAACTATCACCATTACACATCTCTAGAGCTTTTTAAAAATTAATTAATTTATTTTTTGAGATGGAGTCTCACACAGCGCCTTGGGCTAGAGTGCAGTGGCTCGATCTCAGCTCACTGCAATCTCCGCATGCTGGGTTCAAGCAATTCTCCTGCCTCAGCCTCCCGAGTAGCTGGGATTACAGGCACCTGCCACCATGCCCAGCTAATTTTTTTGTATTTTTAGTAAAAACCGGGTTTCACCATGTTAGCCAGGCTGGTCTCGAACTCGTGACCTTGTGATTCGCCCGCCTTGGTCTCCCAAAGTGCTGGGATTACAGGTGTGAGCCACCGTGCCCGGCTCACATTGCTCTAGAGCTTTTTAATCATTCCGTGTTGAAACTCTACCCATTAAGCAATACTCCTCATTACCCCCTTTCCCCAGCCCCTGGCAACCACTGTTCTACTTTCTCTATAAACTCGACTACTCTAGGTACCTCATATAAGTGGAATCATAAACTATTTGTCCTTGTGTGACTGGCTTATTTCACTTTGCATAATGTCTTTAGAGTTTATCCATGTTGTACTGTGTGTCAGGATTTCATTCCTTTTTAAGGCTGAATAATATTCCATTGTATGTATATACCTTCACAGTTCTTGATGCTAATTATATCTTAAAATCAAGTAAAAAAAATGCAAACAAGAAAGTTAAAAAAAAAAAGAAAGAAAGAAAGCATATCATCATTTGGAAGTCATTATAATTCCAAATATCTATTTATGAATAGACAGAAAAACAGGTAGAGACAAAAAATGTTAGAAAATGGGCTTTGGGGTCTTGCTTTCTAATACTCACCTCCAGCTCCCTGGCCTGGACTATAGGTGCAGGCAGTTTTCTGGCTTAGGGGTTTGTACCACTCCCAGAATCTACCCACCAGCTCCTGAGCCTCACAGGCAGGTTAAGAGAGGCTTGCAGCAGTTGGCCTCCCCACAGCTGACCAGCTGATCCCTGGCCACACTGACTCCTAGCCCTTGTTTTTTCCCATCTCTAAGGAGTCCCTATGTCCTGAGGAGTTGTCCTATGCCACATTTAGCACTGGTTAGCACTCCATTAAGTTTTCAGGATAATTACAAATCTGTAAGTGTATAATGAGTAAGTGTAATTGACTAGAGTCCACATCTATAAAGGAATCATAACTAAGTTACAATAATTGATTCATAGGAGCCCAAGTTTTTCTTCTTTAGCTTTATTATCCAGTACATCACCATATGTAATTTATTATGTAGCTAGTTGGAATTCAGATAAATTTGCTGTTAGAAAAACCTGAATCTAGATGATGCCACAGCAGAAAGATCACTTAGGAGATTCTCTGGGTCTGGCTCATGCTTCTTTTGTCTAAACTTATTTTATATTTGTTTGGAATAAACTCTGGCTTTCACAGGGATCCTGAGAATCAATGAATCAATGATAATATTTTAGTTTTTCCATAGTGTGTGTGGACTTTTCTCATTTTTGTATTTTTAACAAGGATGAAAGTTCAGTAAATATTTAAATGTATTGATACTTGTAGCCAGTACATTTTGACCTAATAAATTATTGTCTGTTACATAAGAAACACAAATGAAACTCTTCTTCTGTAACAGTTCTTCCTTCTAATGGACAGTACTGGCACGTGGTACTCTCTATCAACATAAATGTGTGTTTGTGCACACACACATACACACACAAACAGGCATACACATACAGTTAAATGGTTGAGAGGCAGCACAGTGTGATATATAGGAGGCTATGCTCTGTGTGGAACAGTCCTGGGTTCCATCCTCTGTCACATTCTGGTTGTGTGACTTTAAGGATACTGATCTCTCTAAATCTCAATTTTTTTTTTTGTTTGTTTGTTTCTTTTTGAGACAGGGTCTCTCACTCTGTTGCTCAGGCTGGAGTGCAGTGGTATGATCTTGGCTCACTGCAACCTCGACCTCCCCAGGCTCAAGCAATTCTCCCACCTCAGCCTCCCGAGTAGGTAGGACTACAGGTACATGCCACAACACCTGGCTAATGTTTGTACTTTTTGTAGAGATGGGGTTTCGCCATGTTGCCCAGGATGGTCTCGAACTCCTGAGTTCAAGCAATCTGCCTGCCTTGACCTCCCAAAGTGCTGGGATTACAGGTGTAAGCCACCATGTCTGGCTGTAAATCTCAGTTTCTTAATCCATAAAATGTTTTCACTGATAATCATGTATATGATAATCAAATAAGATCTTGTAAAACAGTGTTACTTTCTGGCATATAGCAAATAGTCATTAAATACTAGCTATTATTAGGAGGACTTATATCTCCTATTTTTGTTTATTTTTCCTCTTTTCTGCTTTGAGAAGATTTGGGGCAATTTACCAATAATCTTTAGAGAAACGGCTCACCAGGAATCATTCTAATGGCTGGTGGATAAGACTTGAGAAGAATCACTGCATTCTGTATTGGATGTTTAGAGAACAAATGGATGCTTGGGGAACATAACACTTGGAAAACTCGCCTATGGCTTCCAGATGGCTAAAATGTCCACATGCTCATCTGCTGATGTATGTATATGAAGAAATTCCAGGCTGAATTTCACAGGTAACTGGATCAGAACTAGGTGGAATAGATTCGTTTACATACTTTGAGTAGCTCAGAAGCTAACCCTCTATTACAAGTGAAGACCCATATTGCACTTGAAAGGCTATTTCAAAATATCTAGTTTCTTACCAGCAAAGTACACTGGAGGAGACAGCAATACATGACTACAAGTACACAGGGTTTGGAATCAAATATCTCTGAATGAAGTTGCGTTTTTGTCATCTACCAGCTGTGTGATCTTTGGCAAATGCCTTCCCTTCTGGAAGTCTTGCTTTCCTCAATGAGGTAATGAAGCTGTACTTTGCAAGGTATGATAAGAAGTCAGTGGGATCATATATATAAACTGCCTATCCCAGTGTCTGGCACTGGGTAGGTCCTCAACAGTGTTAACTGTAGTGATCATCAAGAAAGTCATGATGAAGTATACTATAATATTGAGTCTGTTCAATATCTTGATAGAGGCTGGGTGCAGTAGCTCATGCCTGTAATTCCAGCACTTTGGGAGACTGAGGCAGGTGGATTACTCAAATCCAGGAGTTTGAGACCAGCCTGGGCAACATGGTGAAACTCCATTTCTACCAAAAGTTAAAAAAAAAAAAAAATTAGCCGGGTATGGTGGCACACACCTGTAGCTACTCGGGAGGCTGAGGTGGGAGAATTGCTTGAGCCTGGGAGGCAGAGGTTGCAGTGAGCCAAGACTGCACCACTGCACTCCAGCTTAGGCAACAGAGTGAGACTCTGTATCAAAAAGAAAAATGATTTTGATAGGCACAAGTAACCTTTATGCAGTTGATGTAACATCACTGTCAGAACATAAGGCCAATAGATCAAAATACCAACCTACTGCATACATATAATCTAACAATGAGTTTTTATATTATTGGTGTCAGTAATAATAGCTGATATTTACTGAGTCTATATTATGTAACTGTCACTAGGTCAAGTGCTCTGTCTGCAGTATCACATTTAATCACGACAGCAATCCTATAATTTGGATATTATTATCCCCATTTTATAGACAAAAAACCTGAAGCTTAGGAAGGAGAAATAAATTGCTAGAGATTACATGGCTACTAAGTGCTATCAGTATAGTGGGATCTAGATCTGGTCTGAATCCACAACACAGACTCTCACCACCGGGTTATACCTCCTCTTCATTGGTCATACCATTTAAAGAAGGAAGAAAGGGAATCTCTTATTAGATGGACTGACCCTACTCTGAGTTAGGAAGGATGCAACACTGAGTTGCATCTCAAAAGGCTTTAGTTAATGAACAGGGAATCAAATATTCAGGCTTGGCCAGGCGCGGTGGCTCACGCCTATAATCCCAGCACTTTGGGAGGCTGAGGCAGGCGGATCATGAGGTCAGGAGATCGAGACCATCCTGGCTAACACGGTGAAACCCCATCTCTACTAAAAATACAAAAAATTAGCCAGGCGTGTTGGTGGGCACCTGTAGTCCCAGCTACTCGGGAGGCTGAGGCAGGAGAGTGGCATGAACCTGGGAGGCAGAGCTTGCAGTGAGCCGAGATCGCGCCACTGCACTCCAGCCTGGGCGACAGGGCGAGGCTCCGTCCCCTCCTCTCCAAAAAAAACGTGTGTGTGTGTATATATAGATATATATATATAGTCAGGCTTGAAGCTAGGACTTCACCTTGTAAATTTTCCTGAAATGAGAGAAATAGTGACCGTGATGTCAGGTAACCCATTTCTTCCTTGTTTTGCCTTTAGTTAGCTTCAAGTTCTTTTTTCACTTTGTATCTTTTAAATGTACTATACATGTGTTATTAACAGCATGCCCAGAACCATATCTTGGCATTAAAATTCCATGAAGTCCATTTTGAGAATCATATTACTACACCTATTTTTAGCTGTTAACCCAAACCACTCTTTCCATTACACTTTTACATTATCTAATGATAAAGTGACATTGAAAATAGCTCTTGTTGCCAAATAAAAATCCTGTATTTTGTTTAATTGGGCCAGACCCATTGACCGGCATTATGCAATTATATTACTGAGGCAGCTACCTGCCCGTGCCCCTCTCCTCCTCCTCGTTTGGGACTACCTCCCCATCTGCTGCTATATTTAACTGCTTTCGTGGCCATAAAAGGCTGGTTGTGTGGCCTGACATTCGACTGCCTGACCACATGCATTATTTTTGAACTGGCCTCCAGGGTCCTGTCTTTAACCCTGCCCCTTAACGTTTTCTTGGATTCAACCTAGGCGGAGTTTTCATTCTCTCATCCAGCTCCCCGGCCTCATCGGAACATTTCCACCACCATTACTCCTTTGGAAACTGGTAAGTGTGACACTGAAGCAGAAGAATGCACTGGATAGCTTATGAGCTTAGCAGCACTGCAGTGTAAGTGCTTTCTTTCTGTCTTCTGAACTCAGCAGTTTTCTCAAAGAGATGTCAGAATAACAGAGAAATAGGAAAGTGAAGCTCCAGGGAGGGAAACCAGAACAGCCGGGTGGCAGCTGGGCTGGCACAGCTCTTCTCTCACATCACTGTATTCTTTTGAAATTAAGCTGCTGTTCCTGGAACTGTAAGGAGGTCATATTTGCCTCGGATTGAACTGCAAGTGTGTGTTTAATGCTCCTTCCAAGTACGGTTTGGTTGAAATCTGAAAAGGATAAGAGACAGGAGGCCCTGTATTTTCAATCCTGTGTGTGCCATACAATGCTCCTTGGTTACAAATTAGACCGAAAGAAGGAAAATTAACTCTGAAGTCACTAGTTGATAATTCAGGGATCTTGCTGTGACAATGCAATGTGGGTAAATGTGAGCGTGCACAATGATATGGCCTCAAAATGGTGAAGTAATATTTCAGAGGCAACATAGAGCCCCACATAGCGATTTTTCTGGGAATTGTTTTCATCAGCTTTTGCCCTCTAATGACTGCACAAACGTATCATAAATTACAGCTGTGGAATTTGTATTCTTCTCAAATTCTCAAATTATTATCAGAAAGAAAATTTAGGTCTTAAAGAAACAAAAGTCACTAAAACCATCTTTCCTCCCAACCTTCTCCAGCTGTCATGTTTTGGGGCTAATCCTGGCTTTAGTTAACTTCAAAGGCTTACTTGATGAAGAGGAGGTGGTTGTACCTTTGTTCCAGAGGTCAGGGCTGTGACAATAGCAGTGAGGACTTCAAGTCAAACCCCGTTTACTTGTAACCTACTATCTATGTGAGAGGAATATTAAGTATTATTAAAAATAAATGTATTTGGGAGAAATGAAACAGAGTAAAAAATAGTATTGGGGCAAGATATTTAAAGATTTTGTTTTGTGAAAATAACAGCATTTCAAATCATCTGGGGAGTGAATTTAGTTTATAACAATAACAAGGTTCTTTATTATTTATTTGAAAATCATCCAAATAGCATGTGCCATGTTACAATGTAGTATCATAACAGAAACTTCTCTAATATCTTTATAACTGCCTAATATAATTCTGTATTAACATTTTCTAACCCCTTTGTTTTATCAAAATTCATCTAGTAGTTATTAATTATACATGGTAATTATCCTCTATATTTTGTAACAGAAAATAGCCATCTATTTAAGGGTTGAAGCAAAGTTGCTTGCTAGTAGCTATTTTTTTCTCTTAGGAAATGCCACGTAGATTGATATCTTCCATGAGCCCTAAGATAAATATTTCTGGAGTGAAGTTTGCTCGATTTTCTTCTCTAGGGAATACATGCTGACTTTTAAAATAGTTTAAATAAAAAGTAGTGTTAAACTTGACAAAGAATATGCTGAGTTTAGAAGGATTCATTCTTCATTCTGAATTTTTTTAAAAACGACATTTGGAGAAAACAGATCACTTTAAAACTAATTCTACAGCATTGAAACACTTGGGGGTGGAGCTTTTATAAAACTATTACTTCATCCAGGGTTGTCAACATGGCTGATAGGCCTGCTTCAGTGGATAGACTATTCAAGAATGCTAAGGCAATGTGATGTTTCCCCACCCTATGCTAAACAAACATACCACCTTTGACTTTCAGTAGAACTGTTAGCTCAGATTCACAATGCCAGCTGCCACCCTGGTAATCGACTCTCTTACCTCTTTATGTAGGGAGACTAGAAGCCTGTATGTTCCTTATGGAGCAAACAGTTTTTTTTTTTTTTTTCTGCTTTGAGACTATACCTTTGCTTGAAGTGTTTGTGAGATTTGAGAGAGCTTATAAATAAATTAGCATACTCCAGGGTTCAGTTCTAGAACTTTATTTTATTTATTTTATTTTATTTTAGATTTTTATAATAGAGACAAGGTCTCACCATGTTGCCCAAGCTGGTCTCAAACTTCTGGGCTCAGGAAATCCTCCTGCCTTGGCCTCTCAAAGTGCTGGATTATAGGCATGAGCCACCATGCCTATAATTTTCTTTTCCGTGTATAATGGTTCTCACCTGTTTTGTTTTAGGACTTTCTTTTCCATGTATAATGGTTCTCACCTGTTTTCTTTTAGGAGTTTCTTTTCCGTGTATGATGGTGCTCATCTGTTTTCTTGGCTTTTGATACCACCTATATGCTGTTGACTCCCAAATGTAAATCTGCATCCTGGACTTCTCCCCTGCACTTCAGAGTCACGTATCCAACTTGCCACTTAAAATGTCTCCTCTGGGAGGTCTAACAGGCATCTCAGATGTAGAGCATTAAAATCAATCTCCTGTTTTTCCACCCCAAATTGATACTTTCCCACATTCCTCCCCATCTCAGTTAATAGCAACTTGTCTTTCAATTGCTCAGCCTTGGAGTCATCTCTTTCTTTCACATCCTAATTCACAACTTTCAGCAAATGTCATTGGTTCTAACTTCAAAACCTGTGCAGAGCTTGACCACCTCTCACACTTTCACTGCTACCCCTGTCACCTCTAGCCTGGACAACTGCAGTGGACTTTGTATTCTTTTGCCAGGGCTATCATAGCAAAGTGCCATGGACTGGGTGGCTTAAACAACAGAAATTTATTACCTTACAACTCTGGAGGCTGAAGTCCAAGATGAAGGTGTCAGCTGGGTTGGTTTCTTCTCAGGTCTATTCTCAGCTCATGGATGGCTGTCTTCTCCCTGTGTCTCCACATGGCCTTCCCTCTGTTATATACACATTTGGGTCTTGGTTTTCCTTTGCTATAGAGACACCATCAAATAGGATTAGGGCCCATCCTCATGGCCTAATTTTAACTTAACTTCCTCTTTAAGGACCCTATCTCCAAATATGGTCACATTTTGAGGTACTGGAGGTTAGGGCTTCAACCTAGGAATTTTGAGAGGATACAACTCAGCCCTTTCATAAGTCTCCTGGCTTTCACTCTCTTCTCTCCACAGTCCATCTTCAGACATCGGCAAGAATGAGTCTCAGCTCAGAGTCTTCCAATGGCTTCTCAGCCCTTTCACAGTATTAGCTGAAGTCCTTACTGCTACCTAAATGACCCTGCACTACCAGCCCATCCCCCATGCTCACAGCTCACCTCTCTGACATCATCTCCTATACCTCTCCCACCCCAGAACCCCTGCCAATCAGCGGTTCCTGGAGCACGATAGTCATGTTCATTCCTCAGTGCCTTTGCTCTGGTCTTCCTTCTGGAATACTCTTCCCCAGAAAGTCTCATGCTCAGGTGTACATTCGAGGGAAGCTATCCCTGCTGAGGCTGTTGAGAATTGCATCCATCCCTCTTACCTGCGTTGTTTTTCTCTGGTTCTTGGCACATTAACCTATCTCATACTTGACTTGTTTTCTCTATTGTCTTTCTCCTGCAGTAGACTGTATGGTTCTGAACAAGGTGATTAGAGCAGGCATTTTGTCTGTTTTGTTTACCACTGTATTTTTTTGTTTTGTTTTGTTTTGAGACAGAGTCTTGCTCTGTTGTCCAGTATGGAGTGCAGTGGCGCAACCTTGGCTCACTCCAAACTCTGCCTCTGAGTTCGAGTGATTCTCCTGCCTCAACCACCAGAGTAGCTGGGACTACAGGTGCCCACCACTATGCCAGGCTAATTTTTGTATTTTTAGTAGAGACGGAGTTTCGCCATGTTGGCCAGGCTGGTCTCAACTCCTGACCTCAAGTGATCTGCCTGCCTCGGCCTCCCAAAGTGCTGGGATTACAGGCATGAGCTACCACTCCCAGCCTCACTACTGGATTTGATGGGCTGGATGGTGCCAGGCACACAGTAGGTGCTGCTAATTATTTGTTGAATGAATACCACATGACTCTATCCTTCCACATTCTCGCAGATGAAGTCCCAAATGAAGAATGAAATGGCAGAAAATTAGAAATCTGTATTATAGAGAGTCTGAGGAAAAAGCACAATAGCCAGGTTAGAAAAACTTTGTTTTTCTAGGAAAACCTCCTAGACATAATCTTTTTTAAAAAGGTACAATGACAGGACAAGCCCATCTGGGCTATGAAGTGGAGAATTTTTTGAATATCCAGTTATGCTAAACTTCATACCCTTTTTCGTTTACTCTTTGGAAAAGATAAGAATATTAATTTTTATTTTATTTTTTTAGACAGGGTCTTTCTCTGTCACCCAAGCTGAGTACAAGGGTCAATCATAGCTCATTGCAGCCTCGAAGTCTTGGGCTCAAGCAATCCTCCTGCCTCAGGCTCCGGAGTAGCTGGGACTACGGACACACACACCACACCCGGCTAAATTTTTCTTTTTTCTTTTTGTAGAGATAGGGTCTCACTGTGTTGGCCAGGTTGACTTTGAGTTCTTCGCCTCAAGAGATCCTCGTTGGGATTTCAAGCATGAACCATGGCACCCAGCCAAGTGTATTGATTTTTACACATTGATTTAGATGACTTGTTCTATGGAACTTGTTCCTTACACTCAAAAAGCGTTGTTTTCCTTCAGGTGGCCCGGTTCCTTCAAGGGGCACAGGATGTCTTTGCCTTTTTATCAGCGGTCCCACCAGCACTATGATCTCAGCTACCGCAACAAGGACCTCCGCACCACCGTCAGCCACTACCAGCAGGAGAAGAAGCGCTCGGCCATCTACACCCAGGGCTCCACGGCCTACAGCAGCCGCTCCTCCGCCGCGCACCGCCAGGAATCCCAGGCCTTCCGTCAGGCGTCCGCCGCCTCCTTCCAGCAGCAGGCCTCACAGTACGCCCTGAGCTCTGACGTCAGTCGGAAGGCGGCCTCAGCCTATGATTATGGCTCCTCCCATGGGTATGTCGGAAGCACTCTTCCTACCTCAGGGAAGAGGCGTGTGCTCTGAGTAACCCTCCCAGTTACTTCTTGTTTCGTATTGGTTTGGTCTTGGTTTTCTGAGGCAGAGTTTCGCTCTTGTTGCCCAGGCTGGAGTTCACCGCAACCTCTGCTGCCTCCTGGGTTCAAGCGATTCTCCTGCCTCAGCCTCCTGAGTAGCTGGGATTACAGGCATGCACCACCACGCCCTGCTAATTTTGTAATTTTAGTGGAGACAGGGTTTCGCTATGTTGGCCAGGCTGATTTCGAACCTCTGACCTCAGGTGTTCCACCCGCCTGGGCCTCTCAAAGTGCTAGGATTGCAGGCGTGAGCCACCGTGCCCAGCCTCTCCCAGTTACTTCTTAAATACGGCAGCCCAGCATTTCAACCAAGTGTGCAGACAGACCTTGTTTGGGAGTCCTGGGACCCGTGCCTATTTCCCTTTATTGTCTCTTTTAGCTTCACCAAGAGCTTGGTGTTCTCACGGGCGAGCCTTGCTTGTGTTACCAATTTGCTATTTCTAAGAGCAGGGAAATTTTGCCACAGGTTACTTTAGCAGCAGCAGGGCCAGAAAAGATCATTTCAGTACTCACAGCGGGTTTCCTCGCACTCAGAATGTTTCTGCCTAGATGAGAAGCTGATATATAGAATTTAAAAATCACAGGTGACAGGAGACTGAACTACTGCAAAGATGTATTCTGTTAAATATTTTTTCAATATCTAATAGCAAATTCTTAAATTCAGAACTACTATTTATGCAACAAATATTTTCTTTAGCTTGACCATTTGATAAAAACATGGCCCTATTTCAGTCAAAGAATAATAGGAACCAACCTGTATTCTGACAGAATTAGGTTTATTGACCCAATGCAATGAAGGAGACTAAACACTAGAGGAAAAAGGGCTATTTTAGGATTCTAGGAAGAGTGGAGCTTAGATGCAGGTCCGGTCTGCAAAGTGAACCCAGGGTGCTATTTCTTTAGAAACAATAAAGTTAAGATAAATGTGGACTGTTGCATCCCCAAGCCCCTTATCTGGGACTTCTCACCAGAAGTGGGAATTGAGGCTGCTTCTCTGCTTCAGTGAAGCAACTAAGATCCTGCAGGCAAGAGTGAGATGTTTTACTCTTACTGATACAATTTTAAACAGCAAGCTCACTGATTGTCTTTGATATTAGAGAAGAGTTTCTCAGTGAGTCTATAGTCACTTGAAGAGGGAGGTTACCGTGACACTTTACAACAGCAATGTCCCTGGAGAAATGTCATTTCCTGTTCACTTTGCAGTTCGCTTATCTGTGGCTGCTGTTTCAGCCTGATGAATGATGGGCTGATACTTACTTTCTCAGTCCAAGGCAAGTTTTATTTTCTTCATATTCAGAATGATCCCCTATTCATGGAGATTAAAAAAACACTTGCAAGATACATGTGACTTTTATTTAAATTCTATGGTCCACAGAAAAAAATTGTTGATCTTCAAAACATAGACATTTCTGGGCTATGTGGTCAGTAACCACCTTCTGCCTCTAATCCTGTTCTCCAGAGTATCTGGCATAGGTTGCATTTTTTGCTATAAACGTAACATAGTTTTCAGTCTTACAAAATTTAAGTCCACAAAATATCTGGTAGGGCAACTAGAAAAGCTGTTTTCTCTGGGAATCTAAAAAGGTATTGAGAAAATAATAGAGTGGTCAGTTTGACTAGAAGTGACGCGTGCTTCCAAAGGCAGAAATTCCTAAATCCCTCTTGGATTTGAGCAACACGTGATCTACAGCTATCATTGTATCAGTGATGGTGGCCTCCTGGGAGCTTCTGGTGGGTTCAGTAACAGAGCCAGATTCTGCTGGGGTTTACCTGTAATGTATGATAGCAACACTCTGAAATTCCATTTAAAATGGAACAGGATCACTTCGCAGTCTCAAGTTCATAGGTCATATCTATTTTCCTGGACTGTTTGTGCTAGGTTTATAGAAGATGGGCATTTTCATTATAAGGCAGTTGTCAAGGTAACTACTTGTGTACTTATTTCATTTCCCCAGCGCTGTAGAATCTAGAGTTTTACGAATTTGTATTTTTAAAGGATCTTTATTTTTTCAACTCTATTGCAAAATTTTATATTAAAATTATTTTAATTGTATACAAATCCTTCTTTTAGCCACGTATGCAATATTTATATTTATTCATAATCTGATATATCATTAGTAATTAAACCTTTGAGCAAATTTTATTATGAAGACATTTGCTCTATATAATCCTCAGGAGACTTAGCCATTTTGGCCGTAAAGAGCCTTAGACAATAAACTTTCTCTAGGAAATGGAGCTGTAATTATTTTTCTATGTTCAAACTCATTACTTTTTCCTTCCTACTATGTATATATTTTTGTAGGTAGGTATTTATTATGGCTTGCTGTGTTTGAACAACTTAAACTTTTTGGTAGAAGCATGCTGACCTAGAAACAAGAGGGGGAAAAATGCCAATATGTTTTTCTTTGAATAATTCAATGTGAAAGACAAAGAAAGCCAACTCAATCCTGAAGGTATTTTAGTCTTTCTTTTTTTAGACCTAGAACACAGGTGCAGATAATATTTTTTGAACACTTCAAAGTCTTCATAATTCCTTTAGGTTATATTTTAGCTTGCTCAAAGTGAAGCAACTTTTTCCTGCTAAATGAAAGCATTCTCTTTGGATTGTGAACAGTGTTGTTGATTAAAACCCCTGGGGTTGGAAATGCACCTCTGTGGAGTGTAAGTGCTCGGCTTGGTCTATTTTTAGCTCTGCTTTGTAGTTAGATGTCCAGGGTTAAAGTGGAAACTATGGAGAGTTACATGTGCTCAGGGCTTGGCTGACCTTAGTGAGTCTTAGGAACAATGACTAGTTTAGTGTCAGTGCGCTTGCAGTACAGATCAGTTACCAATTGTATTCTGAGCCACGGGTTATAAAGTAAATTCTGGACGGCTTACTCTAAATGCCTTTGTTCTTGGTCACAGTGGGAAAAATAAAGAAAATAATTTAGGAAAACAAAAACTCTTAAAATGACAAGATTACTACTGTTTCATGCTAATCAACAAAATATCATCAGGATTAAAGGAGCAGTGTTACTCATGACACTTTGCAACCATTAGGCAAGGGTTCTTAACCTCTGTCCATGAAAGGTTTCAGTAGAGTCTTGGATGATCTGAAATTTTATGCAAAATTATGAACAGATGAGAACTTTTCTAGAGAGAGGGACTGTAGCTTTCATCGGATTTTCAGGGAGCTCTGTGACTCACCAAAGGTCAGAACCATTGCTCTAGAAAGTCTAAAACTGAATAACAGAGTCTAGTGTATGACCTGAGGACCTCTTTCCTAATGCCAATGTTATAAGGACTTAGGATGAAATAAGGCAGGTGTTTACAGAAAAGGTGGGATTATGGAAAGCAGGGACCTTCCATTCTTGCAAGTAAGCTGGATCATACATTAAGATGAAAATAATTTAAAAAGAATGTTTTCTTATTCTTGTAAGTAGAATGAATGACTTGCAAGAATGAATAGCTTACAAAAACCAGAGAACAGCACAGCAGGTTTCTCAGGTTATGGGAAGATTTAGAGTTGTTCCTCAACCTTCCATGGTAACAGTAGACATTTATTCTAAACAGATTAAAATTCAGCCTATATGACATAATTCAGCATTGCATTCTCTATACCACTGAGTCTTTAGAACAGCCTTGAACAGTAGAAATTTTTATCCTCATTTTATAAATGAGAAAATTGGAAACCAAGGAGATTAAATGACTTTTCTTCATTACACTAGGAAGTAGCAGAATAGTTATTTGAACCCTCGTCATACCCAAGTCCCCACCCTTTCCACGGGCACATCATGCCAGTTATGGTTAGCAACTTCCCTTGATCATACACCACTGGGTTTTCCTTGAAGCATCAATACGTAGTTTTGCATTGTGCGTCCTTTGATTTAGCCTTCTTGTAGGGAAGCTGTTGAGCACCAAAATAACCAAGATTTAGAGCAGGGTACAGGAGATGGAAGGACACAAGTTCTAACAAAGAAAACCCAAGGAGTGTCCATGAATGCCAAGCCTGGAACCTTACAGACACTTGAACCCACCATTTAGAATCAGACATAGATATTTTCAAAGGAGTCTCAGAGACAGCAGTTTGGGGATAAAAAACACTGAGGCTTGAGTGACTTTCCCTGGACACCCTAACTTTAAACCATGTCCCTCACCTACCCCTATGTCACATTGATCAACCACCCCCAACGTGTCACCCAGATTATAACCTCTTGAAACTACTAGAGTTGGTGAAGACCATGCTAACATTCAAAGCAGTTTTAATTCAGACAGAGGATACCAATGCTAAAAATAGAGACCACTAAACACAGCAGAGAGTGCAGAGAACTTGAAAGCTTGTTCCATCTCGTACCCCAATATCCTTTCAAAATGTGTTACCAAAGAAATTGGCCTTGTGGACACTTTTGTGTCCTAACCTCAGCTATGAGCTATGGATTCATGTCATTTTCTACATATCTATTTCTGTAAAATGAGGAAAATGACTCTCCCTCACGTTGTGAAGTCGAAAAGAGATAATCATGTAAGATGTTGAGTGTGGTGGCTGGCACAGGGGGAACACTCAGTGAGGTTTGGGCATTCCGAATCATTCATTCAATAAATATTTACTGAGCACTAAGCACTGCTGTAGGTGCTTGGGATAAATTACTGAGCACATTATATTGAATTCTGTCCTATTAAGTAGAATTATATTTTATACCAGAAGGTAATACATGTTATAGAAACAATAATACACAGAGCAGGGTAAGAGAGATCAGGAATGTGGGCCAGAAGTACAGGTTAGAATTTTCAAGAGGGCAGTCTCACCTTGTGAGAAGGTGATATCGGAGCAAAGACATGAAGTAGCTCAGAGAGTTAACCATGAGGTTACCTGGGGAAACCCCGTCTCTAATAGAAAATACAAAAAACTAGCCGGGCGACGAGGCGGGCGCCTGTAGTCCCAGCTACTCGGGAGGCTGAGACAGGAGAATGGCGTGAACCCGGGAGGTGGAGCTTGCAGTGAGCTGAGATCCGGCCACTGCACTCCAGCCTGGGCGGCAGAGCAAGACTCCGTCTCAAAAAAAAAAAAAAAAAAAAGAAAATACACCAGGCGTCGGGGACAGCCACTGCAAGGCCTTACAGCACAGAACAGCATCAAGGCCCGTGCGAGGGAATGGGGGAGTGATGGGTAGTGCAGGCGGAGAGGATGTCAGAAAGGTGATGGGTGGGGCAGGACTGATCATGGAGGGTCTGTGGGCCGTTGGAGGGAGTCGATATTCTGAGTTAAAGAAGGAATCCATGATAGTTTTGAGCAGGATAGCGACATGCTCTGACTCAGCGGTAACGGCATCACTATGGCTGTTGCAGAAGCAAGTTCCCTTGTTAGGAGGCTAATGCTGTGGTCCAGCCAGGGCCAGATGTGCAGAAGAGGGGATGTGTGAGCAGGTGCCAGATGTGAGGATCTACTGGTTATGGCTGAGTTCTGAATTCCTTCAGATTTCTCTCAGAGCTCCTCAGCACCCTTAGCCAGGGAGTTGTGAGGCTGTGAAATGGTCTTTGGAGATTTTGTGCATGTAACAAATCTTCTGAGACCCTCTTTAGGTGGTGTGATGATAGTAAAACCATTTAACTTGTTCCCCATTTTCCCAGATTCCATCCATGTCATGTCTAAGAAATGCTTTATTCTTTTGTTAGTGTTTTTCTGGTATATAATAGGAAAAGCACCTTGAAATAACTATAGTTGTATGGAGACTCAAATCCATCTGGAGACTGAAGTGGCTGAATCTGAATAACAAAAAATATTGAACCAATTGACTGTTACTGGAAATGACATTCGCTTAGGATGTTGCTGATAGTCTGGGCACAGTGGCTCATGCCTGTAATCCCAACACTCAAGGAGGCCAAGGCAAGAGGATTGCTGGAGCCCAGGAGTTTGAGACTAGCCTGGGCAACATAGTGAAACCTTGTCTCTATTGTTGCTGATATATCAAGGTTTTACTTCCTTTAGAAATGATTTTATTGCTTCTTCTCTAAATAAAATTTTAATTATTATATATAAGAAAAAAGCATCATAGTTCATGGGTAACAAAAATCAATACAATATTCTAGGGTTTGTCTTCCAGTATTTAAATACCAACAAAATGATGAGCCACATTATCTCCTATATGGTAGAAGTTCAGAGGAAAATAGCTGTGAAAGTAGAAAAGCCAGAGTTACTTTGTTCAAAAGGCTGTTGCATTATGTTGTTTTTATTTTTTAATAGATGGGATCTTGCTCTGTTGCCCAGGCTGGAGTGCAGTGGTGCGATCTTGGCTCACTGCAACCTCCACCTCCTGGGCTCAGGCAGATCCTCTTGGCTCAGTCCTCTCAGCCGGCAAGTAGCTGGAACTACAGGCACACACCACCATGCCTAGTTAATTTTTGTATTTTTTGTAGAGATGGAGTTTCACCATGCTGCTCAGGCTGGTCTCAAACTCCCAAGCGTGGGCAATCCGCCCACCTTGGCATCCCAAAGTGCTGGGATTTCAGGTGTGTGCCACCGCACCCAGCCTGTTGCATTATGTTCTGAATCCCAAAGACCAACCCTAAATCCAAGGAGAGTGGTTCTCTCTATGTACCAGCCTCCTGCTCCAGCTTCCTCAGCTGTAAACACAGGGAGAGAGAGCTAGGATTCTCACTCCTGGTAACAACAGGTTCCCATAATTGGCAATTTATAGATCCATAGAACTGTGGAATGTTAAAGCAAGAAAGGACCAAAAGTTCATATAATTTAAGCCCTTCCTTTCATAGATATGTAGAGTGGGGCCCAGAAAGGCATGGTTCCTTCTTTGCCTCCTGTGCTTGACTCTTTTGTCAGGCTCTCATGCAGTCTAAATCAAGTTGAGATGGCACCAGATACATTCAGAATGGCATCATCTTCCCTAGGCAGGTGAATCATGCTGTGAGAAGGAAGGCATGTCCTTTTCTAGAGTGGAGTAGAATGAGTCAGCCAGAGGAGGAGGAAGGGCAAAGCCGCTACCTCTCTGGGCTCAGAGGTGAAACATTTGCTCTATCCCTGCAGGGCCTTGACCTCCACAGTATCGGCACTGGCCAGGTAATGGGGTGTAACTGAACTTCCACAGAGAGATCTCTGGACTCTGGAAGCCCAAGGGTGCCCTTGCAACAGGCTTGAGGTTTCCCACAGCCATCTTTTAGATGAAACAAGAAAGCAAGAGTAAGGTAACTTTTATGCAGTGTCTAGTCAACCCCAGTGACCATCCCAAAGTAGAGTGGGATGTTGGCGTTTGGGCTGCATTATAAATAAGTGAATAAGACCCGCTTTGACAAACCCTGGACACCTCAGTTCACAAAGAAGCAACTTTAGACTTCATAAGGCATCTCCTGATACTATTGTCAAGTGTCTTTATACTATAATGTCTAGGAAATACGGGGTAAACTCTTTTACTCCTGCTTAAAAACCATAATCTAGTCTGATTAAATTGACTTATGAAATAGTCAGAAGTGAATAAAAACTGAAGGATGTATGTAGATAAGAACCATGAGATATTTAATTCTCTCAGAGTTTTACACATTCACCTTTTCTAGAACAAATGAATAGTCTGCATTCCTAGGACATTTGTTTTTATATTGTGGCTATACACTAACTGTGGAAAGTTACCGAAAAAGCGAGTAAACATAGCAATGGAAATTTAAATCATGGAAAAAATAAAGCAATAAATTAAATGAAAAAAATTGTAGTTATATTCCTATTTAAATAGTATTTTTAATTAAAAAAAGCTAAAAGTGAGATATTTCTATGGCTAAGAGTAAAATGAAGAGAAGAGATTAGTATAAGATAAATAATGCAAAAAAAAAATTAAAATTGAAGGGAAGGTTATTTATTTTGACATCATAGTATTTATTATGACGCTACCTGTCGGTAAATTTCAAGGATCATGTCAATCTGACTAAATTCATGTTTGTACCATAAGAAACTTTTCCTGAAAAGCGTATTAGCAAAAAGAGGACTCTTTTCAGCTTCCTACTTGTCCACGAACTTTGATGTTCTCCTGAAACCTCCGTGTGTGTCAAGATTGGGAAACAGGAGAATGAAGAATCAGTAGGTGTTAGGCCACCGGGATTGCCTGTATCAAAGGAGGAGGAGCACAAAACCAAACTGCTGTCAATCAAAAGTAGATCCAAAACAACGTTTTCACAAAAGTCCAAAGAACAGTATTGTTTTTCAGGTTTTGCAAACAGGAAATTGTGGCTGATAGAAAAGTAGAGAGTAGAAAAGAGAATGCAAATTCCCAGTGACTCTGCACTGGGTCCTGAAGATGAGAGACATAATTCAGATGCTGAAGCCCTGCAGAGGAGCAGCTAACTGGAGCAAAGACAGCCCAGAAGAGGCCCAGAAAAAGCTGACCCACAGTTTAAAAACATGGCCTCTTTCTCTCTTTCAGTAAACGACTGATCATTTTGCATATATGTGAACAGTACTGAGCTGTACATGTATGTAAAGATGAAGTTTTTAAAGGAACATTGTTAGAATAGAAAAAATGAATTCAGCTCTTTTGTGGCCACTCAGTAAAGCCTAATGACAACACGTAGATAAGTCAGCATTAAAAACAGAGCTTTTCATCCTGGGATGTCCTACCCATCTTTCAATGTCCAGCTCTTCCACAAAGGATTCCCTGATAACTCTAGACAGAAACTCGCTCTCGAGTGTGTGAATTCACATTTTGTTTGCACTGGCCTTTGTGGTTACTGGCCTTCCTTCTTTGTGTTCTTCCATCCTTTCTTCCTTGATTGACATCATATATTTACTCCCTTACTAGACGTAAAGCTCTCAGAATACAAGGGTTTTACATTTATCTTTGTATCCTACTCCTACCCCAGTGCCAAACACAGTATTTTACACACAGTAGATACTAAGTTTTTTTGTCGAATAAATGAAATTGCTACAGAATGTTAAGAAATAAACCTGTGAGGATTTCAGTGGTATTACAACATATAACATGTTTCATATATATTGTGAACGATTGAACAAGGAGATTATTCAATAATGTTTGAAATAAACTTTCTCATGCACTTTCTGAAATATCAGCTGGGTTGTATGCTAAGTTTACATTTAACTCTATAAGCAACTACCCAGTGGTTTTCCAAAGTTGTTGTACTGTTTTACATTCCCACAAAAATATATGGAGATTCTAGTTTATCCACATCCATGCCAACATTTATTATTTTCTGTCTTATTTATTACAGCCATTATAATGTATGTGTCATAGAGGTTTGTGTGTAATGTGGTTCTGATTTGCATTTGCTTAATGACCAATTTTGTTAACCATCTTTTTTGCATTTAGTAGCCATTTCTGTATCTTCTTTAGTGAAATGCCTATTCAAATCTTTTGCCTATTTTTTAATTGGATTTTTTTCTTATTGAGTTGTCATAATTATTTAAATAGTTTGGATACAAGTCCTTTATTAGATATGTTTGCAAATATTTTCTCATATTCTGTGCCTTATCTTTTCCTTCTCTTTACCACAGTGTCTTTCCAAGACCAGAAGTTTTTAATTTTGATGAAGTTCAGTTCAACAATTTTGTTCTTTTCAAATTATGCTTTTGGTATTACATCTAAGAACTCTTTGACTAAGTCAACACCTTAGGGAGTTTCTCTGATCTTTTCTTCTAAGAGTATTATCATTTCAGCACTTAATATTTAGAACTGTGATGCATTTTGAAGTAACTTTTTTGTATAATATTGAGTAAAGCTCTAAATTCATCCTTTCACTTATGGGTGTACAGTACAACTGATTGCCCGAGCACCGTTTGTTAAAATGATTATCTCTTCCCCCATTAAATTTCTTGATACTTTTATCAAAAATCAATTGACCATAAATGTAGAGGTTTATTTCTGGACTATCAATTCTGTTCCATTAATCTATATGCTTGTTCTGATACCAGTACCATACTGTTTTATAAAAAGTTTGAAACTGGTGGATGTAAGTCCTCTTAGTTCTTCTTTTACAATATTGTTTGCCTATGTAGTTCCTTCATATTTCCATATAAATTTTAGAATCATCTTGTCAGTTTCTACAAAGAACAAAGTCTACTGGGATTTTGATTAGGATCATGTTGAATCTGTAGATCAATTTTGAAAAAGTGTATCATTTTAATAATGTTGAGTTTTCCATTCCATGAACATGGAATACTTACTTATGTAGTTGTTCTTTCACTTATCATAATAATGTTTTGTAATTGTCAATGTACAAGTGTTATACTTCTTTATGTTAAAGTTATTCCTTAATATCTTATTCTCTTTGATGCTATTGTTAATGGAGGTGTCTTAATTTAATTTTTGGATTATTCATTGCTAGTATATGGAAATATAATTGATTTTTGTGTTTTGATTTTATATCCTATGACCTTGCTTAACTCATTTATTAGTACTAGCAATTTTTGTGTGTGTATTTCTTAGGATTTTCTACACATAGGATTATATCATCTGTAACAAAAGGTGGATTTACATCTTTTCAATTTTTAAAAAATTCATTACCCTGACTAGAACCTCCAGTACAATGTTGAATAAAAGTGGTAAGAGCAGATCATTGCCTTGTTTCAGTCTTAAGAGGAAAGCATTTTGTTTTTACCATTAAGTATGACATTAGGTATAGATTTTTCATAGATGTCCTTTATCAGGTTAAGGAAGTTCCCTTCTATTTCTATTCTATTGAGAGTTATGAATAAGAATGCTGACTTCTGTCAAATGCTTTTTCTGCATCTATTGAGATGATACTATGGTTTTTGTTTTTTATTCTATTAATATGGTATATTACACTGATTGATTTTCATATGTTAAATTAACCTTGCATTTCTGGGATGATCTTCACTTGGTTGTATATATTGCTGGATTCCATTTCTTAATATTTTTGAAGGATTTTTGCATCTATATTCATGATGGATATTGGTCTGTAGTTTCCTTTTATTATAACGTCTTTGTTTGGCTTTGATATCATGTAATACTGACCTTACAGAATGAGTTGGAAAGTGTTCCCTTCTCTATTTTTGGAAAAAAAAAGGTAAATGATTGGTATTATTTCTTTAAGTATTTGATAGAATTCATTAGTGAAGCTATTTGGGCATAGACTTTTCATCGTAGGAAAATTTTAAATTACCAGTTCGAGTTCTTTACTTGTTCTTGATCTCTTCAGATTTTTAAATTTGTTCTTGAGTTAGTTTTGGTGATTTGAGTCTTTATAGGAATTTTCCTATTTTGTCTAAGTTGTCTAATTTGTTGGCGTAAAGGCATCTACATTATTTCTTTGTGAGCCTCTTAATTCCTATAAGGTTGTTAGTGATGTCTCTTCTTTCATTCTTGATTTTAATAATTTGTGTCTTCTATTATTTGTAGTCAATTTAGCAAAAGCCTTACTAATTGTCATGATCTTTTCAAAGAACCAACTTTTGTTTCATTAATTTTATTGTTTCTCTGTTTTCTTTTTATTTCCCTTCTAATCTTTATTATATTGCCCTTCTGCTTGTTTTGTGTTTAGTTTTATCTTTTTCTAGCTTCTTATGATTGAAGCGTAGATTATTAGTTTGAGACTTTCTTTTCTAATACAAACACTTAAAGCTATATATGTCCCTCTAAGTACTGCTTTAGCTATATCCCGTATATTTTAATAAGTTGTGTTTTTGTTTTTATATAGTTTGAAGTATTTTCTAATTTCCTTTGTGATTTATTTTTGACCAATAGGTTATTTAGAAGTATGTTGTTAATTTCCTTATATTTGAGGATTTTCTAAATTTTTTTCTATTGTAGATTCTTGTTTAATTCTTCTGTTATCTGGGGATATATTTTCCATGATTCTAGTTCTTTTAAATTGATTTAGATTGTTTTGTGAACTACCATAAGAACCTTCCTTGAGAATGTTGAAAACAATAAGTTTTCTGTTGTCCTTGGGTAAAGTACTCAAGAAAGATCAGTCACATCAAGGTGATTGATAGTGTTTTGCAAGTATTCTATGTTCCTGATGATGTTTTAAATCTAGTTATTCTATCAGTTATTGCGAGTGGAATATTGAAGTCTCCAACTATTACTTTTCGGTTTCATATTTCTTTTAATTCTGTCATTTTTGCTTTATGTATTTTGGGGATCTGTTGTTAGGTGTATATACATTTACAATTATTATGTTTTTCTGAGAAATTGACCATTTTATCATTATGAAATATTCCTCTTTGTTTCTAATAATATTTCTTGATGTAAAGCATATTATGTTTTATATTAATATAGCTTACCATTTGCATGGTATATCTTTTTTATCCTTTTACTTTAACAAATGTGTCTTTAGAGTGTGTCTCCTGTAGCAGCATATAAGTGAATTAGTGGAATCTTTTTTTTTCCATTCAGTCTGACAACTTCTGCCTGTTCCTTGGAGTTTTTTATTCCATTTACATTTAATAAAATTACTGATATGGCTGTATTTATGTCTGCCACTTTTTTTAGTGTATCTCATATCTCTTTAATTACTCCTTTATTGCCTTATTTTGTGTTAAATGAAACTTTTTAGTGTATCGTTTTAATTTTTTTGTTTCTTGACTATATTCTTTGAGCTGCTTTCCTAGGGATTGCTTTAGGAATTGCAATACACATACTAACTTATCTCTATCTACTTCAGATAATACATACTCACTGAATACCAGTAAACATGGAAACTTTCCTCTAATATAGCTTCATTTCCTTTTCCCTCCTTTGCACTATTGTCAAGTATATTACAACTATGAATGCTGTAAACCCAACAACACAATGCAATATTATTTTCTACAGTATTATGTCTTTTAAAGAATTTAAGAGAAAGGCCGGGCACGGTGGCTCAAGCCTGTAATCCCAGCACTTTGGGAGGCCGAGATGGGCGGATCACGAGGTCAGGAGATCGAGACCATCCTGGCTAACACGGTGAAACCCCGTCTCTACTAAAAATACAAAAAACTAGCCGGGCGAGGTGGCGGGCACCTGTAGTCCCAGCAACTCGGGAGGCTGAGGCAGGAGAATGGCGTAAACCCGGGAGGCGGAGCTTGCAGTGAGCTGAGATCCGGCCACTGCACTCCAGTCTGGGCGACAGAGCAAGACTCCGTCTCAAAAAAAAAAAAAGAAAAAAAAAAAAGAATTTAAGAGAAGACCAGTTGCAGTGGCTCACATGTGTAATTTCAGCACTTTCAGAGGCTTGAGCTCAAGAGTTTGAGACCAGCTGGGCAGCATGGTGAAATCCCATTTCTACCAAAAATACAGAAATTAGCTGGGCATGGTGATGTGTGCCTGTAGTCCCAACTACTTGGAAGGCTGAGGTGGGGGGATGGCTTGAGCCCAGGAGGTCGAGGTTACGGAGTTATGATCACGTCATTGCACTCCAGCCTGGGTGACAGACCCAGACTCTGTCTAAAAAAAAAGAATTTAATAGAATATATATGTGTAAAAATTTACATACATATATGCGTATAAGCTTATATACATATAAATTTATATACATATGTATGTATTAACTTATATACATATATGTGCATACACATGAGTGTATGCGTGTATGTACACACACTGTCTTTTGTATTTACCCAATTATTTAGTTTCTGGTGTTCTCCATTTTTTTTATGTGGGTTTAAATTACAATTAAATTACCTTTAATTTTTTTCTTTTTTTCTTTTTTTGAGTCGGAGTCTCACTCTGTTGCCCAGGCTGGAGTGCAGTGGCATGATCTTGGCTCATTGCAACCTCTGCCTCCCAGGTTCAAGTGATTCTCCTGCCTCAACCTCCTGAGTAGCTGGGATTACAGGAGTGTACCACCACGCCCAGCTAATTTTTGTATTTTTAGTAGAGACAGGGTTGCACAATGTTAGAAAGGCTGGTCTCAAACTCCTGACCTCAAGTGATGCACCCACCTTGGCCTCCCAAAGTGCTAGGATTACAGGCATGAGCCACTGTGCCCGGCCAGATGTAGAATTCTTGATTGACATTGTTTTTCAGCACTTAAATATGTCATGTCAGTGCCAATATTCCTGATGAGAAGTCTACCATTCACAGTATTATTGTTCCCCTGTGTGTAAAGAATCATTTTACTCTTGATGCTTTCAAGGTTTTTCTCTGGCTTTGACTTTCAACAGTTTGACTTTGATATTTCCAGGTCTGTGTGTCTCTTTCTGTGTTATTCTAGTTGAGTTTTTTGAGCGTCTTGGATCCATGGATTAGTATTTTCATCAAATTTTGGAAGCTTTAGTCTATTATTTCTTCAAATATATTTTCCTTCCCTTTCTCTCTCTCTTCTCTTTCTGGCATTGTCATTACTCATATGTTAGTATGTTTGACATCGTCTCACAGGTTTCTGAGGCTCTTTTAATTTTTCTTTATTCTTTTATCTCTCTGTGCTTTAGACTGGGTAATTTCTATTTTCAACTTTATTGATTATTTCTTCCCTTATCTAATATCTGCTGTTGTGTCCCTCTAAGAAATTTTCATTTGTTATTGTATATTTTAACTCCAGAGTGTCCTTTGATTTTATTTTATAATTTATATTTCTTTGTCGACATTCTCTATTTGTTGAGTCCTTGTTGTAATACATTCCTTTAACTCTTTTTTTTTTTTTTTTTTTTGAGACGGAGTCTCGCTCTGCCGTCCAGGCTGGAGTGCAGTGGCCGGATCTCAGCTCACTGCAAGCTCCGTCTCCTGGGTTTACGCCATTCTCCTGCCTCGGCCTCCCGAGTAGCTGGGACTACAGGCGCCCGCCACCTCGCCCGGCTAGTTTTTTGTATTTTTTTTTTTTAGTAGAGACGGGGTTTCACCGTGTTAGCCAGGATGGTCTCGATCTCCTGACCTCGTGATCCGCCCGTCTTGGCCTCCCAAAGTGCTGGGATTACAGGCTTGAGCCACCGCGCCCGGCCACTCCTTTAACGCTTTAAACATGGTTTCCTTCAGTTTTTGAACATATTTATAATTGCTGCTTTGAAGTCTTTGTCTGCTAAACCCAACATCAAGGACAACCCAGAGACAATTTTTGTTTACTACTATTTTCTCATTGTTGTGAGTTACATTTTCCTATTTCTTGGCATGTCTCATAACTTTTATTGTTGTTAAAAATGGGACATGTCAGAAAATATATTGTTACAATTCTGAATTCTGAATTTTCCTCAGAGTGTGTTGTTGCTGTATTTTGGTTTGGTCTTTTTGTTTTTGGGTTTTTTTGTTTTTGTTTTTGTTTTGAACTGGAGTCTCGCTCTGTTGCCCAGGCTGGAGGGCAGTGGCGTGATCTCAGTTTTGTTTAATAATTTGGCTGGACATACTTGTAGAATCTCTTTAACTACTGTGTGGCTGTAGGTGTCTCTGCTCAGCTTTGTTTTGTTTTTTAAATTCTTGTTCTCATTTTTAAGCCTGAATTCCTAAGAATCACACTGTGTTTGCATAGATTAATGGCCAATGAGTGGTCAGACATTGCGCCCAAACAGCTCAAGACAGTAAATCTTCCACCCTCTGGCAGTAGATCTGTGTGTGTGTTGGGGAGCACAGTTAAAGTGTGCTGGGAATTATTTATTTATTTGTTTGTTTGTTTTTTGAGACGGAGTCACCCAGGCTGGAGTACACTGGTGCGATCTCGGCTCACTGCAACCTCTGCCTCCCGGGTTCAAGCGATTCTCCTGCCTCAGCCTCCTAAGTAGCTGGGCCTACAGGCATGTGCCACCATGACCAGCTAATTTTTGTATTTTTAGTAGAAACGGGGTTTCCCCGTGTTGGCCAAGATGGTCTTGATCTCTTGACCTCGTGATCCGCCCACCTCGGCCTCCCAAAGTGCTGGGATTACAGGCGTGAGCCACCGTGCTCAGCCTGTGTGCAGGTAACTTTTAAGTAAGTCTGGTTTTGCTTAATTCCAGGCTCTCTTGCCTGTCCTCTGCACGTGTGCACAGGTTTACAGTCAGCCAGTGATGTGTGAAAAACGTGGGCCTCTCCAATTTTTCCTACACATATTTGTACGGAGAGCTTATGAAGGCCCCTATGACTACTTTATTTTCCAGATTTTCCTGGTAAATTTCTGGCTGATCTACCAATCTGCTGCTTGCCCCAAGCTTGATTGTAACCTCAGGCTAGCTGAGCTGCTGGTCTTCCCTTGTTTGTTTGCCACCTAGATTGCTACTGTTATTGACAACGCTGCTGGATGTGGGGTTTTTATCACATTGTGCCCAAATCAAGTCATTCTTCCCTGGCTGCTCCTTTTCATGCCTTTTCTCATCTTGGTTGAACTACCTTATGGACTAAGCTGGGAGTAAGGGATGGGAGAAGCCTAGGCAGGAATGACACACAGACTCCCGCTGCTCATACGTGAAATTCAGTTGTTTGTTTGTTTGTTCTATGAATAGCCACTTCTCATTGTAGTGTATGCCTTTGATTGATTTTCAGAGCCCTGATTGGTTATTTTTGACAATGTGTTCTATATCGTCACTGCTTTGGAGAGAGGAGCTGAGGAACTACTCCTTCCACCATACTGGAAGTCCCACCTCTGCGTCAGCCATTTTTAATCATTCCTCATCTGATTCTGATGTGAAACCAGGGTTGAGAATCTGCGCTAGGGTTTGTTACAGGAGAATAAATCTTTTTTTTTTTTCTTTTTCTATTTTTTTGTGACGCTGTCTCCCTCTGTCACCCAGGCTGGAGGGTAGTGGCACCATCTCAGTTCACTGCAACCTCCCTGTCCTGGGTTCAAGCAATTCTCTGCCTCAGCCTCCTGAGTAGCTGGGATTCTAGGTGCCCGCGACCATGCCCAGCTAAGTTTTGTATATTTAGTAGAGACGGGGTTTCACCATCTTGGCCAGGCTGGTCTTGAACTCCTGACCTCGTGATCCACTGCCTCGGCCTCCCAAAGTGCTAGGATTACAGGTGTGAGCCACTGTGCCTGGTCATAAATCTTTATTTCACTTTATTCAATAAACATTTATTGAGTTGTGTCAGGCACTGGGCACAGTGCTGAGGATATAAAGATCACTGAGACCATCCCTCTTCTCAGGTAGTCACAGGCAGTGGGAAAGACAGAGAAACCAATAATGCAGCCTAACCCTGAGCACATAAGGATAGGTGATGCTGGCTTTGGGAGCACAGTCAGCGGAGACAGTGCCCACAGTTCATCCTTTCTCTGAAACATGCTGATAGGCTGTCAGAATGTTTTCAGAAAGTAACATAGCCATTACGCACATATACACTTCCCATTATCATGAATACATTTATTCATCCTAGTAAACCTGGAACAATTTCACCAAATTATATGGTGATTATAAACATAACTTTAAGGGGCCAGCATTTTATTTTATGTTCAGTTTAATGACTGTTTTTGTGCTTTATTTTTAGCTGTAACTGATGATTTCATAACTTCAATTTAGGTGAATAAATTCAGGAACAACGAATCAACATCAAAGTCATCATGGACAGTATGACATGGTTTTATGGTCCCCAAACTGGGGAGTCCACAAAGGCAAGCCACTGGGGTATAGAATGAAATAGTAACACTTCTTTTTTTTTTTTTTGAGACGGAGTCTCGCTCTGTTGCCCGGGCTGGAGTGCAGTGGTGTGATCTTGGCTCACTGCAAATTCTGCCTCCTGGGTTCATGCCATTCTCCTGCCTCAGCCTCCCAAGTAGCTGGGACTACAGGTGCCCGCCACCATGCCCGGCTATTTTTTTTTTTTTTTTGTATTTTTTAGTGGAGACGGAGTTTCACAGTGTTAGTCAGGATGGTTTCGATCTCCTGACCTCGTGATCCGCCTGCCTCAGCCTCCCAAAGTGCTGGGGTTACAGGCGTGAGCCACTGCACCCCACTGTAACATTTCTTTTTTTTAAAAAAAAAATCAAATGTGGTCTTTAGCTTTTTTCTATTGATTGAATGTTTCATAAAATGAGACTATTTATACAGTGGTATATGGATAGAACTTATAAATAAACATATGTAGGTAGTATGCCCCCAATTTTTTCAATTAAGTGTACTCGATCATAAAAGTTGGAGATCCCAGCATTTTGGGAGGCCGAGGGAGGCAGATCACCTGAAATCAGGAGTTTGAGACCAGCCTGGCCAACATGGCAAAACTCTGTCTCTACTAAAAAGTACAAAAATTAGCCGGGCGTGGTGGTGTGTGCCTGTAACCCCAGCTATTCAGGAGGCTGAGGCAGGAGAATTGTTTAAACTCGGGAGGCAGAGGTTGCAGTGAGCCGAGATCGCGCCATTGCACTCCAGCCTGGGCGACAGAGTGAGACTCCGTCTCAAAAAAACACGTTGGAGATGACTGGTATAGTGAAAGAACACTAACCTGAAAATCAAGAAGAGATGAGTGCCAGTCCCGGTTCACCACCGACTCACTGTGTGAGCATGGGTGGGTTACAAGCGTTCTCCAGGCTTTTCTTTCCACATCTGTCAAATCAAGGGCCTGGTATAAATATCCCCGAGTCCACTTTTAGCTCTCAAATTCTATAAATGGTTTTGTTCTTGCTTTTCCTGTTATGAAGTTGAACAAACAGGGGGTTATAATATTTTCTCTTCAGTATTTGAATTAGATGCAGGTGTAAGTCTACTTCTGAGTTCCTGGAATATTTCCAGAGAGTACATGTTGTACCTTGGCTACGTCTCTTCCCTGTGGTGCTACCAGTCATAGATGTATGTGATAATGTCCTATACACCAGGATATGTATTTAAAATCTCTTAACTGTAGACATATTAACAAGGACTAGCATAATTAGTGGGGAGTACAAAAAGATGTACCTAGATGCAGATATAGTTACAGGCTCATAGATACCTGTGCACACACACAATGTACCCTTGCCTTTTGCTTAATTTGATTGCTTTCATCAAAATTCAGAAAGCTTCAAGATTTAAGCTAAGCACATTAAAAAACACTACATCTAGTTTTAATAGGTAAAGACGGACACCAATCCATATGTATTAAGTTTGGTAACTACTCAGAAGTAAGTTATTGGCTTATTTTCAAAATTTAAATACATAAAAGCCCAAGGGGTTAGCAAGCCCTTATTTAGCTCTTTGATTTAAGATCAAAGAAATTTAAAATCTACATATTATATGTAACTCCTCTAGAAACATTTTTCAACTTTAAAATGTGATAGAGTAAGATGTTGGACTTCAGAGGTCATGGATCATGACAAAATAGACTATGGATGTTTTACTTAAGATAATTATGCTTATGATAATAGTCACTTTCTTCAAAGTTTGTGTCTCTCTGATTTAGTTTTGTTTGCTAGCCTCAATAAATAAATGTCTTAGCATTACTAAATCATCAGTTCGCATTGTATTTTAACATCTAGTTCTTCATATACTCTTTATTAGAAATCAAAGTCTTGAAGAAATATTAGCATAATAAAAGTGGAGATGTTGCATTCTCTAAGCAGTACTGTATAACAGATAGCATTATAATGCTTTTTAAAAATTCTTCTGTTCCAAATGAAATACGAAGTGGAAGCTGATGAAAGGGCCATGAGTCTTTAGCATAAAGTTCAACTATTAAAAAGTCAGCTCCTACATCGGAAGGACATACAAGAAAAAAAAAAAACAGCTCCTGTGATTTACTTGTGAGAATGGAATACTCATATTATGGCACATTCTATGTAATAAATGCATTATTTTAAGAATTTGTCTTAAAGGATAAATGACAGAAAAAGGAGCAATGCAATGAAAAGAATACGAAATCATAGCTATTTTGATGTATATAAATGTCAAAAAATAATGAGCTCATGAGAATCTGACTGTAGCCACTAGAATGGGAGTAAAGAGAGAAAAGCAAAAGCAGAAAAACAGAGAAATTAGAATCCAACTATTCGAAACGGGGGAAAAATGAAACTCTTAAGACCCATAATTATTTTATTTTGGATGGTAATGGAATAAAGAGGTGAGGGAAAATACCACTTTAAACTTAGACCTGTATAAGCACAGCCTGTACTTCGTGACCTGCCGGAGTATAGAATGCAGTCATTTTGCTGCTGCCCTGGACAGCCGGCCAGGAACAAATGTCACCCTGGCTTCCAGTTGGTAACCAATCCACAAGCTTGAATTCAAAGTTCTAACCTTTAGTTTTAATGCTGATCATAGAAAAAGAGATAGATATTCACCTCTGGGGGAGGGGGTAGATAGTGGGGAAGGAAGAGTTAGGCCATTTCCATGAGACCTCCTGGGAGGATTCAAGGTGCCGCTGCCTGCCCTGCATGTCAAAGCCCTGTGCTACTTGTTTTCTCGCATCATCATATATCTATTTTGTACCATGTGTATGCTTGACCTCTCTTCTGCTTTGGATTAGGTAATCCCTTTTGCTTTTTCAAATGATTTTCGAAGATTAGGAAATGGTCAAGGTTTGGGAGGTTTTTCTATTTCAACTGGGCAGCTTGGCTTTTCCCATGACATAATACCCCTCTTCACCTTGTCTTTAGAGATTCTCTAGACCGGGGGCTTCTAAAAAACTATTAACTTTCTTTTTTAAGAATAGTTTCAAATTTACAAAATGATGACGAGGATAGTACAGAAGAGTTCCTATGCAGACCCCTATTGTTAACAGCTTTCCTTACTGTGTAGATCAGGGACTTTTAGCCCCGAGTTCACGGATTGACTTCAGGGAGTCCATGAACTCGTAAAGTTTATGCCAAATTGTATATGTTTGTATGAGAATGCATTTCATTTCATTCAAGAACTATACGAATTAACACTATTTTCATTTCATCAATCCCTTTTCTCTGCTATCTCTGCTCTCATGTTTTCCACTTCCCTAGTCATTTTTTTGGTTTATTAGAACACTAACTGCCTCCAAGTGCACATTTACACCAGTGTGCATAGGAAGACAGAACTGACCAAAGGCTTCTTTATCACACTCTTGTGAATCACTGAGTCAATCGGCATCATGTGTTCACATAAAATATATGAACTCTATTATTTAATAAGCCCCACATCCCTTCAAAGGCAGGAGGCACCTATAATACATAAAGGTCTCAGTGTAAATCAAGGGTTCTACATCAGAATGGATCTATCTAGAAAAGTGTGCATTTTAAATAAGCTCCCAAAAGAATTTGGATGCACCATGTATCAAAACCATTTATATAGTCTGCCTAAATTTCCAACATGACATTAACACAAAAGGGCATTTAGAACTCTCATAAAAGCATCACTGTTTTCCCTTGAAACTTTAAGTGGGGGAAAAAGCCATGAAATTACTGTAGCCATAAAATTATTGTCACTATTTTTATTTTCTGTCTCTATAGAGTCTGTTATTTGAAATCTTTCTAACTCTACTTTGATTCTAAAGATAAAAGATAATTGTAACATTAGAGATCTAGGATTTGGTAACATTTCTCTGCAGTTAAAACTTCCTGTATCAGTATTTTGAATGTTGTAAATGCCTTTTTTTGTTATTATTATCTGATGTTAGGTGGTTTATTTCAGACTTACAGATTCCAGTCTACTGTTAGATGATTACTCATCCAAGTTGAGCCCCAAACCAAAGAGAGCCAAGCACAGCCTTCTGTCTGGAGAAGAGAAAGAAAATTTGCCCAGTGACTACATGGTACCCATTTTCTCGGGACGGTGAGTGTGCTTTTTCTTCCTGGCTTTAATTATTAAGAAGTATATAGTAAGTGCTATAGGAATAGCAGATTATAGTCATAATTGCTGTGGACAGATTATAGAAATAGCCGCTAACATTTATTGAGCACTTGTCAGATTATAGTAAAAGCAGCTAACCTTTTATTAAGCACTTACTATATACTGATTAAGATCTGAGGAAGCTCAGAACCATGCACTGAGAGAGACGTGTTAATTATGTTAAAAGGGATTTCCTTTTCAGAAATTTTGCCATTACGTAGGATGGCTACATGACAAACAAGAATGATCAGAACTTAATGCTGCTTATAAAACTAGCTGGAATGGAAAGTGGATCCTGGGATGCTAGTGATTGGACAGGACAGCCAGAGTAAAAAGAAAGTTTCAAAACTATAAAATGTTGGGTGCATTTTTATTACTCTGTGTGTGTGTGTGTGTGTGTGTATATATATATATATATATATATATTTATGTATCTGAGATAGGGTCTCACTCTGCTACCCAGGCTGGAATGCAGTGGCAGAAACACAGCTCACTGCAGCCTCAACCTCCCAGACTCAGGCAATCCTCCTACTTCAACCTCCCGAGTAGCTGGGACCACAGGCACGAGCCACCACGGCCAGCTAATTTAAAAAAAAAAATTATTTTTAGAGATGGGGTCTCACTATATCGCCCAGGTTGGTCTTGAACTCCTGGGTTCAAGTGATCTTCCCTGCTTGGCCTCCCAAAGTGCTTGAATTATAGGCATGAGCCACCACACCTGGCCTGGGTGAACTTTAAAAAAAACCCAAGATGACACGTTTAGATAGCTGAAAAATATCTTGGTTATCAATGTGGTTTTAATTATTATTCACTGGGGGAAAAAAATCTCATCATAATATGAATGCCTTGTTCAATGGGAAATAGATTGCTATTTACTTTGAGGAAAACTTCAAACAAAATAATCACTAAATCACAAGTCTGTGTGATGCCAATTTTCTATCTTTGTTACATAACATTATTTTTGAGCATCAATAATATTCAAAGGAATCTTGAAAGGAGACTTGTCCTGAACACCAAGATTAAAGCTCAACAGGAACTTTCTGGCTCATCTCCTGTTTACTTCTCTTTGAACACAGAGTTATTCCCATAGCTCAGGTGACGCTCAAAGTGAGGCCATCCTCTAAGAGCAAATGTCATGGAAAAGTAGATCCTCTTGGAAGTCAGGAAATAATTTGGTTGTGATTGATGGTGACCTACATCTGTTGCCTGTGTTTTTCTTTCCATTGCCCTCTGACCGTTCCTTTCTGACTTGTGTCAGAGGCTAATGTCATAATTGCTCTGAACCCAATTAGGAAGATAAAGGAATAAATAACATTCTATTTTTAGCTTTTTAGCTGATAACTTTGTTCTCTCTGATTTTTTTAAGTGACTTTCCAGACAAACATGCTTTCGCTGCTAAGTATGCATGTCTAGCCATTTGTCCTCTTCACAGTAGCTTAATGTAACTCGCATTCTTTATAAGTGATGGTAGGCTAGAGGGGTAAAGTCTTTTGTCTCCGGTATTTTTCCCACTCTGTTTCAAAACATCATTTTAAAACCACATCAGCTTAACACTAGCCTACGTGACATGACTCCATCTGGCAGGGCACGAAATGAAGCTTCTTACTCCTGACATCTTCTCCCTGCTCTGTCCACACCAAACTATTTGTCTCTTCCGGGCCAGTCTCAGGAAGTGATCATTTACCAAATAAACTGATAAAAGAAGATGTGAGGCCAGGCGTGGTGGCTCTCGCCTGTAATCCCAGCACTTTGGGAGGCCAAGGTGGGCGGATCACAAGGTCAGGAGATTGAGACCATCCTGGCTAACACGGTGAAACCCTGTCTCTACTAAAAATACAAAAAAATTAGCCAGGCGTGGTGGCAGGCACCTGTAATCCCAGCCACTCGGGAGGCTGAGGCAGGAGAATCACTTGAACCTGGGAGGTGGAGGTTGCAGTGAGCCCAGATCGCGCCACTGCACTCCAGCCTAGGAAACAGAGTGAGACTCCTCTCAAAAAAAAAGAAAAAAAAGATGTGAATAAAAATTGATTTTCTAGGCTTTATTTCTAGTTCTCCATTATACCTTATATGGTGTCATCACCTATACTCTATTACTGTGTTGAAAATAACATTTCACAACGGTTTTGGCAGTATTCACAATCTAAGAAGAGGATGGAAAAGAAATGAACATTTGTTGAGTGTCTATTATTATTTGCTGGGACTCATGCAAGGTGCTTTATATAAACTGTTTTGCTAAATTATCCATACAACCCTGCAGAGATATTAATACATCAATGTTTTAGACAAGGAAATCATGGCAGAGTGACTTGCTGAAAGCTGCATGCCTGGGAGGGAAAGAATTGAAAGTCCTACGTAGGCCTGGTCAATGCAGTGGACATGCCCTCTGCACTCACAGTTTGCTTCTGGAAAACACCATTTCCTCTGCATGGCACCTGAAAATTCCACTTATATTCTAATAAATTGAGTAAACTTTCTGTCAGCAAGAGATTTTGAATTGAGACTGTCACAGATTCGCAGAGTACTAGGAGATTTTAAATTTAGTTTTACTTTGTAGTAGTATACTTTTGTCAACATGTTAGCCTCACAGTTTTACTTTTGTGTCCAGATTATAGAAGGGTTATCACTGATAAATCCCGACTTTTACTTAAAGGGGAATATCCCTACTGCCCTGGGTCTAACATACTTTTTAAGTGTAGTTGAGTTCTCGTGTAAAATAATTACAGGGTTTTTTTTTCGAAGTTTGGCTTCTTTGTAAATGGAAAAGGCAAGGAGGCTATCACTTCATTTGGCCCTCTAGAGCTGTGCCAACCTATCCAGTATCGGTAGTAATGAGAACTTAAACATAAAGTTCTCTTACTTGGAGCCTGGGGCAAGACTAGCATTGAATATGATCCATCATTACATGAATTGAAACAGATCACAAAGCTCATTTCACATCTCCCTATTGTATGTTGACTTCTATAGAGAATTCCAAGCAAATTCTCCATAGTTTGTTTTGTATTCAGTTAGTAATTCATTCACTTCCTATCTTGTTCAAAAAAGAATGAGAAGTCATTATGTGAGGACACTAAACTAAAAATCTTTCATCTTCCTCCTCCCCCCAAATAATAATGGACATATCACTAACATCCATAGTAGGGATTATCTTATTAATATTTACAGAGAGAGAGGAAAAAACTTAAAATTTACTACATTTAGTCAGAAACAACATGGACTCATCTCGTCTGCCAGATGTTTTAGGATAGTCCCTGAGAAACGCTAAACTTGGTAAATGTGGACTATTATTCCTCAGCAAGCAACATAGATTTAGATGCTAGGAACTTGCTAACACAATGGCAGCATTTGCTTACATCCTGAAGCAATCATTCTTGGAATGTATAATTCTGACATAAGAGGTCTAAGGAGACTCAATTTCAAGAGAATCTTCCATATAATCAATACACTCTTTCACTAAAACATATGAGGGGCTTTACAACAAAAGGCATTGAAATACGTTAAAATAATTCAAATATTTTTAAACAACATGAATAAATCACAGCACAGATTCTGTCATAAACTGCCACAGTAGACTTTGAACTTGAGATGTTACCACTCCCTTACTACTGTCATCAATTATGAATAATGAGTCACATTTATAAATGTCACCAGTTCCATCGCAAGTTGGATAATTTCTTAGTATATACTATATATAGGTACACACATAGTATATGCACACACAACATATATTATCTTAGAAAGAAACCCAGTAGGCATAAGGAACCTCATGTAAATTCAGAACTTATTCATACTGCAACAACTCCAGGCAATGTATTACATCAGCAAAGTGACAGAATCCAGATCAAGCTCCTACTCATGTATGAGGGTCACAGGCAAACAAACTAGATCTCATTTGACAATACGGCTTTTCTGGAAAGGAACCATAGTCTTTTATTGTAAACAAAATCATGTTTAAACACACTAAGACAATCCGTGAGACGACCTTGGGCAAGTTATCTAACTTCTCTGAACCTCGTTACCATATATCTAAAACAGAAATAATAATTTATCTTGGCTGGGCATGGTGGCTCACGACTGTAATCCCAGCACTTTGGGAGGCCAAGGCTGGTGGATCACCTGAGGTCAGGAGTTCGAGACCAGCCTGGCCAACATGGTGAAACCCTGTTTCTACTAAAATTACAAAATATTAGCTGGGCATGGTAGCAGAAGCCTGTAATCCCAGCTACTTGGGAGGCTGAGGCAGGAGAATTGCTTGAACCCAGGAGGCCGAGGTTGCAGTGAGCTGAGATTGAACCATTGCACTCCAGCCTGGGCAACAAGAGCGAGACTCCGTCTCAAAAAAAAAGTTTATCTCATAGGGTTTATATGGGGGTGAAACAAGATCATGTATGTGAAAAGCACCAGGGCCATCATAGATGTTATTATTACTGTTATCATTATTGTTGTTATTGGTTAAGGCGAGGAACACTTCTGTACGTGAAGCGTCAGCTTCTGATTTACCTGCTTTTTCCATACGGGTTTTCTTTTGGTGCAGGACACAGTGTCTGAGGTGTGGTACTTTGAGCTTAGTAAAAATTACTTAATCTTATCACTGCTATCCACAACATCTACATTTTGCCATTATTGTGTTTTAGTCAAAAGCATGTCAGTGGAATTACAGATACAGAAGAAGAAAGAATTAAAGAAGCTGCTGCTTATATAGCCCAGAGGAATCTTCTTGCTAGTGAGGAAGGAATCACAACATCTAAACAGTCCACGGCATCTAAGCAGTCCACAGCATCTAAGCAGTCCACGGTATCCAAGCAGTCCACAGCATCCAGGCAGTCCACGGCATCCAAGCAGTCCATGGTTTCCAAACAGGCCACGTCCACTCTTCAACAGGAAGAAACTTTTGAAAAGAAGTCAAGGAAAGTTGCGATTCGAGAAAAGGCAGAACGCCTGTCCCTGAGGAAAACGGTAAGAAAAGACAGTTTAACGTAACTTACAAAGGTGGAAATGCATATCATAAGGTGTGTGTGTGTGTGTGTGTGTAGATATAGATGGATTTGTTTTTCTTTTTTTTTTCGAGATGGAGTCTCACTCTGTCCCCCAGTTTGGAGTGCAGTGGCACAATCTCAGCTCACTGCAGCCTCCGCCTCCCGGGTTCAAGCGATTCTCCTGCCTCAGCCTCTCAAGTAGCTGGGATTACAGGCATGTGCCACCACACCCGGCTAATTTTTTTTTTTTTTTTTTTTTTTAGTGGAGATGGGGTTTCGCCATGTTGACAAGGTTGGTCTCAAACTCCTGACCTCAAGTGATCCGCCCACCTCAGCTTCCCCAAATGCTGGGATTACAAGCATGAGCTACTGCACATGGCTGATTTGTTTCAAATGAAGAATATGTGATCTTTTGGAGAAGCAAAACATAAGAAAACAAGGAGAAAGACATTAAAATATTAATATGTAGGTCAAATAAAGCAAACAATAGTTTTAAACTCCATGGAATTTTAGGTTTTAAGGAAATGAAAGACTTTAAAGAGCCTTAAGAAATCCACCTTAGAGGAGTATTTTACTCCTGTAAGTAAAATACTCCTGTAAGTAAAATACTCCTCTATGTAAAATATGGCCAGATAAAGTGGCTCACTTCTGTAATCCCAATTTTGGGAGGCCAAGGCAGGAGAATTACTTGAGGTCAGGAGTTCGAGATCAGCCTAGCCAACATGGTGAAACCCCATGTCTACTAAAAATATAAAAATTGGCCAGGCATGGTGGTGAGTGCCTGTAATCCCAGCTACTCGGGAGGCTGAGGCACGAGAATTGCATGAACCTGGGAGGAAGAGGCTGCGGTGAGCCAGGTTGCACCAGTGTACTCCAGCCCGGGCCAAAAAAAAAAAAGAAAAAAAAAAAAAGAAAAAGAAATCAAAGATGTTGCTTAAGCTTAGAATGTTAAATGTCAAATAACTACCTTTGTTCTTAAAAGGGAGAAGGGAGTGCATTTTCTGTAAACAAAGTTAAGCTTCCAAATGGAAAAATAAAACTTTTGGCTTCTACTTGTTATTTTACCACCAAAAGTCACTCTGATTTAGTGGTATTTTGGTAATATGTTTGCGTATTTGTTATTTCAGTTAGAAGAAACCGAGGCATATCATGCCAAGTTGAATGAAGACCATCTTCTCCACGCTCCCGAGTTTATCATTAAACCTCGTTCCCACACGGTCTGGGAGAAGGAGAATGTAAAACTGCACTGCTCCATAGCAGGCTGGCCGGAACCTCGTGTCACGTGGTATGTTATCTTTATGAAAACTAACAGAATTCATTACACAAAGTTAAGTTCACCTCTAGTGGAAACACACAGAACAACCATATGCAAGAGTCAGTGAAGACATCTGTAAGACTGTGTAGGTTTTCAAAAGAGTGAAGAAGGGTATTGAGATGAATTTGTATGTATGGGAAGAAAAAACAGTCTTGTGTATATATGCTACGTGATAATACTCTATAATCCTATTATACAAATGGGTCTTTATTTTATATGAAGTATTGCATTTTATTCAACATATATACTTACCAAACATATCTCTATAACTGCTATGGATGATAAAAGTTAGGTAAAAAATAGCTTCCATCAATGAACTTCACACAGCAGGGCAGGATTTTGTGATCGGAAGCAATGCTGCCTTTTACAAAATAACTAAAACTCCTATCTCTACCCCTCATATGAGCTGAGGCCTTAATGTGCCTGCCTTCCTTCCTTCCTTCCTTCCTTCCTTCCTTCCTCTCTCCCTCCTTCCTTTCTCTCTCTCTCTTTTCTTTTCTCTTTCTTTCTTTCTTTCTTTCTTTCTTTCTTTCTTTCTTTCTTTCTTTCTTTCTT